>NC_090647.1:140272228-140572198 GCF_040937935.1 Hyperolius riggenbachi | reverse complement strand
GGGCAGATCTTTATATCCTAAGGATCATTCAACGGCGCCGCCCAGAAGCCCAGCCAATCAGTGACCTGGGAGCTGTCAGCTGACCGGCTTTCTGGCCGCATAAGAGCGGCGGCGATCTGCGCGCGCGCGAGCCTGGCGCTCGCCATATGTAACAGAAGACCCGGACCTCCCCGTAGCCGACGGGAGGCCCGGGGACGCCGCGGCGGAACATGCCGTGTGTTCAGATGCGGAAGCGGTTTCGCCGCTATCCGCATCAATGGTGACAGCTCCTTTCCGATTGTTTGGGGCATCTGGAAGAAGGCTTGTCAGGAGAAGAAAAGGTGAGCACTACCATCAGTCCTGTGTCATGCCAACAGTAAAGCATCCTGAGACCATTCATGTGTGGGGTTGCTTCTCATCCAAGGGAGTGGGCTCACTCACAATTTTGCCAAAAACACAGCCATAAATAAAGAATGGTAGCAAAACACCCGCAACAGCAACTTCTTCCAACAATCCAACAACAGTTTGGTAAAGAACAATGTATTTTCCAGCACGATGGAGCACTGTGACATAAGGCAAAAATGAAATCTAAGTGGCTCGGGGACCAAAACGTAGAAATGTTGGGTCCATGGCATGGAAACTCCCCAGATCTTAATCCCATTGAGAACTTGTGGTCATTTCTCATGAGGCGAGTGGACAAACAAAAACCAACTAATTCTGAGAAACTCAAAGAAGTGATTATGAGAAAATGAGTTGCTATCAGTCAGGATTTGGCCCAGAAGTTGATTAAGAGCATGCCCAGTTGAATTGCAGAGGTCCTGAAAAAGAAGGGCCAACACTGCAAATACTGACTTTTTGCATAAATCTCATGTAATTGTTAATAAAGACTTTGAAACGTATGAAGTGCTTATATTTATATCTAAGTACATCACATAAACAATTGAAACAAAGAGGCCACTCTGCAGTGTTAGGGAGTCTTGCCTTTGACTCCTTACTGAATAGGTACTGACCCTAGCCCCCCCCTCCCCCCACAATTACAATACCTGATGCCTAACGCCCTACCCGATATCTTAACCTAGCCAAACACCCCCCAACCTGACACCTATCGCCACCGCACAAACACCCTACATGATGCCTAACTCTAACCATCCCCCCCAACACACACACAAACACCCTACCAAATGCTTGACCTTAACCCCGATCCCCCCATAAACATTCTACCTGACACCTAATGCAACCCTCCCCTGCACAAACACCCTACCTGATGCCTAACCCTAACCATCCTCCCCGCACAAACACCCTATCCAATGCTTTACCCTAACTGAACACCCCTTCCAACACCCTACCTGACACCTAAAGCCACCGACCCGCACGAACGCTGTAACGATTGTGGAATCGTATTCGCGGTCAGCGCACCAGACGTGCGCTGACGCGGCGGATTTCCTCCACAAGCGTACATTTGAGGACACCCAGGCTAGGTGCTATGCACCCGCAGAGGGCAATTCCCTCTGGCAGATGGCGCTGTGGAGTGCAGGCGAACACAGTCGCTGCACAGCCACAGATGCCAGACGGGAATTGTACAGATCCAGGACAAGGTACGATCAGGCAGGGCTGGATAGCCCACAAGAAACAGAGCAAAGGGACAGAACCAATGTGTTTCCACCAAACTAGTCGCCACCCAGCGACGGTGAACACACAACGGCGGAAACGAAGTGGGAATGCAATCGCAAGAATGGCGATTGCCAACAGAGACACAAGACTGAGCAAAACAGGGCACGAGGGTAGCAAAGGCACAGCAAATAATACAATGAGGAGATACGGAAAATAACAAACGCTAGCTAACCGCGAACACCACACTCATTCGCAACAGTGCACGCGGTTATGCGCGGTCTCCACGTGATAAGCACAATAGAGACAAGCACGCCTACCTAACCATTAACAGACAAACATGAAACAGAGGACGCGAGCGCTTGCTTAACGGTTACCTCACCGAGCCTCCAGCAAGCGTAGCAGACAAGACAGGCACACGAAAACAGTAACAAGCGAGAGATAGGATCCACAGCACTAGCGAAAAGTGGCTAGCGCGATCCAGGTACAGAGTAGCAGAACAGAAGGATCCCCAGCGCTAGCGAAAAGTGGCTAGCGCAATCCCAGAAGACAGAACAGAAGGATCCCCAGCGCTAGCGAAAAGTAGCTAGCGCGATCCCAGAAGACAGAACAGAAGGATCCCCAGCGCTAGCGAAAAGTAGCTAGCGCGATCCCAGAAGACAGAACAGAAGGATCCCCAGCGCTAGCGAAAAGTAGCTAGCGCGATCCCAGGAGACAGAACAGAAGAGATAGCTGGTAGCAACCGCTGCACCAGCTATACTCCAAGAACAGAGATCAGAACCGTTTCCTGTCGACCACCGTTGGGACAGGACAATGGCAACAGAACAAACAAACAGATAATACAACCTGACTGGGCTAGAAGGGGAGCCTAATGCAACCCCCAGGAATTAACTATACTAGATAGCAACGGCTGACACTCCAGCAGTGTCCATCAGGAACAGACCATGGAAGGGAAATGACCAGCAAAGCCTTCTGGGAAACATAAAGCTCTTATAGTGCCAGTCATCAAAGAAGGCAGGTAGGGGATTTGCATAACGAATGTATGCAAATTCCCCAGCAAGAGAACAGACCGGAACTTGCAATGGAAAGACAGGTCTCTGTTCCAGAGTCCTGCAGCATGCAAACCTAAACAATGGTCAAAAGGCTGCCTGCCTGCGCAGGCAGCTGAGCGGATTCTCACAAACGCCCTACCTGATGCCTAACCATCCCCCACACACAAACACCCTACCTGATGCCTAACACCCTCCCCCCCACAAACACCCTACCTGACACTTAATGCCACCGCCCCGCACAAACACCCTACCTGATGCCTAACTCTAATCATCCCCCCCAACACACACACAAACACCCTACATGATGCCTAACCCTAAACCCCCTCCCCCCACAAACATCCTACCTGACACCTAATGTCACCCTCCCCCCGCACAAACACCCTACCTGATGCCTAACCCTAACCACCCCCGCCCAAACAGCCTACCTGACACCTAACGCCACCGACCCGCACAAACACCCTACCTGAAGCCTAAACCTAATCATCCTCCCGGCACAAACACCCTACCTGTTGCCTTACCCTAATCATCCCCCTCACACAAACACCCTACCTGATGCCTAACTCTAATCATCCCCCCAACACACACACAAAAACCCTACATGATGCCTAACCCTAACCCCCCTCCCCCCACAAACATCCTACCTGACACCTAATGCCACCCTCCCCACGCACAAACACCCTACCTGATACCTAACCACCCCGACCAAACATTTCACCAGAAAATTAACGCAATGCGGGCAAACATTTCACCAGAAAAGAAACGCAATGCGGGCAAACATTTCACCAGAAAAGAAACGCATTGCGGGCAAACATTTCACCAGAAAAGAAACGCAATGCGGGAAAACATTTCACCAGAAAAGAAACGCAATGCAGGCAAACATTTCACCAGAAAAGAAACGCAATGCGGGAAAACATTTCACCAGAAAAGAAACGCAATGCGGGCAAACATTTCACCAGAAAAGAAACGCAATGCGGGCAAACATTTCACCTGGAAAAAAAACGCAATGCGGGCAAACATTTCATTAGAAAAGAAATGCAATGCGGGCAAACATTTCACCAGAAAAGAAACACAATGCAGACAAACATTTCACCAGAAAATTAACGCAATGCGGGCAAACATTTCACCAGAAAAGAAACGCAATGCGGGCAAACATTTCACCAGAAAAGAAACGCAATGCGGGCAAACATTTCACCAGAAAAGAAACGCAATGCGGGCAAACATTTCACCTGGAAAAAAAAAACACAATGCGGGCAAACATTTCAGCAGAAAAGAAACGCAATGCGGGCAAACATTTCACCTGGAAAAGAAACGCAATGCGGGCAAACATTACACCTGGAAAAAAAACGCAATGCGGGCAAACATTTCACCTGAAAAAGAAACGCAATGCGGGCAAACATTTCGCCTGGAAAAGAAACGCAATGCGGGCAAACATTTCACCTGGAAAAGAAACGCAATGCGGGCAAACATTTCACCTGAAAAACAAACGCAATGCGGGCAAACATTTCACCTGGAAAAGAAACGCAATGCGGGCAAACATTTCACCTGGAAAAGAAACGCAATGCGGGCAAACATTTCACCTGAAAAATAAACGCAATGCGGGCAAACATTTCACCTGGAAAAGAAACGCAATGCGGGCAAACATTTCACCTGGAAAAGAAACGCAATGCGGGCAAACATTTCACCTGGAAAAGAAAGCATTTACTCACCTGGCAGAAGTCTCCGGCCTCTGGCGCGCTGCTCCCGGGATCACCTTCCTCCTGAAGTCTCCCGCGCTGACAACCTGGCAGAGCAGGGCTACGGCAAGATGGCGCCCGAAGCCCTGTACTGGAGACAAATAGTCTCCAGTACAGGGCTCCGGCAGCCATCTTACCGTAGCCCTGCTCGCCTGCCGGTGTTGGAACAGACACCGGAAGAGGAGGCTGGAGCGGGGCTGCGGGCAATGAACTGGCACGGCGTCTATAGACGCCGCTGCCAGTTCATAAGGATAGAGTGGCCAGAGTCCCGAGGCCGGGACGTCCCGCTGCTGAAAGCGGGACGTTTCCCGGGACCTCATGCAGCCTGGGACAGCGGACCCCGAATCCGGGACGTGTCCCGGGCAATCCGGGACGTCTGGTCACTGTGATATGTGAGGAGAGGTCAGTGGTCAGTGTTGGTGCCAGGGAGAGTTGAGGTCAGTGTGGATACTAGGGAGGGGGGAGGGTCAGTGTGGGTGTGGTGGGGATATGTGAGGAGATGTCAGTGTAGGTGCCAGGGATAGTTGAGGTCAGTGTGGGTACTAGGGAGGGGGGGGGGGGGTCCAGTGTGGGTGTAGGGTGATATGTGCGGAGAGGTCAGTGGTCAGTGTTGGTGCCAGGGAGAGTTGAGGTCAGTGTGGGTACTAGGGAGGGGGGAGGTCAGTGTGGGTATGGTGGGGATATGTGAGGAGATGTCAGTGTAGGTGCCAGGGATAGTTAAGGTCAGTGTGGGTACTAGGGAGGGGGGAGGTTAGTGTGGGTGTGGTGGGGATATGTGAGGAGATGTCAGTGTAGGTGCCAGGGATAGTTGAGGTCAGTGTGGGTACTAGGGAGGGGGGAGGTCAGTGTGGGTGTGGTGGGAATATGTTAGGAGATGCCAGTGTAGGTGCCAGGGAGAGTTGAGGTCAGTTTGGGTACTAGGGAGGGGGGAGGTCAGTGTGGGTGTTGTGAGGATATGTGAGGAGATGTCAGTGTAGGTGCCAGGGAGAGTTGAGTTCAGTGTGGGTACTAGGGAGGGGGGGGGGGGGTTCCAGTGTGGGTGTAGGGTGATATGTGAGGAGAGGTCAGTGGTCAGTGTTGATGCCAGGGAGAGTTGAGGTCAGTGTGGATACTAGGGAGGGGGGAGGTTAGTGTGGGTGTGGTGGGGATATGTGAGGAGATGCCAGTGTAGGTGCCAGGGAAAGTTGAGGTCAGTGTGGGTACTAGGGAGGGGGGAGGTTAGTGTGGGTGTGGTGGGGATATGTGAGGAGATGTCAGTGTAGGTGCCAGGGAGAGTTGAGTTCAGTGTAGGGTCTAGGGAGGGGGGAGGTCAGTGTTGGCATGGTGGGGCAATGTGAGAAGATGTCAGTGTAGGTGCCAGGGATAGTTGAGGTCAGTGTAAGTACAGGGGGAGGGGGGTCGGCGTGGGTGTGGTGGGGATATGTGAGGAGCGGTCAGTTTTAGTGCCAGTAAGAGTTAAGGTCAGTGTTAGTACTGGGGAGGAGGGAGGTCGGTGTGGGGGGATATGAGAGGAGAGGTCAGTGTGGGTGCGTTAGTTTGGGTACTGGGGGGAAAGATCAGTGCTGGAGGGGGAGAGGTCAGTGTGGGTGCTGGGGAGGGAGAGGTCAGTGTGGGTGCTGGGGGGAGGTCAGTGTGGGTGTGAGGGAGATAAGTGAGGAGAGGTCAGTGTGGGTGCTGGGGGGGAGGTCAGTGTGGGTGTAGGGGGATATGTGAGGAGAGGTCAGTGGTCAGTGTGGGTGCCAGGGACAGTTGAGGTCAGTGTGGGTACTAGGGAGGGGGGAAGTCAGTGTGGGTGTGGTGAGGATATGTGAGGAGATGTCAGTGTAGCAGGTGCCAGGGAGAGTTGCGTTCAGTGTGGGTACTAGGGGGGGGGGGGGGGGGGGGGGTCAGTGTGGGTGTAGGGTGATATGTGAGGAGAGGCCAGTGGTCAGTGTTGGTGCCAGGGAGAGTTAAGGTCAGTGTGGGTACTAGGGAGGGGGGAGGTCAGTGTGGGTGTGGTGGGGATATGTGAGGAGATGTCAATGTAGGTGCCAGGGATAGTTGAGTTCAGTGTAGGTACTAGGGAGGGGGGAGGTCAGTGTGGGTATGGTGGAGATATGTGAGATGTCAGTGTAGGTGCCAGGGATAGTTGAGGTCAGTGTAAGTACAGGGGGTGGGGGGTCGGCGTGGGTGTGGTGGGGATATGTGAGGAGCGGTCAGTGTTGGTGCCAGTAAGAGTTGAGGTCAGTGTGGGTACTGGGGGAAGGAGCCTGTCAGGGGAGGCACCATATTACCTACCTGAACCATATTCTACCTGAAGTGTTACGTATGTGGTGGGAGGAGTTTGTCGTAGTTAGTGGGCGGAGCTTACCGCGGATGAGGGGCGGGGCTTCTCGCGGCGAGGAGCAGTGCCTAGTCCGACATCTCCATCTCCCTGCAGCTCAGGGTCACGTGACAGGCTCTGTGCTTCTCCAGTGACATCACACTCCTCATAGCATCCCATCACTGCCCCCTGGAGGCATCGACTAGCATTACACATGTCTGCTAGAGACCACTCCTCCACTCCCAGCAGCGATCTCCGCTCTCTGCCTCCCTCTCACCCCCGCAATCTGCCCCCGAACAGCCGCCTCCCCGCCGCTAGCTCTGTGACCGCCAGGGGGCGCCCATGGATCGGAGGATTTCCACAAGAAAGCGGCGGTATTCCTCAGGGTTTCCTGTTCGGGTCTTCAGGGTGAGGTACGGAGATGGAGAGGCGGCAGAGGTCCCGGGTTTGCGGGTCGCCGATCGCCTGAAAACCTGCAAGGAGGCCGGACAAGAAGCACAAGTCTGGCGCGCGGAGGATGTGTCTGTTCTCAACGTGGTCCTCTCTGTGGCTTTATAAGGAAGCTCCGCTGTAGGAGTGAGGCACTCGCCTCGAGACCTCTGTCGCTGATCGCAGCTCCGATGCCGCACACTGAAGAAGGAAGGAATGTTTTGGTAATTATTGTTTTTTTTTATATTATTTAAACAACAATCATAGAGTCACATATAAGGATTTCAATACAGCAATTATGGTAATTAAAGCGGCATATATAGTAGCCAGAGAGTAGGTATGTAACCAGCTATACCAAATGATATCGTAAATGACTGTTATATATAACTGTCAAATGGCTATAAAAAAAATGTGTGTGTGTGTGGCAAAGTTTTATTGAAAAGATAATCAAAGTCATTATATAAGAAAAGCCAGTGAGCCTCACGCAGGAACCAATACATCAGTGTGAATTATGAAAAGAGGTAAACAAATATGATCACATCCTTAGTTCAGAATAGACTATCAACGAAATGCAAACAATGCTGTTTTTTCCCCCACCTGATGACGTCACAATACTCACCTGGGTATAAATACAGGATGCTGGGATTACCTGATGACCTCACAATACTCACCTGGGTATAAATACAGGATGCTGGGATTACCTGATGACCTCACAATACTCAGCTGGGTATACATAGAGGATGCTGGTATTACTATCTGATGACCTCACAATACTCACCTGGGTATAAATACAGGATGCTGGGATTACCTGATGACCTCACAATACTCAGCTGGGTATACATAGAGGATGCTGGTATTACTATCTGATGACGTCACAATACTCACCTGGGTATAAATACAGGATGCTGGGATTACCTGATGACCTCACAATACTTAGCTGGCTATACATAGAGGATGCTGGTATTACTATCTGATGACGTCACAATACTCACCTGGGTATAAATACAGGGTGCTGGGATTAACTGATGACCTCACAATACTCAGCTGGGTATACATAGAGGATGCTGGTATTACTATCTGATGACGTCACAATACTCACCTGGGTATAAATACAGGATGCTGGGATTACCTGATGACCTCACAATACTCAGCTGGGTATACATAGAGGATGCTGGTATTACTATCTGATGACCTTACAATACTCACCTGGGTATCAGTACAGGATGCTGGGATTACCTGATGACCTCACAATACTCACCTGGGTATAAATACAGGATGCTGGTATTACCTGATGACCTCACAATACTCAGCTGGGTATCAATCAGTACAGGATGCTGGGATTACCTGAGGACCTCACAATACTCAGCTGGGTATCAGTACAGGATGCTGGGATTACCTGATGACCTCACAATACTCAGCTGGGTATCAGTACAGGATGCTGGGAGCCTCTATCTTATTATTTATTTTTATTATTTAAACAACTCTTTTTATTATTTAAATAACAATCATATAGTCACATAAGGATCTCAATACAGCAATGATGGTAATTACAGCATGTATAGTAGCCAGAGAGAAAGTTATATAAACAAATATACCAAATTGTATCAGAAAGGACCTTTGCATATAGCTGTCAAAAAGCTATAGCAGGGCTCTATGGAAGGAGTCACTGATGCTAGAGGTCTGCCGCTGATCGCAGCTAGGATGCCGCAAGAAGGAATATTTTAAAGTAATATTGTTTTTTAATTATTTAACACAAAGATCATAGAGTCACATTTTATATTTTTTTGTTTCAACGTTTTATTGAAGAGATAAGCAAAGTCATTTTATACACAAAAGCCAACTAGCTTCATGCAGGAAGCGTTACATCAGAGTGAATTATGAAAAGAAGTAAACAAATATAATCATTGCATTTAAATATCTATCCGAACAATAAGTATGCCTATTCACTAGGGTGCGTTCATAGCTGATAGCCCAGCAGCCCCACATTGTACTAAACATGTTAAAGGCTTCCTCATTTTGCCGTATCAAATTATTTTTGATAATATCAGAGAAATTCCTTCTTTTCGTTTTTGTTGTCACTAGTGAGGAGATGCTTCCGGCGGGTGCTGGGCAAAGCTTATGTTGGGTACACACGATGCAATTTCCCACCTGATTGACCGAAATCAAGTGATTATTTCCAACTTGTCCAATTGGCTCCCGATCGATAAAAGGATCGATTTTGTGCACTTATAATTGGAAAATTGATTGCTTTATTGATCGGGTGCACTTTGGACATGTACACATGATGCAACTTCCTGCCCGATCTAGTTTTGATCGGGCAGGAAATTGCATGTGTATACCCAGCATTTCAGTGGATTGTGGGCGGAGCTTCTCACAGCTGGGGGGGGGGTGGAGAAGTCTGTCAGTGGGAAGCACCATATTACCTGGTAGGTGGAGCTTCTCACAGCCTATTTCTTGAAACAATGGATGTCTGGCCACCCAGAGCCCCCCCCCCCCTCTGCAGGTGACCATCTCCAGTGATGGAGCCGCATCTGAGCCTCCAGTGCTGACATCCCCACCTCCCTGTAGCTCCGGGGTCACGTGACAGGCTCTGTGCTTCTCCAGTCACATCAGACTCCTCATAGCTTACCATCACCGCCCCATGGAGGCTCCAAGTGGCATTACATGTGTCTGCCAAAGACCCCTCCTCCATCCCCAGCAGCGATCGCCCCCCTCTCACCATGCAATATGCCCCCGAACAGCAGCCTCCCCGCCACTAGCGCTATGACCGCCAGGGGGCGCCCATGGATCAGGGGATTTCCACATGAAAGTGGCAGTATTTCTCCGGGTTTCTTGTTCGGGTCTCTTGATCTCTGTGTGCCCTGTGTTGCTGGCTGGTGTGGAGTGGCATTGACTGGCGTCTTCAAGTTCCTGGGAGGGTCAGGTAAGAGGAAATCAGCGGTGGAGGACATGGGCGGCGGCAGCCATCGGTAGCTCAGAGTCACGTGGTCTTTTAGCTGAGCTGCCCACGTGACTCCGAAATTTGTAGCAGCTTCGGCAGGCGGCAGGCATTTGGCATCAGCGACGTTCCTGCTTTGCTACCGCCAGCAGAGAACGTCAGAAGAAATCAGTGGCTTGGGCAGGAGGAAGTCAGCGGCAGAGGACATCGGCGGTGGCGGCGGACATTGGTGGCTTGGAGTCACGTGGGCCATCAGCTGGAGCTGCCCACGTGACTCCGGTACTTGCAACGGCTTCGGAATGGCATGTGGCACCAGCAATGTCCCTTCTTCTCTACCACCATCAGGAAAGTGGAGGACATCGGCGGTGGAGGACATCGGTGGGTCTGTGTCACTATCGTCCCTCTGGAAGACATCAGCGGCGGAGGACATTAGCAGCTCTGAGTCACATGGGCCATCAGCTGGAGTTGCCCACGTGACTCCAGTTCTTTCAGCGGCTCCAGCTCCAGGAGGCATACTTGCCACAGATGCCAGCACAGCACGGACAGACCGGACTGCAGGGGACCCGGGACACCATCACCATTAGCCCAGGATCAAAAGCAGCCCAGCAGCATGCCTCTCCCCTAGGATTGGTGAGTATGAAACATGCATGTGTGTACATGTTGGAGGCAGGCATTGTGACTTAGTGATGTAGGTAGTGGAGGTTATTATAGCTTAGTGTAGGTAGTGGGGGCAGGCATTGTAGTTTAGTGTAGGTTGGATGGCATTGTAGTTTAGCGTAGGTAGTGGGGGCATTGTGGCTTAGTGTAGGTAGTGGGGGTATTGTGGCTTAGTGTAGGTAGTGGGGGCATTGTAGCTTAGTGTAGGTTTTGGGGGGCAGCGGTAGTAAGTATAATGTAGGTAATGGGGCAGCAGGAGTAAGTGTAGAGTAGTTAGTGTAGCTGGTGGGGCAATAAGGGTTAATGTAGGGTAGTTACTGGAGCAGCAGGGGTCAGTGTAGCTTAGCTAGAGACAGTTTGGAAAGAAAAGGACCCATACAATGCCCCTGGACCATAGACACTACAGGTTTAGTAGTTTTGGTTTTTTTTTCAGATTTGTGCCCTCTAAACCTAGGTGCGGCAAAAATCTGAAAAAAAAAACGTGTTTCCCCGAAAGTAGGCCTTCCCTTTAAAATAAGACCAATCCCAAATTCCTAGCATGCTCGAAATATAAGGCCTACCCCTAAAATAAGCCCTAGTGGTTGTGTAAGTCCCGTCCGTCTGCCCCCCTTCCCCCACTGCCACTTTACCTCCTGCTGACCCCCCCCCCCCTCCTCCAGGAAGACGCATCCTCTTTCTTCACTGCCTGCCAACATACCGGTAATTCAAACCGCAGGACAGGTGATTCCCCCACTGCTGCTTTATTTCCTGCTGGCCCCGTTCCCCATTGCCCGCCGTCATAATTCAAACCGCTGATCAGCGGTAAACTGCGGTTAAGTCAGCTAGTTACACTGTAACAGCGCTTCCGTGTACAGGAAGTGAAATCTCTATTTACTTCCTGTTCATGGAAGTGCTGTTACAGTGTAACTAGCTGCCCTCGCTGCAGTTTACAGCTGATCAGCAGTTTGAATTATGACAGCGGGCAATGGGGAACGGGGCCAACAGGAAACAAAGCATCAGTGGGGAAATCACCAGTTTACTGCTGTCCTGCGGTTTGAATTACTGGTACAGTGAAGAGCGTGGATGGGACTTTATGGAGGAGGGGGTCATCAGAAGGTAAAGTGGTGGTGGGGGAATGGGGATCTTGCTACCCTAACCATATATAAGACCTCCCCGAAAATAAGAACTAGCACATCTTTTGAAGGAAAAAAAAATATAAGACTTTGGCCTCGATTCATAAAAGTGCTGTCGGGAAGGTAACGTCGAGCGGGGAAACACCGCTGTCGGTATTTCCGCCTTCAGGGTGGTAATTCATAAAAATTTTGCTACTTGTGACAGGCGTGCGGAGATATTCCGCTGTAGGCAGGCGTTAGGCTGTCGGGAGACATCCGGAAACAGGAGAAGCAGGCGGAATCCCTCCGTGCGGTGTTCTCTCTGCAGCTGCTTGGGAGGTCTGTCCCATTCACTGCACTGTATTCCGCAAGCTTCTCGCCACATCAGAGGTAGCGGTAATACCCGTCCGCATACCGCTACCTCTAATCTTTATGAATTGACATTTGTTACTTTTGCTATGATAATCACCGCGCAAGGCGGTGATTAATCACTCTGCTCGCGAATGTCGGCTTTTCATGCGGAAAAAGCCTTTATGAATACATATTTTGCTGTGTGGTCGGTAAAGTGAGCGGTTTTCTGCATTTCCGAATGCGGGAATGCTTTATGAATCGAGGCCAATGCCTTATTTTTGGGGAAACACGGTAGTAGCCAGAGAGAAAGTTATGTAAGCTGGTATACCAAATAATATCAGAAATGACGGTTATCTATGACTGTCAAATAGCTATTAAAAAAAGACCATAGAGTCACATATATATATTTTTTTTAGTTTCAACGTTTTATTGAAAAGATAAGCAGTCATTATATAGAAAAGCCAATTAACCTCACCCAGGAAGCATACATCAGTGTGAATTTGAAAGTGTATTATTGAAGTGTATTAAGTGTGAATTATGAGTGTAAACAAATGTAATCACATCCTTAGTTCAGAATAGACTATCAATGAAATGCAAACAATGCTGACGTGCTGTAAATTGTCTTTCCAGATGAAAAAAACTTGACTAATCAGTTACAGCTGTTTTTTTTCCCACCGCTACCTCACAACACTCAGCTCCGTATAGATAGAGGATGCTAGTGTTACCTGATGATGTCACAATACTCAGCTGGGTATAGCTAGAGGATGCTGGGATTACGTTATGACCTTATAATGCACAGCTGGGTATAGAGAATGCTGGGATTACCTGATGACCTCACAATACTCAGATCGGTATAAATAGAGGATGCTGGGAGTCTCTGGCTCATGCCCTCTCAGGTGGTGCTTTTCACTGCTTTTCTAGTCTGGATGAAGACTGGGGAAGAGGGAGGAATGGAAAGCAGTTCCTGGTCACTCTGCAGTATTGGAGGCTGGGTGCAGGATTCTGCAGAGAATACATCCTGTAAGGGCTGGTGCACACCAGAGCGGTTCTGAAGTGTTTTTTTAAATACTTGCAGGGGAAAAAAAAACTTGGCTAATGAAAGTAAATGGGATGGTGCACACCAGAGCGGTTCGTTTTTTCCACAAACTCGGGCTGCAGCATTTTTTAGATTTCTGAGTCGTTTCTGCCTCAATGTTAAAGTATAGGAAAGTGGAAACCGGCTCTGAAAAATGCTAGATCAGAGCGGTTTTCCAGACGTTTTTGTTACAGAAGCTGTTCAGTAACAGCTTTTACTGTAACAGTATTTGTAATCTGCTACACAAAAAACGCTAGGCATTCGTAGAAAACATGCCTAGAATCGCTCTGAAATCTGCTTCAAAAACCTCTAGCGTTTTGCAGATCTGCTAGAGGTTTTTGGTGTGCTGCAGCACTACAAATGGGAGAGGTACCCAAAGTCATTTATCACCCCCATTTACAACTGACTGACAGAGCGTAACTGTATATGGCCCTGAAACATGGTCACACTCGATAGTAATCTGGTGTCAAAACATAACAACAAGCAAAGTAATTGTACGTCTGTCATTGTTTGACTTGTGTTAGATTATTCTCACTGCCATGTGGTCCGGCCCCTGTTGTAGGAGCGCGACAGGTTGATAATGGAATTTTGAGTTACCTTGTGGTCTGGAGCCCTGGAGTTGGAGTGCGACGGGCTGCTGACCTAATTTTGATTGTTATAGCATGTTATGCCATAAGGCATTACATCCTGTGCGCATGCATTAGGTGGCGTAAAGAAAACTTTGTGTTAGCGCATGCGCATCATGCAAAAATTCATACTCAAATATGCCCAAATAGGGTTGTGTTTGTCATACTCATTGCCGTATGGTCCGGCGCCCTGTGGATGGAGCATGACGGGTTTATAATGTAACTTTAAGTTACCTTTTTGTCCAGCACCCTGTGGTAGGAGCGCGATGGGCTGATAATGTAATTTTAAGTTACCTTTTGATCCGGAGCCTTGGGGTAGGAGAGCGACGGGCTGATAATGTAATCTTGAGTTACCTTTTGGTCTGGCACCCTTTAGTAGGAGTGCGACGGGCTGATAATGTAATTTTGAGTTACCTTCTGGTGCGGCACCCTTTGGTAGGAGCGCGACGGGCTGCTAACGTAAATTTGGATTACCTTAGCCAAAGTACTTTGCCAAAAAATAATATAATAAAATACCTTACAACTAATAAGTGTAACGATTTGTGTCAGCAAAGAACAGAATTCTGATTTGTAAAGGATTGCGGAGATGCCGCCGCGTCAAGCAGTAGCATGGCGGCTATCTCCGCGTTCCAGCCGGCGGGTTCCGTCATGCGGGGACAGGATGGACTGGTGCCTGGGTTAGTGGGGAATGAGAGGGAAGCCGCCGCAGCGCCGAGTGGCATGGCGACTGTCCCCGCATTTCAGCCAGTAGCTTTCGTCGCATGGTCGCATGGTGGATCTTTGCCTACTCTTTCACCGGCACACAGACTAAGTTCTACGCGCGCGCACACAGACAGGATCTTTATGCATACAGAAGGGGAGTCAGCTGATCAGCCGGTCAGCTGACTCCAACACTGATCAGGATTGGTTGAGTGACTGGGGCGTGGCTTTAGAGCGCTCCCGATATATATAGGGCAGGCCTGTCAGTTGTTCCTTGTCTGCTGTTGCATTCGCTACGTGTGAGCACTCAGACCATAGTCAGACCCGAAAGTGTGCTAGAACCAGCAGGAGCTGGGGATCCACACTTAGGCCTGGTGCACACCAAAAAACGCTAGCAGATCCGCAAAATGCTAGCAGATTTTGAAACGCTTTTTGTTATTTTTCTGTAGCGTTTCAGCTAGCATTTTGCGGTTTTGTGAAGCGTTTTTGGTGTAGTAGATTTCAGATATTGTTACAGTAAAGCTGTTACTGAACAGCTTCTGTAACAAAAACGCCTGCAAAACCGCTCTGAACTGCTGTTTTTCAGAGCAGTTTGCGTTTTTCCTATACTAAACATTGAGGCAGAAACGCATCCACAATCCAAAAAATGCCTCACCCCGGGAGTATGCGTTTCTGCAAAACGCCTCCCGCTCTGGTGTGCACCACCCCATTGAGATACATTGACCCAGCGTATCCACAGCCGCAAGCGGCTGCAGAAACGCTGAAAATGCCGCTCGGTGTGCACCAGCCCTTAGACAGATTCTGTTGATAGCTTAAAGTACTAATTGAATTGTATTATTTGTTATGACCTTCTGCTAGCCTTGACTACCCTCCTGTCTTGTGATTCTGTGCCTTCGCCTATCTGATCTGGTTGCCGACTGGCTTATCCCTCACTCTGTTTCTGTCTTCCGTTTTTGTGCTGTATCTGCCCGTGTGTTGCCAAACTGGCTAGTCTGACTCTCCTGCCCTCACCAGGGAGCTTAGTCCTGGTGAGGGGCCCTTAGGTTAGTTATCACCTGCTCCTCAGGTAGATAGCTGCAGTACAGTCTGAATCATCTAGATAGCTGCAGTACAGTCTGAATCATCTAGATAGCTGCAGTACAGTCTGAATCAATTCAATTCACTTTATTGTCATTGTGTAACACAACAAAATTACTTTTCATGACAACCCCACGGTGCATATAGGGAACATAGTGATAGTAACAAGGAAGAGAAGAAATTATACAAGTATGCCAGGTATTACAGATGTTTAAACAATTTGTACACAGTGTTAATTATTTCAGAGAGGATTCAGAGTTTATCAAGTTTGGGAAAAAGCTGTCTTTCAGTCTGTTTGTGTGTGTGCGGGTTGATCTAAAACGTTTACCTGATGGAAGGAGCTCAAACAAGGCATTTCCAGGGTGAGTGTTGTTTTTGATAATGTTTTTGGCCCTTCTCAAGCTGCGAGTATTATACAAAAGTTTGGAGGTTGCTTGTGGCCACACTAAGCCGAAAGCGCCCGCTCTCGTCAGATCGTGGAAGCTAAGTGGCTTCAGGCCTGGTTAGTAGCTGCATGGGAGACCGGCTGTGAACCCTAGGTGCTGCAGGCGGTTTTTTGGGTTTGAGGCCCAATGGCTATGAGCACGCGTGGGAAGCCTCACCTTCAAGGCGCCGGAACGGCGCCTTGGAGGTTGCCTGCGGCCACACTAAGCCGAAAGCGCCCGCTCTCGACAGATTGCGGAAGCTAAGCGGCTTTAGGCCTGGTTAGTAGCTGCATGGGAGACCGGCTGTGAACCCCAGGTGCTGCAGGCGGTTTTTGGGGTTTGAGGCCCAATGGCTATGAGCACGGGTGGGAAGCCTCACCTTCAAGGCGCCGGAACGGCGCCTTGGTGGTTCCCTGCGGCCACACTAAGCCGAAAGCGCCCGCTCTCGTCAGATCGCGGAAGCTAAGCGGCTTCAGGCCTGGTTAGTAGCTGCATGGGAGACCGGCTGTGAACCCCAGGTGCTGCAGGTGTTTTTTTGGGTTTGAGGCCCAATGGCTATGAGCACGCGTGGGAAGCCTCACCTTCAAGGCGCCGGAACCGCGCCTTGGAGGTTACCTGCGGCCACACTAAGCCGAAAGCGCCTGCTCTCGTCAGATTGCGGAAGCTAAGCGGCTTCAGGCCTGGTTAGTAGCTGCATGGGAGACCGGCTGTGAACACCAGGTGCTGCAGGTGTTTTTTTGGGTTTGAGGCCCAATGGCTATGAGCACGCGTGGGAAGCCTCACCTTCAAGGCGCCGGAACGGCGTCTTGGAGGTTGCCTGTGGCCACACTAAGCCAAAAGCGCCCGCTCTTGTCAGATCGCGGAAGCTAAGCGGCTTCAGGCCTGGTTAGTAGCTGCATGGGAGACTGGCTGTGAACCGCAGGTGCTGCAGGCGTTTTTTTGGGTTTGAGGCCCAATGGCTATGAGCACGCGTGGGAAGCCTCACTTTCAAGGCGCCGGAACGGCGCCTTGGAGGTTGCTTGCGGCCACACTAAGCCGAAAGCGCCCACTCTCGTCAGATCGCGGAAGCTAAGCGGTTTCAGGCCTGGTTAGTAGCTGCATGGGAGACCGGCTGTGAACCCCAGGTGCTGCAGGTGTTTTTTTGGGTTTGAGGCCCAATGGCTATGAGCACGCGTGGGAAGCCTCACCTTCAAGGCGCCGGAACGGCGCCTTGGAGGTTGCCTGCGGCCACTCTAAGCCGAAAGCGCCCGCTCTCGTCAGATCGCGGAAGCTAAGCAGCTTCAGGCCTGGTTAGTAGCTGCATGGGAGACCGGCTGTGAACCCCAGGTGCTGCAGGCGGTTTTTTTGGGTTTGAGGCCCAATGGCTATGAGCACGCGTGGGAAGCCTCACCTTCAAAGATGCCTGCGGCCACACTAAGCCGAAAGCGTCAGATTGCGGAAGCTAAGCGGTTTCAGGCCTGGTTAGTAGCTGCATGGGAGACCGGCTGTGAACCCCTGGTGCTGCAGGCATTTTTTTGGGTTTGAGGCCCAATGGCTATGAGCACGCGTGGGAAGCCTCACCTTGGAGGATACCTGCGGCCACACTAAGCCGAAAGCGCCCGCTCTCGTCAGATCGTGGAAGCTAAGTGGCTTCAGGCCTGGTTAGTAGCTGCATGGGAGACCGGCTGTGAACCCTAGGTGCTGCAGGCGTTTTTTTGGGTTTGAGGCCCAATGGCTATGAGCACGCGTGGGAAGCCTCACCTTCAAGGCGCCGGAACGGCGCCTTGGAGGTTGCCTGCGGCCACACTAAGCCGAAAGCGCCCGCTCTCGTCAGATTGCGGAAGCTAAGCGGCTTCAGGCCTGGTTAGTAGCTGCTTGGGAGACCGACTGTGAACCCCAGGTGCTGCAGGTGTTTTTTTGGGTTTGAGGCCCAATGGCTATGAGCACGCGTGGGAAGCCTCACCTTCAAGGCGCCGGAACGGCGCCTTAACGGCGCCTTGCAGTTTGCCTGCGGCCACACTAAGCCGAAAGCGCCCGCTCTCGTCAGATCGCGGAAGCTAAGCGGCTTCAGGCCTGGTTAGTAGCTGCATGGGAGACCGGCTGTGAACCCCAGGTGCTGCAGGTGTTTTTTTGGGTTTGAGGCCCAATGGCTATGAGCACGCGTGGGAAGCCTCACCTTCAAGGCGCCGGAACGGCGCCTTGGAGGTTGCCTGCGGCCACACTAAGCCGAAAGCGCCCGCTCTCGTCAGATCGCGGGAGCTAAGCGGCTTCAGGCCTGGTTAGTAGCTGCATGGGAGACCGGCTGTGAACCCCAGGTGCTGCAGGCGGTTTTTTGGGTTTGAGGCCCAATGGCTATGAGCACGCGTGGGAAGCCTCACCTTCAAGGCGCCGGAACGGCGGCTTGGAGGTTGCCTGCGGCCACACTAAGCTGAAAGCGCCCGCTCTCGTCAGATCGCGGAAGCTAAGCGGCTTCAGGCCTGGTTAGTAGCTGCATGGGAGACCGGCTGTGAACCCCAGGTGCTGCAGGTGTTTTTTTGGGTTTGAGGCCCAATGGCTATGAGCACGCGTGGGAAGCCTCACCTTCAAGGCGCCGGAACGGCGCCTTGGAGGTTGCCTGCGGCCACACTAAGCCGAAAGCGCCTGCTCTCGTCAGATCGCGGAAGCTAAGCGGCTTCAGGCCTGGTTAGTAGCTGCATGGGAGACCGGCTGTGAACCCCAGGTGCTGCAGGCGTTTTTTTGGGTTTGAGGCCCAATGGCTATGAGCACGCGTGGGAAGCCTCACCTTCAAGGCGCCGGAACGGCGCCTTGGAGGTTGCCTGCGGCCACACTAAGCCGAAAGCGCCCGCTCTCGTCAGATTGCGGAAGCTAAGCGGCTTCAGGCCTGGTTAGTAGCTGCATGGGAGACCGGCTGTGAACCCCAGGTGCTGCAGGCGTTTTTTTGGGTTTGAGGCCCAATGGCTATGCGCACGCGTGGGAAGCCTCACCTTCAAGGCGCCGGAATGGCGCCTTGGAGGTTGCCTGTGGCCACACTAAGCCGAAAGCGCCCGCTCTCGTCAGATCGCGGAAGCTAAGCGGCTTCAGGCCTGGTTAGTAGCTGCATGGGAGACTGGCTGTGAACCCCAGGTGCTGCAGGCGGTTTTTTGGGTTTGAGGCCCAATGGCTATGAGCACGCGTGGGAAGCCTCACCTTCAAGGCGCCGGAACCGCGCCTTGGAGGTTACCTGCGGCCACACTAAGCCGAAAGCGCCTGCTCTCGTCAGATTGCGGAAGCTAAGCGGCTTCAGGCCTGGTTAGTAGCTGCATGGGAGACCGGCTGTGAACCCCAGGTGCTGCAGGTGTTTTTTTGGGTTTGAGGCCCAATGGCTATGAGCACGCGTGGGAAGCCTCACCTTCAAGGCGCCGGAACGGCGCCCTGGAGGTTGCCTGCGGCCACACTAAGCCGAAAGCGCCCGCTCTCGTCAGATCGCGGAAGCTAAGCGGCTTCAGGCCTGGTTAGTAGCTGCATGGGAGACCGGCTGTGAACCCCAGGTGCTGCAGGCGTTGTTTTGGGTTTGAGGCCCAATGGCTATGAGCACGCGTGGGAAGCCTCACCTTCAAGGCGCCGGAACGGCGCCTTGGAGGTTGCCTGCGGCCACACTAAGCCGAAAGCGCCCGCTCTCGTCAGATCGCGGAAGCTAAGCGGCTTCAGGCCTGGTTAGTAGCTGCATGGGAGACCGGCTGTGAACCCCAGGTGCTGCAGGCATTGTTTTGGGTTTGAGGCCCAATGGCTATGAGCACACGTGGGAAGCCTCACCTTCAAGGCGCCGGAACGGCGCCCTGGAGGTTGCCTGCGGCCACACTAAGCCGAAAGCGCCCGCTCTCGTCAGATCGCGGAAGCTAAGCGGCTTCAGGCCTGGTTAGTAGCTGCATGGGAGACCGGCTGTGAACCCCAGGTGCTGCAGGCGTTGTTTTGGGTTTGAGGCCCAATGGCTATGAGCACGCGTGGGAAGCCTCACCTTCAAGGCGCCGGAACGGCGCCTTGGAGGTTGCCTGCGGCCACACTAAGCCGAAAGCGCCCGCTCTCGTCAGATCGCGGAAGCTAAGCGGCTTCAGGCCTGGTTAGTAGCTGCATGGGAGACCGGCTGTGAACCCCAGGTGCTGCAGGCATTGTTTTGGGTTTGAGGCCCAATGGCTATGAGCACGCGTGGGAAGCCTCACCTTCAAGGCGCCGGAACGGCGCCCTGGAGGTTGCCTGCGGCCACACTAAGCCGAAAGCGCCCGCTCTCGTCAGATCGCGGAAGCTAAGCGGCTTCAGGCCTGGTTAGTAGCTGCATGGGAGACCGGCTGTGAACCCCAGGTGCTGCAGGCGTTGTTTTGGGTTTGAGGCCCAATGGCTATGAGCACGCGTGGGAAGCCTCACCTTCAAGGCGCCTTGGAGGTTGCCTGCGGCCACACTAAGCCGAAAGCGCCCGCTCTCGTCAGATCGCGGAAGCTAAGCGGCTTCAGGCCTGGTTAGTAGCTGCATGGGAGACCGGCTGTGAACCCCAGGTGCTGCAGGCATTGTTTTGGGTTTGAGGCCCAATGGCTATGAGCACGCGTGGGAAGCCTCACCTTCAAGGCGCCGGAACGGCGCCCTGGAGGTTGCCTGCGGCCACACTAAGCCGAAAGCGCCCGCTCTCGTCAGATCGTGGAAGCTAAGCGGCTTCAGGCCTGGTTAGTAGCTGCATGGGAGACCGGCTGTGAACCCCAGGTGCTGCAGGCGTTGTTTTGGGTTTGAGGCCCAATGGCTATGAGCACGCGTGGGAAGCCTCACCTTCAAGGCGCCTTGGAGGTTGCCTGCAGCCACACTAAGCCGAAAGCGCCCGCTCTCGTCAGATCGCGGAAGCTAAGCGGCTTCAGGCCTGGTTAGTAGCTGCATGGGAGACCGGCTGTGAACCCCAGGTGCTGCAGGCATTGTTTTGGGTTTGAGGCCCAATGGCTATGAGCACGCGTGGGAAGCCTCACCTTCAAGGCGCCGGAACGGCGCCCTGGAGGTTGCCTGCGGCCACACTAAGCCGAAAGCGCCCGCTCTCGTCAGATCGCGGAAGCTAAGCGGCTTCAGGCCTGGTTAGTAGCTGCATGGGAGACCGGCTGTGAACCCCAGGTGCTGCAGGCGTTGTTTTGGGTTTGAGGCCCAATGGCTATGAGCACGCGTGGGAAGCCTCACCTTCAAGGCGCCTTGGAGGTTGCCTGCGGCCACACTAAGCCGAAAGCGCCCGCTCTCGTCAGATCGCGGAAGCTAAGCGGCTTCAGGCCTGGTTAGTAGCTGCATGGGAGACCGGCTGTGAACCCCAGGTGCTGCAGGCGTTGTTTTGGGTTTGAGGCCCAATGGCTATGAGCACGCGTGGGAAGCCTCACCTTCAAGGCGCCGGAACGGCGCCTTGGCGGTTGCCTGCGGCCACACTAAGCCGAAAGCGCCCGCTCTCGTCAGATCGCGGAAGCTAAGCGGCTTCAGGCCTGGTTAGTAGCTGCATGGGAGACCGGCTGTGAACCCCAGGTGCTGCAGGCGTTGTTTTGGGTTTGAGGCCCAATGGCTATGAGCACGCGTGGGAAGCCTCACCTTCAAGGCGCCTTGGAGGTTGCCTGCGGCCACACTAAGCCGAAAGCGCCCGCTCTCGTCAGATCGCGGAAGCTAAGCGGCTTCAGGCCTGGTTAGTAGCTGCATGGGAGACCGGCTGTGAACCCCAGGTGCTGCAGGCATTGTTTTGGGTTTGAGGCCCAATGGCTATGAGCACGCGTGGGAAGCCTCACCTTCAAGGCGCCGGAACGGCGCCCTGGAGGTTGCCTGCGGCCACACTAAGCCGAAAGCGCCCGCTCTCGTCAGATCGCGGAAGCTAAGCGGCTTCAGGCCTGGTTAGTAGCTGCATGGGAGACCGGCTGTGAACCCCAGGTGCTGCAGGCGTTGTTTTGGGTTTGAGGCCCAATGGCTATGAGCACGCGTGGGAAGCCTCACCTTCAAGGGGCCGGAACGGCGCCCTGGAGGTTGCCTGCGGCCACACTAAGCCGAAAGCGCCCGCTCTCGTCAGATCGCGGAAGCTAAGCGGCTTCAGGCCTGGTTAGTAGCTGCATGGGAGACCGGCTGTGAACCCCAGGTGCTGCAGGCGTTGTTTTGGGTTTGAGGCCCAATGGCTATGAGCACGCGTGGGAAGCCTCACCTTCAAGGCGCCGGAACGGCGCCTTGGAGGTTGCCTGCGGCCACACTAAGCCAAAAGCGCCCGCTCTCGTCAGATCGCGGAAGCTAAGCGGCTTCAGGCCTGGTTAGTAGCTGCATGGGAGACCGGCTGTGAACCCCAGGTGCTGCAGGCATTGTTTTGGGTTTGAGGCCCAATGGCTATGAGCACGCGTGGGAAGCCTCACCTTCAAGGCGCCGGAACGGCGCCCTGGAGGTTGCCTGCGGCCACACTAAGCCGAAAGCGCCCGCTCTCGTCAGATCGCGGAAGCTAAGCGGCTTCAGGCCTGGTTAGTAGCTGCATGGGAGACCGGCTGTGAACCCCAGGTGCTGCAGGCGTTGTTTTGGGTTTGAGGCCCAATGGCTATGAGCACGCGTGGGAAGCCTCACCTTCAAGGCGCCGGAACGGCGCCTTGGAGGTTGCCTGCGGCCACACTAAGCCGAAAGCGCCCGCTCTCGTCAGATCGCGTAAGCTAAGCGGCTTCAGCCCTGGTTAGTAGCTGCATGGGAGACCGGCTGTGAACCCCAGGTGCTGCAGGCATTGTTTTGGGTTTGAGGCCCAATGGCTATGAGCACGCGTGGGAAGCCTCACCTTCAAGGCGCCGGAACGGCGCCCTGGAGGTTGCCTGCGGCCACACTAAGCCGAAAGCGCCCGCTCTCGTCAGATCGTGGAAGCTAAGCGGCTTCAGGCCTGGTTAGTAGCTGCATGGGAGACCGGCTGTGAACCCCAGGTGCTGCAGGCGTTGTTTTGGGTTTGAGGCCCAATGGCTATGAGCACGCGTGGGAAGCCTCACCTTCAAGGCGCCGGAACGGCGCCTTGGAGGTTGCCTGCGGCCACACTAAGCCGAAAGCGCCCACTCTCGTCAGATCGCGGAAGCTAAGCGGTTTCAGGCCTGGTTAGTAGCTGCATGGGAGACCGGCTGTGAACCCCAGGTGCTGCAGGTGTTTTTTTGGGTTTGAGGCCCAATGGCTATGAGCACGCGTGGGAAGCCTCACCTTCAAGGCGCCGGAACGGCGCCTTGAAGGTTGCCTGCGGCCACTCTAAGCCGAAAGCGCCCGCTCTCGTCAGATCGCGGAAGCTAAGCAGCTTCAGCCCTGGTTAGTAGCTGCATGGGAGACCGGCTGTGAACCCCAGGTGCTGCAGGCATTGTTTTGGGTTTGAGGCCCAATGGCTATGAGCACGCGTGGGAAGCCTCACCTTCAAGGCGCCGGAACGGCGCCCTGGAGGTTGCCAGCGGCCACACTAAGCCGAAAGCGCCCGCTCTCGTCAGATCGTGGAAGCTAAGCGGCTTCAGGCCTGGTTAGTAGCTGCATGGGAGACCGGCTGTGAACCGCAGGTGCTGCAGGCGTTTTTTTGGGTTTGAGGCCCAATGGCTATGAGCACGCGTGGGAAGCCTCACTTTCAAGGCGCCGGAACGGCGCCTTGGAGGTTGCTTGCGGCCACACTAAGCCGAAAGCGCCCACTCTCGTCAGATCGCGGAAGCTAAGCGGTTTCAGGCCTGGTTAGTAGCTGCATGGGAGACCGGCTGTGAACCCCAGGTGCTGCAGGTGTTTTTTTGGGTTTGAGGCCCAATGGCTATGAGCACGCGTGGGAAGCCTCACCTTCAAGGCGCCGGAACGGCGCCTTGGAGGTTGCCTGCGGCCACTCTAAGCCGAAAGCGCCCGCTCTCGTCAGATCGCGGAAGCTAAGCAGCTTCAGGCCTGGTTAGTAGCTGCATGGGAGACCGGCTGTGAACCCCAGGTGCTGCAGGCGGTTTTTTTGGGTTTGAGGCCCAATGGCTATGAGCACGCGTGGGAAGCCTCACCTTCAAAGATGCCTGCGGCCACACTAAGCCGAAAGCGTCAGATCGCGGAAGCTAAGCGGTTTCAGGCCTGGTTAGTAGCTGCATGGGAGACCGGCTGTGAACCCCTGGTGCTGCAGGCATTTTTTTGGGTTTGAGGCCCAATGGCTATGAGCACGCGTGGGAAGCCACACCTTGGAGGTTACCTGCGGCCACACTAAGCCGAAAGCGCCCGCTCTCGTCAGATCGTGGAAGCTAAGTGGCTTCAGGCCTGGTTAGTAGCTGCATGGGAGACCGGCTGTGAACCCTAGGTGCTGCAGGCGTTTTTTTGGGTTTGAGGCCCAATGGCTATGAGCACGCGTGGGAAGCCTCACCTTCAAGGCGCCGGAACGGCGCCTTGGAGGTTGCCTGCGGCCACACTAAGCCGAAAGCGCCCGCTCTCGTCAGATCGCGGAAGCTAAGCGGCTTCAGGCCTGGTTAGTAGCTGCTTGGGAGACCGACTGTGAACCCCAGGTGCTGCAGGTGTTTTTTTGGGTTTGAGGCCCAATGGCTATGAGCACGCGTGGGAAGCCTCACCTTCAAGGCGCCGGAACGGCGCCTTAACGGCGCCTTGCAGTTTGCCTGCGGCCACACTAAGCCGAAAGCGCCCGCTCTCGTCAGATCGCGGAAGCTAAGCGGCTTCAGGCCTTGTTAGTAGCTGCATGGGAGACCGGCTGTGAACCCCAGGTGCTGCAGGCGGTTTTTTGGGTTTGAGGCCCAATGGCTATGAGCACGCGTGGGAAGCCTCACCTTCAAGGCGCCGGAACGGCGCCTTGGAGGTTGCCTGCGGCCACACTAAGCTGAAAGCGCCCGCTCTCGTCAGATCGCGGAAGCTAAGCGGCTTCAGGCCTGGTTAGTAGCTGCATGGGAGACCGGCTGTGAACCCCAGGTGCTGCAGGCGGTTTTTTTGGGTTTGAGGCCCAATGGCTATGAGCACGCGTGGGAAGCCTCACCTTCAAAGATGCCTGCGGCCACACTAAGCCGAAAGCGTCAGATCGCGGAAGCTAAGCGGTTTCAGGCCTGGTTAGTAGCTGCATGGGAGACCGGCTGTGAACCCCTGGTGCTGCAGGCATTTTTTTGGGTTTGAGGCCCAATGGCTATGAGCACGCGTGGGAAGCCACACCTTGGAGGTTACCTGCGGCCACACTAAGCCGAAAGCGCCCGCTCTCGTCAGATCGTGGAAGCTAAGTGGCTTCAGGCCTGGTTAGTAGCTGCATGGGAGACCGGCTGTGAACCCTAGGTGCTGCAGGCGTTTTTTTGGGTTTGAGGCCCAATGGCTATGAGCACGCGTGGGAAGCCTCACCTTCAAGGCGCCGGAACGGCGCCTTGGAGGTTGCCTGCGGCCACACTAAGCCGAAAGCGCCCGCTCTCGTCAGATCGCGGAAGCTAAGCGGCTTCAGGCCTGGTTAGTAGCTGCTTGGGAGACCGACTGTGAACCCCAGGTGCTGCAGGTGTTTTTTTGGGTTTGAGGCCCAATGGCTATGAGCACGCGTGGGAAGCCTCACCTTCAAGGCGCCGGAACGGCGCCTTAACGGCGCCTTGCAGTTTGCCTGCGGCCACACTAAGCCGAAAGCGCCCGCTCTCGTCAGATCGCGGAAGCTAAGCGGCTTCAGGCCTTGTTAGTAGCTGCATGGGAGACCGGCTGTGAACCCCAGGTGCTGCAGGCGGTTTTTTGGGTTTGAGGCCCAATGGCTATGAGCACGCGTGGGAAGCCTCACCTTCAAGGCGCCGGAACGGCGCCTTGGAGGTTGCCTGCGGCCACACTAAGCTGAAAGCGCCCGCTCTCGTCAGATCGCGGAAGCTAAGCGGCTTCAGGCCTGGTTAGTAGCTGCATGGGAGACCGGCTGTGAACCCCAGGTGCTGCAGGTGTTTTTTTGGGTTTGAGGCCCAATGGCTATGAGCACGCGTGGGAAGCCTCACCTTCAAGGCGCCGGAACGGCGCCTTGGAGGTTGCCTGCGGCCACACTAAGCCGAAAGCGCCTGCTCTCGTCAGATTGCGGAAGCTAAGCGGCTTCAGGCCTGGTTAGTAGCTGCATGGGAGACCGGCTGTGAACCCCAGGTGCTGCAGGCGTTTTTTTGGGTTTGAGGCCCAATGGCTATGAGCACGCGTGGGAAGCCTCACCTTCAAGGCGCCGGAACGGCGCCTTGGAGGTTGCCTGCGGCCACACTAAGCCGAAAGCGCCCGCTCTCGTCAGATTGCGGAAGCTAAGCGGCTTCAGGCCTGGTTAGTAGCTGCATGGGAGACCGGCTGTGAACCCCAGGTGCTGCAGGCGTTTTTTTGGGTTTGAGGCCCAATGGCTATGCGCACGCGTGGGAAGCCTCACCTTCAAGGCGCCGGAACGGCGCCTTGGAGGTTGCCTGTGGCCACACTAAGCCGAAAGCGCCCGCTCTCGTCAGATCGCGGAAGCTAAGCGGCTTCAGGCCTGGTTAGTAGCTGCATGGGAGACTGGCTGTGAACCCCAGGTGGTGCAGGCGGTTTTTTGGGTTTGAGGCCCAATGGCTATGAGCACGCGTGGGAAGCCTCACCTTCAAGGCGCCGGAACCGCGCCGTGGAGGTTACCTGCGGCCACACTAAGCCGAAAGCGCCTGCTCTCGTCAGATTGCGGAAGCTAAGCGGCTTCAGGCCTGGTTAGTAGCTGCATGGGAGACCGGCTGTGAACCCCAGGTGCTGCAGGTGTTTTTTTGGGTTTGAGGCCCAATGGCTATGAGCACGCGTGGGAAGCCTCACCTTCAAGGCGCCGGAACGGCACCCTGGAGGTTGCCTGCGGCCACACTAAGCCGAAAGCGCCCGCTCTCGTCAGATCGCGGAAGCTAAGCGGCTTCAGGCCTGGTTAGTAGCTGCATGGGAGACCGGCTGTGAACCCCAGGTGCTGCAGGCGTTGTTTTGGGTTTGAGGCCCAATGGCTATGAGCACGCGTGGGAAGCCTCACCTTCAAGGCGCCGGAACGGCGCCTTGGAGGTTGCCTGCGGCCACACTAAGCCGAAAGCGCCCGCTCTCGTCAGATCGCGGAAGCTAAGCGGCTTCAGGCCTGGTTAGTAGCTGCATGGGAGACCGGCTGTGAACCCCAGGTGCTGCAGGTGTTGTTTTGGGTTTGAGGCCCAATGGCTATGAGCACGCGTGGGAAGCCTCACCTTCAAGGCGCCGGAACGGCGCCTTGCAGGTTGCCTGCGGCCACACTAAGCCGAAAGCGCCCGCTCTCGTCAGATCGCGGAAGCTAAGCGGCTTCAGGCCTGGTTAGTAGCTGCATGGGAGACCGGCTGTGAACCCCAGGTGCTGCAGGCGTTGTTTTGGGTTTGAGGCCCAATGGCTATGAGCACGCGTGGGAAGCCTCACCTTCAAGGCGCCTTGGAGGTTGCCTGCGGCCACACTAAGCCGAAAGCGCCCGCTCTCGTCAGATCGCGGAAGCTAAGCGGCTTCAGGCCTGGTTAGTAGCTGCATGGGAGACCGGCTGTGAACCCCAGGTGCTGCAGGCATTGTTTTGGGTTTGAGGCCCAATGGCTATGAGCACGCGTGGGAAGCCTCACCTTCAAGGCGCCGGAACGGCGCCCTGGAGGTTGCCTGCGGCCACACTAAGCCGAAAGCGCCCGCTCTCGTCAGATCGCGGAAGCTAAGCGGCTTCAGGCCTGGTTAGTAGCTGCATGGGAGACCGGCTGTGAACCCCAGGTGCTGCAGGCGTTGTTTTGGGTTTGAGGCCCAATGGCTATGAGCACGCGTGGGAAGCCTCATCTTCAAGGGGCCGGAACGGCGCCCTGGAGGTTGCCTGCGGCCACACTAAGCCGAAAGCGCCCGCTCTCGTCAGATCGCGGAAGCTAAGCGGCTTCAGGCCTGGTTAGTAGCTGCATGGGAGACCGGCTGTGAACCCCAGGTGCTGCAGGCGTTGTTTTGGGTTTGAGGCCCAATGGCTATGAGCACGCGTGGGAAGCCTCACCTTCAAGGCGCCGGAACGGCGCCTTGGAGGTTGCCTGCGGCCACACTAAGCCAAAAGCGCCCGCTCTCGTCAGATCGCGGAAGCTAAGCGGCTTCAGGCCTGGTTAGTAGCTGCATGGGAGACCGGCTGTGAACCCCAGGTGCTGCAGGCATTGTTTTGGGTTTGAGGCCCAATGGCTATGAGCACGCGTGGGAAGCCTCACCTTCAAGGCGCCGGAACGGCGCCCTGGAGGTTGCCTGCGGCCACACTAAGCCGAAAGCGCCCGCTCTCGTCAGATCGCGGAAGCTAAGCGGCTTCAGGCCTGGTTAGTAGCTGCATGGGAGACCGGCTGTGAACCCCAGGTGCTGCAGGCGTTGTTTTGGGTTTGAGGCCCAATGGCTATGAGCACGCGTGGGAAGCCTCACCTTCAAGGCGCCGGAACGGCGCCTTGGAGGTTGCCTGCGGCCACACTAAGCCGAAAGCGCCCGCTCTCGTCAGATCGCGTAAGCTAAGCGGCTTCAGCCCTGGTTAGTAGCTGCATGGGAGACCGGCTGTGAACCCCAGGTGCTGCAGGCATTGTTTTGGGTTTGAGGCCCAATGGCTATGAGCACGCGTGGGAAGCCTCACCTTCAAGGCGCCGGAACGGCGCCCTGGAGGTTGCCTGCGGCCACACTAAGCCGAAAGCGCCCGCTCTCGTCAGATCGTGGAAGCTAAGCGGCTTCAGGCCTGGTTAGTAGCTGCATGGGAGACCGGCTGTGAACCCCAGGTGCTGCAGGCGTTGTTTTGGGTTTGAGGCCCAATGGCTATGAGCACGCGTGGGAAGCCTCACCTTCAAGGCGCCGGAACGGCGCCTTGGAGGTTGCCTGCGGCCACACTAAGCCGAAAGCGCCCACTCTCGTCAGATCGCGGAAGCTAAGCGGTTTCAGGCCTGGTTAGTAGCTGCATGGGAGACCGGCTGTGAACCCCAGGTGCTGCAGGTGTTTTTTTGGGTTTGAGGCCCAATGGCTATGAGCACGCGTGGGAAGCCTCACCTTCAAGGCGCCGGAACGGCGCCTTGAAGGTTGCCTGCGGCCACTCTAAGCCGAAAGCGCCCGCTCTCGTCAGATCGCGGAAGCTAAGCAGCTTCAGCCCTGGTTAGTAGCTGCATGGGAGACCGGCTGTGAACCCCAGGTGCTGCAGGCATTGTTTTGGGTTTGAGGCCCAATGGCTATGAGCACGCGTGGGAAGCCTCACCTTCAAGGCGCCGGAACGGCGCCCTGGAGGTTGCCAGCGGCCACACTAAGCCGAAAGCGCCCGCTCTCGTCAGATCGTGGAAGCTAAGCGGCTTCAGGCCTGGTTAGTAGCTGCATGGGAGACCGGCTGTGAACCGCAGGTGCTGCAGGCGTTTTTTTGGGTTTGAGGCCCAATGGCTATGAGCACGCGTGGGAAGCCTCACTTTCAAGGCGCCGGAACGGCGCCTTGGAGGTTGCTTGCGGCCACACTAAGCCGAAAGCGCCCACTCTCGTCAGATCGCGGAAGCTAAGCGGTTTCAGGCCTGGTTAGTAGCTGCATGGGAGACCGGCTGTGAACCCCAGGTGCTGCAGGTGTTTTTTTGGGTTTGAGGCCCAATGGCTATGAGCACGCGTGGGAAGCCTCACCTTCAAGGCGCCGGAACGGCGCCTTGGAGGTTGCCTGCGGCCACTCTAAGCCGAAAGCGCCCGCTCTCGTCAGATCGCGGAAGCTAAGCAGCTTCAGGCCTGGTTAGTAGCTGCATGGGAGACCGGCTGTGAACCCCAGGTGCTGCAGGCGGTTTTTTTGGGTTTGAGGCCCAATGGCTATGAGCACGCGTGGGAAGCCTCACCTTCAAAGATGCCTGCGGCCACACTAAGCCGAAAGCGTCAGATCGCGGAAGCTAAGCGGTTTCAGGCCTGGTTAGTAGCTGCATGGGAGACCGGCTGTGAACCCCTGGTGCTGCAGGCATTTTTTTGGGTTTGAGGCCCAATGGCTATGAGCACGCGTGGGAAGCCACACCTTGGAGGTTACCTGCGGCCACACTAAGCCGAAAGCGCCCGCTCTCGTCAGATCGTGGAAGCTAAGTGGCTTCAGGCCTGGTTAGTAGCTGCATGGGAGACCGGCTGTGAACCCTAGGTGCTGCAGGCGTTTTTTTGGGTTTGAGGCCCAATGGCTATGAGCACGCGTGGGAAGCCTCACCTTCAAGGCGCCGGAACGGCGCCTTGGAGGTTGCCTGCGGCCACACTAAGCCGAAAGCGCCCGCTCTCGTCAGATCGCGGAAGCTAAGCGGCTTCAGGCCTGGTTAGTAGCTGCTTGGGAGACCGACTGTGAACCCCAGGTGCTGCAGGTGTTTTTTTGGGTTTGAGGCCCAATGGCTATGAGCACGCGTGGGAAGCCTCACCTTCAAGGCGCCGGAACGGCGCCTTAACGGCGCCTTGCAGTTTGCCTGCGGCCACACTAAGCCGAAAGCGCCCGCTCTCGTCAGATCGCGGAAGCTAAGCGGCTTCAGGCCTTGTTAGTAGCTGCATGGGAGACCGGCTGTGAACCCCAGGTGCTGCAGGCGGTTTTTTGGGTTTGAGGCCCAATGGCTATGAGCACGCGTGGGAAGCCTCACCTTCAAGGCGCCGGAACGGCGCCTTGGAGGTTGCCTGCGGCCACACTAAGCTGAAAGCGCCCGCTCTCGTCAGATCGCGGAAGCTAAGCGGCTTCAGGCCTGGTTAGTAGCTGCATGGGAGACCGGCTGTGAACCCCAGGTGCTGCAGGCGGTTTTTTTGGGTTTGAGGCCCAATGGCTATGAGCACGCGTGGGAAGCCTCACCTTCAAAGATGCCTGCGGCCACACTAAGCCGAAAGCGTCAGATCGCGGAAGCTAAGCGGTTTCAGGCCTGGTTAGTAGCTGCATGGGAGACCGGCTGTGAACCCCTGGTGCTGCAGGCATTTTTTTGGGTTTGAGGCCCAATGGCTATGAGCACGCGTGGGAAGCCACACCTTGGAGGTTACCTGCGGCCACACTAAGCCGAAAGCGCCCGCTCTCGTCAGATCGTGGAAGCTAAGTGGCTTCAGGCCTGGTTAGTAGCTGCATGGGAGACCGGCTGTGAACCCTAGGTGCTGCAGGCGTTTTTTTGGGTTTGAGGCCCAATGGCTATGAGCACGCGTGGGAAGCCTCACCTTCAAGGCGCCGGAACGGCGCCTTGGAGGTTGCCTGCGGCCACACTAAGCCGAAAGCGCCCGCTCTCGTCAGATCGCGGAAGCTAAGCGGCTTCAGGCCTGGTTAGTAGCTGCTTGGGAGACCGACTGTGAACCCCAGGTGCTGCAGGTGTTTTTTTGGGTTTGAGGCCCAATGGCTATGAGCACGCGTGGGAAGCCTCACCTTCAAGGCGCCGGAACGGCGCCTTAACGGCGCCTTGCAGTTTGCCTGCGGCCACACTAAGCCGAAAGCGCCCGCTCTCGTCAGATCGCGGAAGCTAAGCGGCTTCAGGCCTTGTTAGTAGCTGCATGGGAGACCGGCTGTGAACCCCAGGTGCTGCAGGCGGTTTTTTGGGTTTGAGGCCCAATGGCTATGAGCACGCGTGGGAAGCCTCACCTTCAAGGCGCCGGAACGGCGCCTTGGAGGTTGCCTGCGGCCACACTAAGCTGAAAGCGCCCGCTCTCGTCAGATCGCGGAAGCTAAGCGGCTTCAGGCCTGGTTAGTAGCTGCATGGGAGACCGGCTGTGAACCCCAGGTGCTGCAGGTGTTTTTTTGGGTTTGAGGCCCAATGGCTATGAGCACGCGTGGGAAGCCTCACCTTCAAGGCGCCGGAACGGCGCCTTGGAGGTTGCCTGCGGCCACACTAAGCCGAAAGCGCCTGCTCTCGTCAGATTGCGGAAGCTAAGCGGCTTCAGGCCTGGTTAGTAGCTGCATGGGAGACCGGCTGTGAACCCCAGGTGCTGCAGGCGTTTTTTTTGGGTTTGAGGCCCAATGGCTATGAGCACGCGTGGGAAGCCTCACCTTCAAGGCGCCGGAACGGCGCCTTGGAGGTTGCCTGCGGCCACACTAAGCCGAAAGCGCCCGCTCTCGTCAGATTGCGGAAGCTAAGCGGCTTCAGGCCTGGTTAGTAGCTGCATGGGAGACCGGCTGTGAACCCCAGGTGCTGCAGGCGTTTTTTTGGGTTTGAGGCCCAATGGCTATGCGCACGCGTGGGAAGCCTCACCTTCAAGGCGCCGGAACGGCGCCTTGGAGGTTGCCTGTGGCCACACTAAGCCGAAAGCGCCCGCTCTCGTCAGATCGCGGAAGCTAAGCGGCTTCAGGCCTGGTTAGTAGCTGCATGGGAGACTGGCTGTGAACCCCAGGTGGTGCAGGCGGTTTTTTGGGTTTGAGGCCCAATGGCTATGAGCACGCGTGGGAAGCCTCACCTTCAAGGCGCCGGAACCGCGCCGTGGAGGTTACCTGCGGCCACACTAAGCCGAAAGCGCCTGCTCTCGTCAGATTGCGGAAGCTAAGCGGCTTCAGGCCTGGTTAGTAGCTGCATGGGAGACCGGCTGTGAACCCCAGGTGCTGCAGGTGTTTTTTTGGGTTTGAGGCCCAATGGCTATGAGCACGCGTGGGAAGCCTCACCTTCAAGGCGCCGGAACGGCACCCTGGAGGTTGCCTGCGGCCACACTAAGCCGAAAGCGCCCGCTCTCGTCAGATCGCGGAAGCTAAGCGGCTTCAGGCCTGGTTAGTAGCTGCATGGGAGACCGGCTGTGAACCCCAGGTGCTGCAGGCGTTGTTTTGGGTTTGAGGCCCAATGGCTATGAGCACGCGTGGGAAGCCTCACCTTCAAGGCGCCGGAACGGCGCCTTGGAGGTTGCCTGCGGCCACACTAAGCCGAAAGCGCCCGCTCTCGTCAGATCGCGGAAGCTAAGCGGCTTCAGGCCTGGTTAGTAGCTGCATGGGAGACCGGCTGTGAACCCCAGGTGCTGCAGGTGTTGTTTTGGGTTTGAGGCCCAATGGCTATGAGCACGCGTGGGAAGCCTCACCTTCAAGGCGCCGGAACGGCGCCTTGCAGGTTGCCTGCGGCCACACTAAGCCGAAAGCGCCCGCTCTCGTCAGATCGCGGAAGCTAAGCGGCTTCAGGCCTGGTTAGTAGCTGCATGGGAGACCGGCTGTGAACCCCAGGTGCTGCAGGCATTGTTTTGGGTTTGAGGCCCAATGGCTATGAGCACGCGTGGGAAGCCTCACCTTCAAGGCGCTGGAACGGCGCCCTGGAGGTTGCCTGCGGCCACACTAAGCCGAAAGCGCCCGCTCTCGTCAGATCGCGGAAGCTAAGCGGCTTCAGGCCTGGTTAGTAGCTGCATGGGAGACCGGCTGTGAACCCCAGGTGCTGCAGGCGTTGTTTTGGGTTTGAGGCCCAATGGCTATGAGCACGCGTGGGAAGCCTCACCTTCAAGGCGCCGGAACAGCGCCTTGGAGGTTGCCTGCGGCCACACTAAGCCGAAAGCGCCCGCTCTCGTCAGATCGCGGAAGCTAAGCGGCTTCAGGCCTGGTTAGTAGCTGCATGGGAGACCGGCTGTGAACCCCAGGTGCTGCAGGCATTGTTTTGGGTTTGAGGCCCAATGGCTATGAGCACGCGTGGGAAGCCTCACCTTCAAGGCGCCGGAACGGCGCCCTGGAGGTTGCCTGCGGCCACACTAAGCCGAAAGCGCCCGCTCTCGTCAGATCGCGGAAGCTAAGCGGCTTCAGGCCTGGTTAGTAGCTGCATGGGAGACCGGCTGTGAACCCCAGGTGCTGCAGGCGTTGTTTTGGGTTTGAGGCCCAATGGCTATGAGCACGCGTGGGAAGCCTCACCTTCAAGGCGCCTTGGAGGTTGCCTGCGGCCACACTAAGCCGAAAGCGCCCGCTCTCGTCAGATCGCGGAAGCTAAGCGGCTTCAGGCCTGGTTAGTAGCTGCATGGGAGACCGGCTGTGAACCCCAGGTGCTGCAGGCATTGTTTTGGGTTTGAGGCCCAATGGCTATGAGCACGCGTGGGAAGCCTCACCTTCAAGGCGCCGGAACGGCGCCCTGGAGGTTGCCTGCGGCCACACTAAGCCGAAAGCGCCCGCTCTCGTCAGATCGCGGAAGCTAAGCGGCTTCAGGCCTGGTTAGTAGCTGCATGGGAGACCGGCTGTGAACCCCAGGTGCTGCAGGCGTTGTTTTGGGTTTGAGGCCCAATGGCTATGAGCACGCGTGGGAAGCCTCACCTTCAAGGCGCCTTGGAGGTTGCCTGCGGCCACACTAAGCCGAAAGCGCCCGCTCTCGTCAGATCGCGGAAGCTAAGCGGCTTCAGGCCTGGTTAGTAGCTGCATGGGAGACCGGCTGTGAACCCCAGGTGCTGCAGGCATTGTTTTGGGTTTGAGGCCCAATGGCTATGAGCACGCGTGGGAAGCCTCACCTTCAAGGCGCCGGAACGGCGCCCTGGAGGTTGCCTGCGGCCACACTAAGCCGAAAGCGCCCGCTCTCGTCAGATCGCGGAAGCTAAGCGGCTTCAGGCCTGGTTAGTAGCTGCATGGGAGACCGGCTGTGAACCCCAGGTGCTGCAGGCGATGTTTTGGGTTTGAGGCCCAATGGCTATGAGCACGCGTGGGAAGCCTCACCTTCAAGGCGCCTTGGAGGTTGCCTGCGGCCACACTAAGCCGAAAGCGCCCGCTCTCGTCAGATCGCGGAAGCTAAGCGGCTTCAGGCCTGGTTAGTAGCTGCATGGGAGACCGGCTGTGAACCCCAGGTGCTGCAGGCATTGTTTTGGGTTTGAGGCCCAATGGCTATGAGCACGCGTGGAAAGCCTCACCTTCAAGGCGCCGGAACGGCGCCCTGGAGGTTGCCTGCGGCCACACTAAGCCGAAAGCGCCCGCTCTCGTCAGATCGCGGAAGCTAAGCGGCTTCAGGCCTGGTTAGTAGCTGCATGGGAGACCGGCTGTGAACCCCAGGTGCTGCAGGCGTTGTTTTGGGTTTGAGGCCCAATGGCTATGAGCACGCGTGGGAAGCCTCACCTTCAAGGCGCCTTGGAGGTTGCCTGCGGCCACACTAAGCCGAAAGCGCCCGCTCTCGTCAGATCGCGGAAGCTAAGCGGCTTCAGGCCTGGTTAGTAGCTGCATGGGAGACCGGCTGTGAACCCCAGGTGCTGCAGGCATTGTTTTGGGTTTGAGGCCCAATGGCTATGAGCACGCGTGGGAAGCCTCACCTTCAAGGCGCCGGAACGGCGCCCTGGAGGTTGCCTGCGGCCACACTAAGCCGAAAGCGCCCGCTCTCGTCAGATCGCGGAAGCTAAGCGGCTTCAGGCCTGGTTAGTAGCTGCATGGGAGTCCGGCTGTGAACCCCAGGTGCTGCAGGCATTGTTTTGGGTTTGAGGCCCAATGGCTATGAGCACGCGTGGGAAGCCTCACCTTCAAGGCGCCGGAACGGCGCCCTGGAGGTTGCCTGCGGCCACACTAAGCCGAAAGCGCCCGCTCTCGTCAGATCGTGGAAGCTAAGCGGCTTCAGGCCTGGTTAGTAGCTGCATGGGAGACCGGCTGTGAACCCCAGGTGCTGCAGGCGTTGTTTTGGGTTTGAGGCCCAATGGCTATGAGCACGCGTGGGAAGCCTCACCTTCAAGGCGCCTTGGAGGTTGCCTGCGGCCACACTAAGCCGAAAGCGCCCGCTCTCGTCAGATCGCGGAAGCTAAGCGGCTTCAGGCCTGGTTAGTAGCTGCATGGGAGACCGGCTGTGAACCCCAGGTGCTGCAGGCGTTGTTTTGGGTTTGAGGCCCAATGGCTATGAGCACGCGTGGGAAGCCTCACCTTCAAGGCGCCGGAACGGCGCCTTGGCGGTTGCCTGCGGCCACACTAAGCCGAAAGCGCCCGCTCTCGTCAGATCGCGGAAGCTAAGCGGCTTCAGGCCTGGTTAGTAGCTGCATGGGAGACCGGCTGTGAACCCCAGGTGCTGCAGGCGTTGTTTTGGGTTTGAGGCCCAATGGCTATGAGCACGCGTGGGAAGCCTCACCTTCAAGGCGCCTTGGAGGTTGCCTGCGGCCACACTAAGCCGAAAGCGCCCGCTCTCGTCAGATCGCGGAAGCTAAGCGGCTTCAGGCCTGGTTAGTAGCTGCATGGGAGACCGGCTGTGAACCCCAGGTGCTGCAGGCATTGTTTTGGGTTTGAGGCCCAATGGCTATGAGCACGCGTGGGAAGCCTCACCTTCAAGGCGCCGGAACGGCGCCCTGGAGGTTGCCTGCGGCCACACTAAGCCGAAAGCGCCCGCTCTCGTCAGATCGCGGAAGCTAAGCGGCTTCAGGCCTGGTTAGTAGCTGCATGGGAGACCGGCTGTGAACCCCAGGTGCTGCAGGCGTTGTTTTGGGTTTGAGGCCCAATGGCTATGAGCACGCGTGGGAAGCCTCACCTTCAAGGCGCCTTGGAGGTTGCCTGCGGCCACACTAAGCCGAAAGCGCCCGCTCTCGTCAGATCGCGGAAGCTAAGCGGCTTCAGGCCTGGTTAGTAGCTGCATGGGAGACCTGCTGTGAACCCCAGGTGCTGCAGGCATTGTTTTGGGTTTGAGGCCCAATGGCTATGAGCACGCGTGGGAAGCCTCACCTTCAAGGGGCCGGAACGGCGCCCTGGAGGTTGCCTGCGGCCACACTAAGCCGAAAGCGCCCGCTCTCGTCAGATCGCGGAAGCTAAGCGGCTTCAGGCCTGGTTAGTAGCTGCATGGGAGACCGGCTGTGAACCCCAGGTGCTGCAGGCGTTGTTTTGGGTTTGAGGCCCAATGGCTATGAGCACGCGTGGGAAGCCTCACCTTCAAGGCGCCTTGGAGGTTGCCTGCGGCCACACTAAGCCGAAAGCGCCCGCTCTCGTCAGATCGCGGAAGCTAAGCGGCTTCAGGCCTGGTTAGTAGCTGCATGGGAGACCGGCTGTGAACCCCAGGTGCTGCAGGCGTTGTTTTGGGTTTGAGGCCCAATGGCTATGAGCACGCGTGGGAAGCCTCACCTTCAAGGCGCCGGAACGGCGCCTTGGAGGTTGCCTGCGGCCACACTAAGCCGAGAGCGCCCGCTCTCGTCAGATCGCGGAAGCTAAGCGGCTTCAGGCCTGGTTAGTAGCTGCATGGGAGACCGGCTGTGAACCCCAGGTGCTGCAGGCATTGTTTTGGGTTTGAGGCCCAATGGCTATGAGCACGCGTGGGAAGCCTCACCTTCAAGGCGCCGGAACGGCGCCCTGGAGGTTGCCTGCGGCCACACTAAGCCGAAAGCGCCCGCTCTCGTCAGATCGCGGAAGTTAAGCGGCTTCAGGCCTGGTTAGTAGCTGCATGGGAGACCGGCTGTGAACCCCAGGTGCTGCAGGCGTTGTTTTGGGTTTGAGGCCCAATGGCTATGAGCACGCGTGGGAAGCCTCATCTTCAAGGCGCCGGAACGGCGCCTTGGAGGTTGCCTGCGGCCACACTAAGCCGAAAGCGCCCGCTCTTGTCAGATCGCGGAAGCTAAGCGGCTTCAGCCCTGGTTAGTAGCTGCATGGGAGACCGGCTGTGAACCCCAGGTGCTGCAGGCATTGTTTTGGGTTTGAGGCCCAATGGCTATGAGCACGCGTGGGAAGCCTCACCTTCAAGGCGCCGGAACGGCGCCCTGGAGGTTGCCTGCGGCCACACTAAGCCGAAAGCGCCCGCTCTCGTCAGATCGTGGAAGCTAAGCGGCTTCAGGCCTGGTTAGTAGCTGCATGGGAGACCGGCTGTGAACCCCAGGTGCTGCAGGCGTTGTTTGAGGCCCAATGGCTATGAGCACGCGTGGGAAGCCTCACCTTCAAGGCGCCGGAACGGCGCCTTGGAGGTTGCCTGCGGCCACACTAAGCCGAAAGCGCCCGCTCTCGTCAGATCGCGGAAGCTAAGCGGCTTCAGGCCTGGTTAGTAGCTGCATGGGAGACCGGCTGTGAACCCCAGGTGCTGCAGGCATTGTTTTGGGTTTGAGGCCCAATGGCTATGAGCACGCGTGGGAAGCCTCACCTTCAAGGCGCCGGAACGGCGCCCTGGAGGTTGCCTGCGGCCACACTAAGCCGAAAGCGCCCGCTCTCGTCAGATCGCGGAAGCTAAGCGGCTTCAGGCATGGTTAGTAGCTGCATGGGAGACCGGCTGTGAACCCCAGGTGCTGCAGGCGTTGTTTTGGGTTTGAGGCCCAATGGCTATGAGCACGCGTGGGAAGCCTCACCTTCAAGGCGCCGGAACGGCGCCTTGGAGGTTGCCTGCGGCCACACTAAGCCGAAAGCGCCCGCTCTCGTCAGATCGCGGAAGCTAAGCGGCTTCAGGCCTGGTTAGTAGCTGCATGGGAGACCGGCTGTGAACCCCAGGTGCTGCAGGCGTTGTTTTGGGTTTGAGGCCCAATGGCTATGAGCACGCGTGGGAAGCCTCACCTTCAAGGCGCCGGAACGGCGCCCTGGAGGTTGCCTGCGGCCACACTAAGCCGAAAGCGCCCGCTCTCGTCAGATCGCGGAAGCTAAGCGGCTTCAGGCCTGGTTAGTAGCTGCATGGGAGACCGGCTGTGAACCCCAGGTGCTGCAGGCATTGTTTTGGGTTTGAGGCCCAATGGCTATGAGCACGCGTGGGAAGCCTCACCTTCAAGGCGCCGGAACGGCGCCCTGGAGGTTGCCTGCGGCCACACTAAGCCGAAAGCGCCCGCTCTCATCAGATCGCGGAAGCTAAGCGGCTTCAGGCCTGGTTAGTAGCTGCATGGGAGACCGGCTGTGAACCCCAGGTGCTGCAGGCGTTGTTTTGGGTTTGAGGCCCAATGGCTATGAGCACGCGTGGGAAGCCCCACCTTCAAGGCGCCGGAACGGCGCCTTGGAGGTTGCCTGCGGCCACACTAAGCCGAAAGCGCCCGCTCTCGTCAGATCGCGGAAGCTAAGCGGCTTCAGGCCTGGTTAGTAGCTGCATGGGAGACCGGCTGTGAACCCCAGGTGCTGCAGGCGTTGTTTTGGGTTTGAGGCCCAATGGCTATGAGCACGCGTGGGAAGCCTCACCTTCAAGGCGCCGGAACGGCGCCCTGGAGGTTGCCTGCGGCCACACTAAGCCGAAAGCGCCCGCTCTCGTCAGATCGCGGAAGCTAAGCGGCTTCAGGCCTGGTTAGTAGCTGCATGGGAGACCGGCTGTGAACCCCAGGTGCTGCAGGCGTTGTTTTGGGTTTGAGGCCCAATGGCTATGAGCACGCGTGGGAAGCCTCACCTTCAAGGCGCCGGAACGGCGCCTTGGAGGTTGCCTGCGGCCACACTAAGCCGAAAGCGCCCGCTCTCGTCAGATCGTGGAAGCTAAGCGGCTTCAGGCCTGGTTAGTAGCTGCATGGGAGACCGGCTGTGAACCCCAGGTGCTGCAGGCGTTGTTTTGGGTTTGAGGCCCAATGGCTATGAGCACGCCTTGGAGGTTGCCTGCGGCCACACTAAGCCGAAAGCGCCCGCTCTCGTCAGATCGCGGAAGCTAAGCGGCTTCAGGCCTGGTTAGTAGCTGCATGGGAGACCGGCTGTGAACCCCAGGTGCTGCAGGCATTGTTTTGGGTTTGAGGCCCAATGGCTATGAGCACGCGTGGGAAGCCTCACCTTCACGCCCTGGAGGTTGCCTGTGGCCACACTAAGCCGAAAGCGCCCGCTCTCGTCAGATCGCGGAAGCTAAGCGGCTTCAGGCCTGGTTAGTAGCTGCATGGGAGACCGGCTGTGAACCCCAGGTGCTGCAGGCGTTGTTTTGGGTTTGAGGCCCAATGGCTATGAGCACGCGTGGGAAGCCTCACCTTCAAGGCGCCGGAACGGCGCCTTGGAGGTTGCCTGCGGCCACACTAAGCCGAAAGCGCCCGCTCTCGTCAGATCGCGGAAGCTAAGCGGCTTCAGGCCTGGTTAGTAGCTGCATGGGAGACCGGCTGTGAACCCCAGGTGCTGCAGGCATTGTTTTGGGTTTGAGGCCCAATGGCTATGAGCACGCGTGGGAAGCCTCACCTTCAAGGCGCCGGAACGGCGCCCTGGAGGTTGCCTGCGGCCACACTAAGCCGAAAGCGCCCGCTCTCGTCAGATCGCGGAAGCTAAGCGGCTTCAGGCCTGGTTAGTAGCTGCATGGGAGACCGGCTGTGAACCCCAGGTGCTGCAGGCGTTGTTTTGGGTTTGAGGCCCAATGGCTATGAGCACGCGTGGGAAGCCTCACCTTCAAGGCGCCGGAACGGCGCCTTGGAGGTTGCCTGCGGCCACACTAAGCCGAAAGCGCCCGCTCTCGTCAGATCGCGGAAGCTAAGCGGCTTCAGGCCTGGTTAGTAGCTGCATGGGAGACCGGCTGTGAACCCCAGGTGCTGCAGGCATTGTTTTGGGTTTGAGGCCCAATGGCTATGAGCACGCGTGGGAAGCCTCACCTTCAAGGCGCCGGAACGGCGCCCTGGAGGTTGCCTGCGGCCACACTAAGCCGAAAGCGCCCGCTCTCGTCAGATCGCGGAAGCTAAGCGGCTTCAGGCCTGGTTAGTAGCTGCATGGGAGACCGGCTGTGAACCCCAGGTGCTGCAGGCGTTGTTTTGGGTTTGAGGCCCAATGGCTATGAGCACGCGTGGGAAGCCTCACCTTCAAGGCGCCGGAACGGCGCCCTGGAGGTTGCCTGCGGCCACACTAAGCCGAAAGCGCCCGCTCTCGTCAGATCGCGGAAGCTAAGCGGCTTCAGGCCTGGTTAGTAGCTGCATGGGAGACCGGCTGTGATCCCCAGGTGCTGCAGGCGTTGTTTTGGGTTTGAGGCCCAATGGCTATGAGCACGTGTGGGAAGCCTCACCTTCAAGGCGCCGGAACGGCGCCTTGGAGGTTGCCTGCGGCCACACTAAGCCGAAAGCGCCCGCTCTCATCAGATCGCGGAAGCTAAGCGGCTTCAGGCCTGGTTAGTAGCTGCATGGTAGACCGGCTGTGAACCCCAGGTGCTGCAGGCATTGTTTTGGGTTTGAGGCCCAATGGCTATGAGCACGCGTGGGAAGCCTCACCTTCAAGGCGCCGGAACGGCGCCCTGGAGGTTGCCTGCGGCCACACTAAGCCGAAAGCGCCCGCTCTCGTCAGATCGCGGAAGCTAAGCGGCTTCAGGCCTGGTTAGTAGCTGCATGGGAGACCGGCTGTGAACCCCAGGTGCTGCAGGCATTGTTTTGGGTTTGAGGCCCAATGGCTATGAGCACGCGTGGGAAGCCTCACCTTCAAGGCGCCGGAACGGCGCCTTGGAGGTTGCCTGCGGCCACACTAAGCCGAAAGCGCCCGCTCTCGTCAGATCGCGGAAGCTAAGCGGCTTCAGGCCTGGTTAGTAGCTGCATGGGAGACCGGCTGTGAACCCCAGGTGCTGCAGGCATTGTTTTGGGTTTGAGGCCCAATGGCTATGAGCACGCGTGGGAAGCCTCACCTGGAGGTTGCCTGCGGCCACACTAAGCCGAAAGCGCCCGCTCTCGTCAGATCGCGGAAGCTAAGCGGCTTCAGGCCTGGTTAGTAGCTGCATGGGAGACCGGCTGTGAACCCCAGGTGCTGCAGGCGTTGTTTTGGGTTTGAGACCCAATGGCTATGAGCACGCGTGGGAAGCCTCACCTTCAAGGCGCCGGAACGGCGCCTTGGAGGTTGCCTGCGGCCACACTAAGCCGAAAGCGCCCGCTCACGTCAGATCGCGGAAGCTAAGCGGCTTCAGGCCTGGTTAGTAGCTGCATGGGAGACCGGCTGTGAACCCCAGGTGCTGCAGGCATTGTTTTGGGTTTGAGGCCCAATGGCTATGAGCACGCGTGGGAAGCCTCACCTTCAAGGCGCCGGAACGGCGCCCTGGAGGTTGCCTGCGGCCACACTAAGCCGAAAGCGCCCGCTCTCGTCAGATCGCGGAAGTTAAGCGGCTTCAGGCCTGGTTAGTAGCTGCATGGGAGACCGGCTGTGAACCCCAGGTGCTGCAGGCGTTGTTTTGGGTTTGAGGCCCAATGGCTATGAGCACGCGTGGGAAGCCTCATCTTCAAGGCGCCGGAACGGCGCCTTGGAGGTTGCCTGCGGCCACACTAAGCCGAAAGCGCCCGCTCTCGTCAGATCGCGGAAGCTAAGCGGCTTCAGCCCTGGTTAGTAGCTGCATGGGAGACCGGCTGTGAACCCCAGGTGCTGCAGGCATTGTTTTGGGTTTGAGGCCCAATGGCTATGAGCACGCGTGGGATGCCTCACCTTCAAGGCGCCGGAACGGCGCCGTGGAGGTTGCCTGCGGCCACACTAAGCCGAAAGCGCCCGCTCTCGTCAGATCGTGGAAGCTAAGCGGCTTCAGGCCTGGTTAGTAGCTGCATGGGAGACCGGCTGTGAACCCCAGGTGCTGCAGGCGTTGTTTGAGGCCCAATGGCTATGAGCACGCATGGGAAGCCTCACCTTCAAGGCGCCGGAACGGCGCCTTGGAGGTTGCCTGCGGCCACACTAAGCCGAAAGCGCCCGCTCTCGTCAGATCGCGGAAGCTAAGCGGCTTCAGGCCTGGTTAGTAGCTGCATGGGAGACCGGCTGTGAACCCCAGGTGCTGCAGGCATTGTTTTGGGTTTGAGGCCCAATGGCTATGAGCACGCGTGGGAAGCCTCACCTTCAAGGCGCCGGAACGGCGCCCTGGAGGTTGCCTGCGGCCACACTAAGCCGAAAGCGCCCGCTCTCGTCAGATCGCGGAAGCTAAGCGGCTTCAGGCCTGGTTAGTAGCTGCATGGGAGACCGGCTGTGAACCCCAGGTGCTGCAGGCGTTGTTTTGGGTTTGAGGCCCAATGGCTATGAGCACGCGTGGGAAGCCTCACCTTCAAGGCGCCGGAACGGCGCCTTGGAGGTTGCCTGCGGCCACACTAAGCCGAAAGCGCCCGCTCTCGTCAGATCGCGGAAGCTAAGCGGCTTCAGGCCTGGTTAGTAGCTGCATGGGAGACCGGCTGTGAACCCCAGGTGCTGCAGGCGTTGTTTTGGGTTTGAGGCCCAATGGCTATGAGCACGCGTGGGAAGCCTCACCTTCAAGGCGCCGGAACGGCGCCCTGGAGGTTGCCTGCGGCCACACTAAGCCGAAAGCGCCCGCTCTCGTCAGATCGCGGAAGCTAAGCGGCTTCAGGCCTGGTTAGTAGCTGCATGGGAGACCGGCTGTGAACCCCAGGTGCTGCAGGCATTGTTTTGGGTTTGAGGCCCAATGGCTATGAGCACGCGTGGGAAGCCTCACCTTCAAGGCGCCGGAACGGCGCCCTGGAGGTTGCCTGCGGCCACACTAAGCCGAAAGCGCCCGCTCTCGTCAGATCGCGGAAGCTAAGCGGCTTCAGGCCTGGTTAGTAGCTGCATGGGAGACCGGCTGTGAACCCCAGGTGCTGCAGGCGTTGTTTTGGGTTTGAGGCCCAATGGCTATGAGCACGCGTGGGAAGCCCCACCTTCAAGGCGCCGGAACGGCGCCTTGGAGGTTGCCTGCGGCCACACTAAGCCGAAAGCGCCCGCTCTCGTCAGATCGCGGAAGCTAAGCGGCTTCAGGCCTGGTTAGTAGCTGCATGGGAGACCGGCTGTGAACCCCAGGTGCTGCAGGCGTTGTTTTGGGTTTGAGGCCCAATGGCTATGAGCACGCGTGGGAAGCCTCACCTTCAAGGCGCCGGAACGGCGCCCTGGAGGTTGCCTGCGGCCACACTAAGCCGAAAGCGCCCGCTCTCATCAGATCGCGGAAGCTAAGCGGCTTCAGGCCTGGTTAGTAGCTGCATGGTAGACCGGCTGTGAACCCCAGGTGCTGCAGGCATTGTTTTGGGTTTGAGGCCCAATGGCTATGAGCACGCGTGGGAAGCCTCACCTTCAAGGCGCCGGAACGGCGCCCTGGAGGTTGCCTGCGGCCACACTAAGCCGAAAGCGCCCGCTCTCGTCAGATCGCGGAAGCTAAGCGGCTTCAGGCCTGGTTAGTAGCTGCATGGGAGACCGGCTGTGAACCCCAGGTGCTGCAGGCATTGTTTTGGGTTTGAGGCCCAATGGCTATGAGCACGCGTGGGAAGCCTCACCTTCAAGGCGCCGGAACGGCGCCTTGGAGGTTGCCTGCGGCCACACTAAGCCGAAAGCGCCCGCTCTCGTCAGATCGCGGAAGCTAAGCGGCTTCAGGCCTGGTTAGTAGCTGCATGGGAGACCGGCTGTGAACCCCAGGTGCTGCAGGCATTGTTTTGGGTTTGAGGCCCAATGGCTATGAGCACGCGTGGGAAGCCTCACCTGGAGGTTGCCTGCGGCCACACTAAGCCGAAAGCGCCCGCTCTCGTCAGATCGCGGAAGCTAAGCGGCTTCAGGCCTGGTTAGTAGCTGCATGGGAGACCGGCTGTGAACCCCAGGTGCTGCAGGCGTTGTTTTGGGTTTGAGGCCCAATGGCTATGAGCACGCGTGGGAAGCCTCACCTTCAAGGCGCCGGAACGGCGCCTTGGAGGTTGCCTGCGGCCACACTAAGCCGAAAGCGCCCGCTCACGTCAGATCGCGGAAGCTAAGCGGCTTCAGGCCTGGTTAGTAGCTGCATGGGAGACCGGCTGTGAACCCCAGGTGCTGCAGGCATTGTTTTGGGTTTGAGGCCCAATGGCTATGAGCACGCGTGGGAAGCCTCACCTTCAAGGCGCCGGAACGGCGCCCTGGAGGTTGCCTGCGGCCACACTAAGCCGAAAGCGCCCGCTCTCGTCAGATCGCGGAAGTTAAGCGGCTTCAGGCCTGGTTAGTAGCTGCATGGGAGACCGGCTGTGAACCCCAGGTGCTGCAGGCGTTGTTTTGGGTTTGAGGCCCAATGGCTATGAGCACGCGTGGGAAGCCTCATCTTCAAGGCGCCGGAACGGCGCCTTGGAGGTTGCCTGCGGCCACACTAAGCCGAAAGCGCCCGCTCTCGTCAGATCGCGGAAGCTAAGCGGCTTCAGCCCTGGTTAGTAGCTGCATGGGAGACCGGCTGTGAACCCCAGGTGCTGCAGGCATTGTTTTGGGTTTGAGGCCCAATGGCTATGAGCACGCGTGGGAAGCCTCACCTTCAAGGCGCCGGAACGGCGCCGTGGAGGTTGCCTGCGGCCACACTAAGCCGAAAGCGCCCGCTCTCGTCAGATCGTGGAAGCTAAGCGGCTTCAGGCCTGGTTAGTAGCTGCATGGGAGACCGGCTGTGAACCCCAGGTGCTGCAGGCGTTGTTTGAGGCCCAATGGCTATGAGCACGCGTGGGAAGCCTCACCTTCAAGGCGCCGGAACGGCGCCTTGGAGGTTGCCTGCGGCCACACTAAGCCGAAAGCGCCCGCTCTCGTCAGATCGCGGAAGCTAAGCGGCTTCAGGCCTGGTTAGTAGCTGCATGGGAGACCGGCTGTGAACCCCAGGTGCTGCAGGCATTGTTTTGGGTTTGAGGCCCAATGGCTATGAGCACGCGTGGGAAGCCTCACCTTCAAGGCGCCGGAACGGCGCCCTGGAGGTTGCCTGCGGCCACACTAAGCCGAAAGCGCCCGCTCTCGTCAGATCGCGGAAGCTAAGCGGCTTCAGGCCTGGTTAGTAGCTGCATGGGAGACCGGCTGTGAACCCCAGGTGCTGCAGGCGTTGTTTTGGGTTTGAGGCCCAATGGCTATGAGCACGCGTGGGAAGCCTCACCTTCAAGGCGCCGGAACGGCGCCTTGGAGGTTGCCTGCGGCCACACTAAGCCGAAAGCGCCCGCTCTCGTCAGATCGCGGAAGCTAAGCGGCTTCAGGCCTGGTTAGTAGCTGCATGGGAGACCGGCTGTGAACCCCAGGTGCTGCAGGCGTTGTTTTGGGTTTGAGGCCCAATGGCTATGAGCACGCGTGGGAAGCCTCACCTTCAAGGCGCCGGAACGGCGCCCTGGAGGTTGCCTGCGGCCACACTAAGCCGAAAGCGCCCGCTCTCGTCAGATCGCGGAAGCTAAGCGGCTTCAGGCCTGGTTAGTAGCTGCATGGGAGACCGGCTGTGAACCCCAGGTGCTGCAGGCATTGTTTTGGGTTTGAGGCCCAATGGCTATGAGCACGCGTGGGAAGCCTCACCTTCAAGGCGCCGGAACGGCGCCCTGGAGGTTGCCTGCGGCCACACTAAGCCGAAAGCGCCCGCTCTCGTCAGATCGCGGAAGCTAAGCGGCTTCAGGCCTGGTTAGTAGCTGCATGGGAGACCGGCTGTGAACCCCAGGTGCTGCAGGCGTTGTTTTGGGTTTGAGGCCCAATGGCTATGAGCACGCGTGGGAAGCCCCACCTTCAAGGCGCCGGAACGGCGCCTTGGAGGTTGCCTGCGGCCACACTAAGCCGAAAGCGCCCGCTCTCGTCAGATCGCGGAAGCTAAGCGGCTTCAGGCCTGGTTAGTAGCTGCATGAGAGACCGGCTGTGAACCCCAGGTGCTGCAGGCGTTGTTTTGGGTTTGAGGCCCAATGGCTATGAGCACGCGTGGGAAGCCTCACCTTCAAGGCGCCGGAACGGCGCCCTGGAGGTTGCCTGCGGCCACACTAAGCCGAAAGCGCCCGCTCTCGTCAGATCGCGGAAGCTAAGCGGCTTCAGGCCTGGTTAGTAGCTGCATGGGAGACCGGCTGTGAACCCCAGGTGCTGCAGGCGTTGTTTTGGGTTTGAGGCCCAATGGCTATGAGCACGCGTGGGAAGCCTCACCTTCAAGGCACGGAACGGCGCCTTGGAGGTTGCCTGCGGCCACACTAAGCCGAAAGCGCCCGCTCTCGTCAGATCGTGGAAGCTAAGCGGCTTCAGGCCTGGTTAGTAGCTGCATGGGAGACCGGCTGTGAACCCCAGGTGCTGCAGGCGTTGTTTTGGGTTTGAGGCCCAATGGCTATGAGCACGCCTTGGAGGTTGCCTGCGGCCACACTAAGCCGAAAGCGCCCGCTCTCGTCAGATCGCGGAAGCTAAGCGGCTTCAGGCCTGGTTAGTAGCTGCATGGGAGACCGGCTGTGAACCCCAGGTGCTGCAGGCATTGTTTTGGGTTTGAGGCCCAATGGCTATGAGCACGCGTGGGAAGCCTCACCTTCAAGGCGCCGGAACGGCGCCCTGGAGGTTGCCTGTGGCCACACTAAGCCGAAAGCGCCCGCTCTCGTCAGATCGCGGAAGCTAAGCGGCTTCAGGCCTGGTTAGTAGCTGCATGGGAGACCGGCTGTGAACCCCAGGTGCTGCAGGCGTTGTTTTGGGTTTGAGGCCCAATGGCTATGAGCACGCGTGGGAAGCCTCACCTTCAAGGCGCCGGAACGGCGCCTTGGAGGTTGCCTGCGGCCACACTAAGCCGAAAGCGCCCGCTCTCGTCAGATCGCGGAAGCTAAGCGGCTTCAGGCCTGGTTAGTAGCTGCATGGGAGACCGGCTGTGAACCCCAGGTGCTGCAGGCATTGTTTTGGGTTTGAGGCCCAATGGCTATGAGCACGCGTGGGAAGCCTCACCTTCAAGGCGCCGGAGCGGCGCCCTGGAGGTTGCCTGCGGCCACACTAAGCCGAAAGCGCCCGCTCTCGTCAGATCGCGGAAGCTAAGCGGCTTCAGGCCTGGTTAGTAGCTGCATGGGAGACCGGCTGTGAACCCCAGGTGCTGCAGGCGTTGTTTTGGGTTTGAGGCCCAATGGCTATGAGCACGCGTGGGAAGCCTCACCTTCAAGGCGCCGGAACGGCGCCTTGGAGGTTGCCTGCGGCCACACTAAGCCGAAAGCGCCCGCTCTCGTCAGATCGCGGAAGCTAAGCGGCTTCAGGCCTGGTTAGTAGCTGCATGGGAGACCGGCTGTGAACCCCAGGTGCTGCAGGCATTGTTTTGGGTTTGAGGCCCAATGGCTATGAGCACGCGTGGGAAGCCTCACCTTCAAGGCGCCGGAACGGCGCCCTGGAGGTTGCCTGCGGCCACACTAAGCCGAAAGCGCCCGCTCTCGTCAGATCGCGGAAGCTAAGCGGCTTCAGGCCTGGTTAGTAGCTGCATGGGAGACCGGCTGTGAACCCCAGGTGCTGCAGGCGTTGTTTTGGGTTTGAGGCCCAATGGCTATGAGCACGCGTGGGAAGCCTCACCTTCAAGGCGCCGGAAGGGCGCCTTGGAGGTTGCCTGCGGCCACACTAAGCCGAAAGCGCCCGCTCTCGTCAGATCGCGGAAGCTAAGCGGCTTCAGGCCTGGTTAGTAGCTGCATGGGAGACCGGCTGTGAACCCCAGGTGCTGCAGGCATTGTTTTGGGTTTGAGGCCCAATGGCTATGAGCACGCGTGGGAAGCCTCACCTTCAAGGCGCCGGAACGGCGCCCTGGAGGTTGCCTGCGGCCACACTAAGCCGAAAGCGCCCGCTCTCGTCAGATCGCGGAAGCTAAGCGGCTTCAGGCCTGGTTAGTAGCTGCATGGGAGACCGGCTGTGATCCCCAGGTGCTGCAGGCGTTGTTTTGGGTTTGAGGCCCAATGGCTATGAGCACGTGTGGGAAGCCTCACCTTCAAGGCGCCGGAACGGCGCCTTGGAGGTTGCCTGCGGCCACACTAAGCCGAAAGCGCCCGCTCTCGTCAGATCGCGGAAGCTAAGCGGCTTCAGGCCTGGTTAGTAGCTGCATGGTAGACCGGCTGTGAACCCCAGGTGCTGCAGGCATTGTTTTGGGTTTGAGGCCCAATGGCTATGAGCACGCGTGGGAAGCCTCACCTTCAAGGCGCCGGAACGGCGCCCTGGAGGTTGCCTGCGGCCACACTAAGCCGAAAGCGCCCGCTCTCGTCAGATCGCGGAAGCTAAGCGGCTTCAGGCCTGGTTAGTAGCTGCATGGGAGACCGGCTGTGAACCCCAGGTGCTGCAGGCATTGTTTTGGGTTTGAGGCCCAATGGCTATGAGCACGCGTGGGAAGCCTCACCTTCAAGGCGCCGGAACGGCGCCTTGGAGGTTGCCTGCGGCCACACTAAGCCGAAAGCGCCCGCTCTCGTCAGATCGCGGAAGCTAAGCGGCTTCAGGCCTGGTTAGTAGCTGCATGGGAGACCGGCTGTGAACCCCAGGTGCTGCAGGCATTGTTTTGGGTTTGAGGCCCAATGGCTATGAGCACGCGTGGGAAGCCTCACCTGGAGGTTGCCTGCGGCCACACTAAGCCGAAAGCGCCCGCTCTCGTCAGATCGCGGAAGCTAAGCGGCTTCAGGCCTGGTTAGTAGCTGCATGGGAGACCGGCTGTGAACCCCAGGTGCTGCAGGCGTTGTTTTGGGTTTGAGGCCCAATGGCTATGAGCACGCGTGGGAAGCCTCACCTTCAAGGCGCCGGAACGGCGCCCTGGAGGTTGCCTGCGGCCACACTAAGCCGAAAGCGCCCGCTCTCGTCAGATCGCGGAAGCTAAGCGGCTTCAGGCCTGGTTAGTAGCTGCATGGGAGACCGGCTGTGAACCCCAGGTGCTGCAGGCGTTGTTTTGGGTTTGAGGCCCAATGGCTATGAGCACGCGTGGGAAGCCTCACCTTCAAGGCGCCGGAACGGCGCCTTGGAGGTTGCCTGCGGCCACACTAAGCCGAAAGCGCCCGCTCTCGTCAGATCGCGGAAGCTAAGCGGCTTCAGGCCTGGTTAGTAGCTGCATGGGAGACCGGCTGTGAACCCCAGGTGCTGCAGTCGTTGTTTTGGGTTTGAGGCCCAATGGCTATGAGCACGCGTGGGAAGCCTCACCTTCAAGGCGCCGGAACGGCGCCTTGGAGGTTGCCTGTGGCCACACTAAGCCGAAAGCGCCCGCTCTCGTCAGATCGCGGAAGCTAAGCGGCTTCAGGCCTGGTTAGTAGCTGCATGGGAGACCGGCTGTGAACCCCAGGTGCTGCAGGCATTGTTTTGGGTTTGAGGCCCAATGGCTATGAGCACGCGTGGGAAGCCTCACCTTCAAGGCGCCGGAACGGCGCCCTGGAGGTTGCCTGCGGCCACACTAAGCCGAAAGCGCCCGCTCTCGTCAGATCGCGGAAGCTAAGCGGCTTCAGGCCTGGTTAGTATCTGCATGGGAGACCGGCTGTGAACCCCAGGTGCTGCAGGCGTTGTTTTGGGTTTGAGGCCCAATGGCTATGAGCACGCGTGGGAAGCCTCACCTTCAAGGCGCCGGAACGGCGCCCTGGAGGTTGCCTGCGGCCACACTAAGCCGAAAGCGCCCGCTCTCGTCAGATCGCGGAAGCTAAGCGGCTTCAGGCCTGGTTAGTAGCTGCATGGGAGACCGGCTGTGAACCCCAGGTGCTGCAGGCATTGTTTTGGGTTTGAGGCCCAATGGCTATGAGCACGCGTGGGAAGCCTCACCTTCAAGGCGCCGGAACGGCGCCCTGGAGGTTGCCTGCGGCCACACTAAGCCGAAAGCGCCCGCTCTCGTCAGATCGCGGAAGCTAAGCGGCTTCAGGCCTGGTTAGTAGCTGCATGGGAGACCGGCTGTGAACCCCAGGTGCTGCAGGCGTTGTTTTGGGTTTGAGGCCCAATGGCTATGAGCACGCGTGGGAAGCCTCACCTTCAAGGCGCCTTGGAGGTTGCCTGCGGCCACACTAAGCCGAAAGCGCCCGCTCTCGTCAGATCGCGGAAGCTAAGCGGCTTCAGGCCTGGTTAGTAGCTGCATGGGAGACCGGCTGTGAACCCCAGGTGCTGCAGGCGTTGTTTTGGGTTTGAGGCCCAATGGCTATGAGCACGCGTGGGAAGCCTCACCTTCAAGGCGCCGGAACGGCGCCTTGGAGGTTGCCTGCGGCCACACTAAGCCGAAAGCACCCGCTCTCGTCAGATCGCGGAAGCTAAGCGGCTTCAGGCCTGGTTAGTAGCTGCATGGGAGACCGGCTGTGAACCCCAGGTGCTGCAGGCATTGTTTTGGGTTTGAGGCCCAATGGCTATGAGCACGCGTGGGAAGCCTCACCTTCAAGGCGCCGGAACGGCGCCCTGGAGGTTGCCTGCGGCCACACTAAGCCGAAAGCGCCCGCTCTCGTCAGATCGCGGAAGCTAAGCGGCTTCAGGCCTGGTTAGTAGCTGCATGGGAGACCGGCTGTGAACCCCAGGTGCTGCAGGCGTTGTTTTGGGTTTGAGGCCCAATGGCTATGAGCACGCGTGGGAAGCCTCACCTTCAAGGCGCCGGAACGGCGCCTTGGAGGTTACCTGCGGCCACACTAAGCCGAAAGCGCCCGCTCTCGTCAGATCGCGGAAGCTAAGCGGCTTCAGGCCTGGTTAGTAGCTGCATGGGAGACCGGCTGTGAACCCCAGGTGCTGCAGGCATTGTTTTGGGTTTGAGGCCCAATGGCTATGAGCACGCGTGGGAAGCCTCACCTTCAAGGCGCCGGAACGGCGCCTTGGAGGACGCCTGCGGCCACACTAAGCCGAAAGCGCCCGCTCTCGTCAGATCGCGGAAGCTAAGCGGCTTCAGGCCTGGTTAGTAGCTGCATGGGAGACCGGCTGTGAACCCCAGGTGCTGCAGGCGTTGTTTTGGGTTTGAGGCCCAATGGCTATGAGCACGCGTGGGAAGCCTCACCTTCAAGGCGCCGGAACGGCGCCTTGGAGGTTGCCTGCGGCCACACTAAGCCGAAAGCGCCCGCTCTCGTCAGATCGCGGAAGCTAAGCGGCTTCAGGCCTGGTTAGTAGCTGCATGGGAGACCGGCTGTGAACCCCAGGTGCTGCAGGCATTGTTTTGGGTTTGAGGCCCAATGGCTATGAGCACGCGTGAGAAGCCTCACCTTCAAGGCGCCGGAACGGCGCCTTGGAGGTTGCCTGCGGCCACACTAAGCCGAAAGCGCCCGCTCTCGTCAGATCGCGGAAGCTAAGCGGCTTCAGGCCTGGTTAGTAGCTGCATGGGAGACCGGCTGTGAACCCCAGGTGCTGCAGGCGTTGTATTGGGTTTGAGGCCCAATGGCTATGAGCACGCGTGGGAAGCCTCACCTTCAAGGCGCCGGAACGGCGCCCTGGAGGTTGCCTGCGGCCACACTAAGCCGAAAGCGCCCGCTCTCGTCAGATCGCGGAAGCTAAGCGGCTTCAGGCCTGGTTAGTAGCTGCATGGGAGACCGGCTGTGAACCCCAGGTGCTGCAGGCATTGTTTTGGGTTTGAGGCCCAATGGCTATGAGCACGCGTGGGAAGCCTCACCTTCAAGGCGCCGGAACGGCGCCTTGGAGGACGCCTGCGGCCACACTAAGCCGAAAGCGCCCGCTCTCGTCAGATCGCGGAAGCTAAGCGGCTTCAGGCCTGGTTAGTAGCTGCATGGGAGACCGGCTGTGAACCCCAGGTGCTGCAGGCATTGTTTTGGGTTTGAGGCCCAATGGCTATGAGCACGCGTGGGAAGCCTCACCTTCAAGGCGCCGGAACGGCGCCCTGGAGGTTGCCTGCGGCCACACTAAGCCGAAAGCGCCCGCTCTCGTCAGATCGCGGAAGCTAAGCGGCTTCAGGCCTGGTTAGTAGCTGCATGGGAGACCGGCTGTGAACCCCAGGTGCTGCAGGCATTGTTTTGGGTTTGAGGCCCAATGGCTATGAGCACGCGTGGGAAGCCTCACCTTCAAGGCGCCGGAACGGCGCCCTGGAGGTTGCCTGCGGCCACACTAAGCCGAAAGCGCCCGCTCTCGTCAGATCGCGGAAGCTAAGCGGCTTCAGGCCTGGTTAGTAGCTGCATGGGAGACCGGCTGTGAACCCCAGGTGCTGCAGGCGTTGTTTTGGGTTTGAGGCCCAATGGCTATGAGCACGCGTGGGAAGCCTCACCTTCAAGGCGCCGGAACGGCGCCTTGGAGGTTGCCTGCGGCCACACTAAGCCGAAAGCGCCCGCTCTCGTCAGATCGCGGAAGCTAAGCGGCTTCAGGCCTGGTTAGTAGCTGCATGGGAGACCGGCTGTGAACCCCAGGTGCTGCAGGCATTGTTTTGGGTTTAAAGCCCAATGGCTATGAGCACGCGTGGGAAGCCTCACCTTCAAGGCGCCGGAACGGCGCCCTGGAGGTTGCCTGCGGCCACACTAAGCCGAAAGCGCCCGCTCTCGTCAGATCGCGGAAGCTAAGCGGCTTCAGGCCTGGTTAGTAGCTGCATGGGAGACCGGCTGTGAACCCCAGGTGCTGCAGGCATTGTTTTGGGTTTGAGGCCCAATGGCTATGAGCACGCGTGGGAAGCCTCACCTTCAAGGCGCCGGAACGGCGCCCTGGAGGTTGCCTGCGGCCACACTAAGCCGAAAGCGCCCGCTCTCGTCAGATCGTGGAAGCTAAGCGGCTTCAGGCCTGGTTAGTAGCTGCATGGGAGACTGGCTGTGAACCCCAGGTGCTGCAGGCGTTGTTTTGGGTTTGAGGCCCAATGGCTATGAGCACGCGTGGGAAGCCTCACCTTCAAGGCGCCTTGGAGGTTGCCTGCGGCCACACTAAGCCGAAAGCGCCCGCTCTCGTCAGATCGCGGAAGCTAAGCGGCTTCAGGCCTGGTTAGTAGCTGCATGGGAGACCGGCTGTGAACCCCAGGTGCTGCAGGCATTGTTTTGGGTTTGAGGCCCAATGGCTATGAGCACGCGTGGGAAGCCTCACCTTCAAGGCGCCGGAACGGCGCCCTGGAGGTTGCCTGCGGCCACACTAAGCCGAAAGCGCCCGCTCTCGTCAGATCGCGGAAGCTAAGCGGCTTCAGGCCTGGTTAGTAGCTGCATGGGAGACCGGCTGTGAACCCCAGGTGCTGCAGGCGTTGTTTTGGGTTTGAGGCCCAATGGCTATGAGCACGCGTGGGAAGCCTCACCTTCAAGGCGCCGGAACGGCGCCTTGGAGGTTGCCTGCGGCCACACTAAGCCGAAAGCGCCCGCTCTCGTCAGATCGCGGAAGCTAAGCGGCTTCAGGCCTGGTTAGTAGCTGCATGGGAGACCGGCTGTGAACCCCAGGTGCTGCAGGCATTGTTTTGGGTTTGAGGCCCAATGGCTATGAGCACGCGTGGGAAGCCTCACCTTCAAGGCGCCGGAACGGCGCCCTGGAAGTTGCCTGCGGCCACACTAAGCCGAAAGCGCCTGCTCTCGTCAGATCGCGGAAGCTAAGCGGCTTCAGGCCTGGTTAGTAGCTGCATGGGAGACCGGCTGTGAACCCCAGGTGCTGCAGGCGTTGTTTTGGGTTTGAGGCCCAATGGCTATGAGCACGCGTGGGAAGCCTCACCTTCAAGGCGCCGGAACGGCGCCCTGGAGGTTGCCTGCGGCCACACTAAGCCGAAAGCGCCCGCTCTCGTCAGATCGCGGAAGCTAAGCGGCTTCAGGCCTGGTTAGTAGCTGCATGGGAGACCGGCTGTGAACCCCAGGTGCTGCAGGCGTTGTTTTGGGTTTGAGGCCCAATGGCTATGAGCACGCGTGGGAAGCCTCACCTTCAAGGCGCCGGAACGGCGCCTTGGAGGTTGCCTGCGGCCACACTAAGCCGAAAGCGCCCGCTCTCGTCAGATCGCGGAAGCTAAGCGGCTTCAGGCCTGGTTAGTAGCTGCATGGGAGACCGGCTGTGAACCCCAGGTGCTGCAGGCGTTGTTTTGGGTTTGAGGCCCAATGGCTATGAGCACGCGTGGGAAGCCTCACCTTCAAGGCGCCGGAACGGCGCCCTGGAGGTTGCCTGCGGCCACACTAAGCCGAAAGCGCCCGCTCTCGTCAGATCGCGGAAGCTAAGCGGCTTCAGGCCTGGTTAGTAGCTGCATGGGAGACCGGCTGTGAACCCCAGGTGCTGCAGGCATTGTTTTGGGTTTGAGGCCCAATGGCTATGAGCACGCGTGGGAAGCCTCACCTTCAAGGCGCCGGAACGGCGCCCTGGAGGTTGCCTGCGGCCACACTAAGCCGAAAGCGCCCGCTCTCGTCAGATTGCGGAAGCTAAGCGGCTTCAGGCCTGGTTAGTAGCTGCATGGGAGACCGGCTGTGAACCCCAGGTGCTGCAGGCATTGTTTTGGGTTTGAGGCCCAATGGCTATGAGCACGCGTGGGAAGCCTCACCTTCAAGGCGCCGGAACGGCGCCCTGGAGGTTGCCTGCGGCCACACTGAGCCGAAAGCGCCCGCTCTCGTCAGATCGTGGAAGCTAAGCGGCTTCAGGCCTGGTTAGTAGCTGCATGGGAGACCGGCTGTGAACCCCAGGTGCTGCAGGTGTTGTTTTGGGTTTGAGGCCCAATGGCTATGAGCACGCGTGGGAAGCCTCACCTTCAAGGCGCCGGAACGGCGCCTTGGAGGTTGCCTGCGGCCACACTAAGCCGAAAGCGCCCGCTCTCGTCAGATCGCGGAAGCTAAACGGCTTCAGGCCTGGTTAGTAGCTGCATGGGAGACCGGCTGTGAACCCCAGGTGCTGCAGGCATTGTTTTGGGTTTGAGGCCCAATGGCTATGAGCACGCGTGAGAAGCCTCACCTTCAAGGCGCCGGAACGGCGCCCTGGAGGTTGCTTGCGGCCACACTAAGCCGAAAGCGCCCGCTCTCGTCAGATCGCGGAAGCTAAGCGGCTTCAGGCCTGGTTAGTAGCTGCATGGGAGACCGGCTGTGAACCCCAGGTGCTGCAGGCGTTGTTTTGGGTTTGAGGCCCAATGGCTATGAGCACGCGTGGGAAGCCTGGAGGTTGCCTGCGGCCACACTAAGCCGAAAGCGCCCGCTCTCGTCAGATCGCGGAAGCTAAGCGGCTTCAGGCCTGGTTAGTAGCTGCATGGGAGACCGGCTGTGAACCCCAGGTGCTGCAGGCGTTGTTTTGGGTTTGAGGCCCAATGGCTATGAGCACGCGTGGGAAGCCTCACCTTCAAGGCGCCGGAACGGCGCCCTGGAGGTTGCCTGCGGCCACACTAAGCCGAAAGCGCCTGCTCTCGTCAGATCGCGGAAGCTAAGCGGCTTCAGGCCTGGTTAGTAGCTGCATGGGAGACCGGCTGTGAACCCCAGGTGCTGCAGGCGTTGTTTTGGGTTTGAGGCCCAATGGCTATGAGCACGCGTGGGAAGCCTCACCTTCAAGGCGCCGGAACGGCGCCTTGGAGGTTGCCTGCGGCCACACTAAGCCGAAAGCGCCTGCTCTCGTCAGATTGCGGAAGCTAAGCGGCTTCAGGCCTGGTTAGTAGCTGCATGGGAGACCGGCTGTGAACCCCAGGTGCTGCAGGCATTGTTTTGGGTTTGAGGCCCAATGGCTATGAGCACGCGTGGGAAGCCTCACCTTCAAGGCGCCGGAACGGCGCCCTGGAGGTTGCCTGCGGCCACACTAAGCCGAAAGCGCCCGCTCTCGTCAGATCGCGGAAGCTAAGCGGCTTCAGGCCTGGTTAGTAGCTGCATGGGAGACCGGCTGTGAACCCCAGGTGCTGCAGGCGTTGTTTTGGGTTTGAGGCCCAATGGCTATGAGCACGCGTGGGAAGCCTCACCTTCAAGGCGCCGGAACGGCGCCTTGGAGGTTGCCTGCGGCCACACTAAGCCGAAAGCGCCCGCTCTCGTCAGATCGCGGAAGCTAAGCGGCTTCAGGCCTGGTTAGTAGCTGCATGGGAGACCGGCTGTGAACCCCAGGTGCTGCAGGCATTGTTTTGGGTTTGAGGCCCAATGGTTATGAGCACGCGTGGGAAGCCTCACCTTCAAGGCGCCGGAACGGCGCCCTGGAGGTTGCCTGCGGCCACACTAAGCCGAAAGCGTCAGATCGCGGAAGCTAAGCGGCTTCAGGCCTGGTTAGTAGCTGCATGGGAGACCGGCTGTGAACCCCAGGTGCTGCAGGCGTTGTTTTGGGTTTGAGGCCCAATGGCTATGAGCACGCGTGGGAAGCCTCACCTTCAAGGCGCCGGAACGGCGCCTTGGAGGTTGCCTGCGGCCACACCAAGCCGAAAGCGCCCGCTCTTGTCAGATCGCGGAAGCTAAGCGGCTTCAGGCCTGGTTAGTAGCTGCATGGGAGACCGGCTGTGAACCCCAGGTGCTGCAGGCATTGTTTTGGGTTTGAGGCCCAATGGCTATGAGCACGTGTGGGAAGCCTCACCTTCAAGGCGCCGGAACGGCGCCCTGGAGGTTGCCTGCGGTCACACTAAGCCGAAAGCGCCCGCTCTCGTCAGATCGCGGAAGCTAAGCGGCTTCAGGCCTGGTTAGTAGCTGCATGGGAGACCGGCTGTGAACCCCAGGTGCTGCAGGCGTTGTTTTGGGTTTGAGGCCCAATGGCTATGAGCACGCGTGGGAAGCCTCACCTTCAAGGCGCCGGAACGGCGCCTTGGAGGTTGCCTGCGGCCACACTAAGCCGAAAGCGCCCGCTCTCGTCAGATCGCGGAAGCTAAGCGGCTTCAGGCCTGGTTAGTAGCTGCATGGGAGACCGGCTGTGAACCCCAGGTGCTGCAGGCGTTGTTTTGGGTTTGAGGCCCAATGGCTATGAGCACGCGTGGGAAGCCTCACCTTCAAGGCGCCGGAACGGCGCCCTGGAGGTTGCCTGCGGCCACACTAAGCCGAAAGCGCCCGCTCTCGTCAGATCGTGGAAGCTAAGCGGCTTCAGGCCTGGTTAGTAGCTGCATGGGAGACCGGCTGTGAACCCCAGGTGCTGCAGGCATTGTTTTGGGTTTGAGGCCCAATGGCTATGAGCACGCGTGGGAAGCCTCACCTTCAAGGCGCCGGAACGGCGCCTTGGAGGTTGCCTGCGGCCACACTAAGCTGAAAGCGCCCGCTCTCGTCAGATCGCGGAAGCTAAGCGGCTTCAGGCCTGGTTAGTAGCTGCATGGGAGACCGGCTGTGAACCCCAGGTGCTGCAGGCATTGTTTTGGGTTTGAGGCCCAATGGCTATGAGCACGCGTGGGAAGCCTCACCTTCAAGGCGCCCTGGAGGTTGCCTGCGGCCACACTAAGCTGAAAGCGCCCGCTCTCGTCAGATCGCGGAAGCTAAGCGGCTTCAGGCCTGGTTAGTAGCTGCATGGGAGACCGGCTGTGAACCCCAGGTGCTGCAGGCATTGTTTTGGGTTTGAGGCCCAATGGCTATGAGCACGCGTGGGAAGCCTCACCTTCAAGGCGCCGGAACGGCGCCTTGGAGGTTGCCTGCGGCCACACTAAGCCGAAAGCGCCCGCTCTCGTCAGATCGCGGAAGCTAAGCGGCTTCAGGCCTGGTTAGTAGCTGCATGGGAGACCGGCTGTGAACCCCAGGTGCTGCAGGCGTTGTTTTGGGTTTGAGGCCCAATGGCTATGAGCACGCGTGGGAAGCCTCACCTTCAAGGCGCCGGAACGGCGCCTTGGAGGTTGCCTGCGGCCACACTAAGCCGAAAGCGCCCGCTCTCGTCAGATCGCGGAAGCTAAGCGGCTTCAGGCCTGGTTAGTAGCTGCATGGGAGACCGGCTGTGAACCCCAGGTGCTGCAGGCGTTGTTTTGAGTTTGAGGCCCAATGGCTATGAGCACGCGTGGGAAGCCTCACCTTCAAGGCGCCGGAACGGCGCCCTGGAGGTTGCCTGCGGCCACACTAAGCCGAAAGCGCCCGCTCTCGTCAGATCGCGGAAGCTAAGCGGCTTCAGGCCTGGTTAGTAGCTGCATGGGAGACCGGCTGTGAACCCCAGGTGCTGCAGGCATTGTTTTGGGTTTGAGGCCCAATGGCTATGAGCACGCGTGGGAAGCCTCACCTTCAAGGCGCCGGAACGGCGCCCTGGAGGTTGCCTGCGGCCACACTAAGCTGAAAGCGCCCGCTCTCGTCAGATCGCGGAAGCTAAGCAGCTTCAGGCCTGGTTAGTAGCTGCATGGGAGACCGGCTGTGAACCCCAGGTGCTGCAGGCGTTGTTTTGGGTTTGAGGCCCAATGGCTATGAGCACGCGTGGGAAGCCTCACCTTCAAGGCGCCGGAACGGCGCCTTGGAGGTTGCCTGCGGCCACACTAAGCCGAAAGCGCCCGCTCTCGTCAGATTGCGGAAGCTAAGCGGCTTCAGGCCTGGTTAGTAGCTGCATGGGAGACCGGCTGTGAACCCCAGGTGCTGCAGGCATTGTTTTGGGTTTGAGGCCCAATGGCTATGAGCACGCGTGGGAAGCCTCACCTTCAAGGCGCCGGAACGGCGCCCTGGAGGTTGCCTGCGGCCACACTAAGCCGAAAGCGCCCGCTCTCGTCAGATCGCGGAAGCTAAGCGGCTTCAGGCCTGGTTAGTAGCTGCATGGGAGACCGGCTGTGAACCCCAGGTGCTGCAGGCGTTGGTTTGAGGCCCAATGGCTATGAGCACGCGTGGGAAGCCTCACCTTCAAGGCGCCGGAACGGTGCCTTGGAGGTTGCCTGCGGCCACACTAAGCCGAAAGCGCCCGCTCTCGTCAGATCGCGGAAGCTAAGCGGCTTCAGGGCGCCTTGGAGGTTGCCTGCGGCCACACTAAGCCGAAAGCGCCCGCTCTCGTCAGATCGCGGAAGCTAAGCGGCTTCAGGCCTGGTTAGTAGCTGCATGGGAGACCGGCTGTGAACCCCAGGTGCTGCAGGCGTTGTTTTGGGTTTGAGGCCCAATGGCTTTGAGCATGCGTGGGAAGCCTCACCTTCAAGGCGCCGGAACGGCGCCTTGGAGGTTGCCTGCGGCCACACTAAGCCGAAAGCGCCCGCTCTCGTCAGATCGCGGAAGCTAAGCGGCTTCAGGCCTGGTTAGTAGCTGCATGGGAGACCGGCTGTGAACCCCAGGTGCTGCAGGCATTGTTTTGGGTTTGAGGCCCAATGGCTATGAGCACGCGTGGGAAGCCTCACCTTCAAGGCGCCGGAACGGCTCCCTGGAGGTTGCCTGCGGCCACACTAAGCCGAAAGCGCCCGCTCTCGTCAGATCGCGGAAGCTAAGCGGCTTCAGGCCTGGGTAGTAGCTGCATGGGAGACCGGCTGTGAACCCCAGGTGCTGCAGGCGTTGTTTTGGGTTTGAGGCCCAATGGCTATGAGCACGCGTGGGAAGCCTCACCTTCAAGGCGCCGGAACGGCGCCTTGGAGGTTGCCTGCGGCCACACTAAGCCGAAAGCGCCCGCTCTCGTCAGATCGCGGAAGCTAAGTGGCTTCAGGCCTGGTTAGTAGCTGCATGGGAGACCGGCTGTGAACCCCAGGTGCTGCAGGCATTGTTTTGGGTTTGAGGCCCAATGGCTATGAGCACGCGTGGGAAGCCTCACCTTCAAGGCGCCGGAACGGCGCCCTGGAGGTTGCCTGCGGCCACACCAAGCCGAAAGCGCCCGCTCTCGTCAGATCGCGGAAGCTAAGCGGCTTCAGGCCTGGTTAGTAGCTGCATGGGAGACCGGCTGTGAACCCCAGGTGCTGCAGGCATTGTTTTGGGTTTGAGGCCCAATGGCTATGAGCACGCGTGGGAAGCCTCACCTTCAAGGCGCCGGAACGGCGCCCTGGAGGTTGCCTGCGGCCACACTAAGCCGAAAGCGCCCGCTCTCGTCAGATCGCGGAAGCTAAGCGGCTTCAGGCCTGGTTAGTAGCTGCATGGGAGACCGGCTGTGAACCCCAGGTGCTGCAGGCGTTGTTTTGGGTTTGAGGCCCAATGGCTATGAGCACGCGTGGGAAGCCTCACCTTCAAGGCGCCGGAACGGCGCCTTGGAGATTGCCTGCGGCCACACTAAGCCGAAAGCGCCCGCTCTCGTCAGATCGCGGAAGCTAAGCGGCTTCAGGCCTGGTTAGTAGCTGCATGGGAGACCGGCTGTGAACCCCAGGTGCTGCAGGCATTGTTTTGGGTTTGAGGCCCAATGGCTATGAGCACGCGTGGGAAGCCTCACCTTCAAGGCGCCGGAACGGCGCCCTGGAGGTTGCCTGCGGCCACACTAAGCCGAAAACGCCCGCTCTCGTCAGATCGCGGAAGCTAAGCAGCTTCAGGCCTGGTTAGTAGCTGCTTGGGAGACCGGCTGTGAACCCCAGGTGCTGCAGGCGTTGTTTTGGGTTTGAGGCCCAATGGCTATGAGCACGCGTGGGAAGCCTCACCTTCAAGGCGCCGGAACGGCGCCTTGGAGGTTACCTGCGGCCACACCAAGCCGAAAGTGCCCGCTCTCGTCAGATCGCGGAAGCTAAGCGGCTTCAGGCCTGGTTAGTAGCTGCATGGGAGACCGGCTGTGAACCCCAGGTGCTGCAGGCATTGTTTTGGGTTTGAGGCCCAATGGCTATGAGCACGCGTGGGAAGCCTCACCTTCAAGGCGCCGGAACGGCGCCCTGGAGGTTGCCTGCGGCCACACTAAGCCGAAAGCGCCCGCTCTCGTCAGATCGCGGAAGCTAAGCGGCTTCAGGCCTGGTTAGTAGCTGCATGGGAGACCGGCTGTGAACCCCAGGTGCTGCAGGCGTTGTTTTGGGTTTGAGGCCCAATGGCTATGAGCACGCGTGGGAAGCCTCACCTTCAAGGCGCCGGAACGGCGCCTTGGAGGTTGCCTGCGGCCATACTAAGCCGAAAGCGCCCGCTCTCGTCAGATCGCGGAAGCTAAGCGGCTTCAGGCCTGGTTAGTAGCTGCATGGGAGACCGGCTGTGAACCCCAGGTGCTGCAGGCATTGTTTTGGGTTTGAGGCCCAATGGCTATGAGCACGCGTGGGAAGCCTCACCTTCAAGGCGCCGGAACGGCGCCCTGGAGGTTGCCTGCGGCCACACTAAGCCGAAAGCGCCCGCTCTCGTCAGATCGCGGAAGCTAAGCGGCTTCAGGCCTGGTTAGTAGCTGCATGGGAGACCGGCTGTGAACCCCAGGTGCTGCAGGCGTTGTTTTGGGTTTGAGGCCCAATGGCTATGAGCACGCGTGGGAAGCCTCACCTTCAAGGCGCCGGAACGGCGCCCTGGAGGTTGCCTGCGGCCACACTAAGCCGAAAGCGCCCGCTCTCGTCAGATCGTGGAAGCTAAGCGGCTTCAGGCCTGGTTAGTAGCTGCATGGGAGACCGGCTGTGAACCCCAGGTGCTGCAGGCATTGTTTTGGGTTTGAGGCCCAATGGCTATGAGCACGCGTGGGAAGCCTCACCTTCAAGGCGCCGGAACGGCGCCTTGGAGGTTGCCTGCGGCCACACTAAGCTGAAAGCGCCCGCTCTCGTCAGATCGCGGAAGCTAAGCGGCTTCAGGCCTGGTTAGTAGCTGCATGGGAGACCGGCTGTGAACCCCAGGTGCTGCAGGCATTGTTTTGGGTTTGAGGCCCAATGGCTATGAGCACGCGTGGGAAGCCTCACCTTCAAGGCGCCCTGGAGGTTGCCTGCGGCCACACTAAGCTGAAAGCGCCCGCTCTCGTCAGATCGCGGAAGCTAAGCGGCTTCAGGCCTGGTTAGTAGCTGCATGGGAGACCGGCTGTGAACCCCAGGTGCTGCAGGCATTGTTTTGGGTTTGAGGCCCAATGGCTATGAGCACGCGTGGGAAGCCTCACCTTCAAGGCGCCGGAACGGCGCCTTGGAGGTTGCCTGCGGCCACACTAAGCCGAAAGCGCCCGCTCTCGTCAGATCGCGGAAGCTAAGCGGCTTCAGGCCTGGTTAGTAGCTGCATGGGAGACCGGCTGTGAACCCCAGGTGCTGCAGGCGTTGTTTTGGGTTTGAGGCCCAATGGCTATGAGCACGCGTGGGAAGCCTCACCTTCAAGGCGCCGGAACGGCGCCTTGGAGGTTGCCTGCGGCCACACTAAGCCGAAAGCGCCCGCTCTCGTCAGATCGCGGAAGCTAAGCGGCTTCAGGCCTGGTTAGTAGCTGCATGGGAGACCGGCTGTGAACCCCAGGTGCTGCAGGCGTTGTTTTGAGTTTGAGGCCCAATGGCTATGAGCACGCGTGGGAAGCCTCACCTTCAAGGCGCCGGAACGGCGCCCTGGAGGTTGCCTGCGGCCACACTAAGCCGAAAGCGCCCGCTCTCGTCAGATCGCGGAAGCTAAGCGGCTTCAGGCCTGGTTAGTAGCTGCATGGGAGACCGGCTGTGAACCCCAGGTGCTGCAGGCATTGTTTTGGGTTTGAGGCCCAATGGCTATGAGCACGCGTGGGAAGCCTCACCTTCAAGGCGCCGGAACGGCGCCCTGGAGGTTGCCTGCGGCCACACTAAGCTGAAAGCGCCCGCTCTCGTCAGATCGCGGAAGCTAAGCAGCTTCAGGCCTGGTTAGTAGCTGCATGGGAGACCGGCTGTGAACCCCAGGTGCTGCAGGCGTTGTTTTGGGTTTGAGGCCCAATGGCTATGAGCACGCGTGGGAAGCCTCACCTTCAAGGCGCCGGAACGGCGCCTTGGAGGTTGCCTGCGGCCACACTAAGCCGAAAGCGCCCGCTCTCGTCAGATTGCGGAAGCTAAGCGGCTTCAGGCCTGGTTAGTAGCTGCATGGGAGACCGGCTGTGAACCCCAGGTGCTGCAGGCATTGTTTTGGGTTTGAGGCCCAATGGCTATGAGCACGCGTGGGAAGCCTCACCTTCAAGGCGCCGGAACGGCGCCCTGGAGGTTGCCTGCGGCCACACTAAGCCGAAAGCGCCCGCTCTCGTCAGATCGCGGAAGCTAAGCGGCTTCAGGCCTGGTTAGTAGCTGCATGGGAGACCGGCTGTGAACCCCAGGTGCTGCAGGCGTTGGTTTGAGGCCCAATGGCTATGAGCACGCGTGGGAAGCCTCACCTTCAAGGCGCCGGAACGGTGCCTTGGAGGTTGCCTGCGGCCACACTAAGCCGAAAGCGCCCGCTCTCGTCAGATCGCGGAAGCTAAGCGGCTTCAGGGCGCCTTGGAGGTTGCCTGCGGCCACACTAAGCCGAAAGCGCCCGCTCTCGTCAGATCGCGGAAGCTAAGCGGCTTCAGGCCTGGTTAGTAGCTGCATGGGAGACCGGCTGTGAACCCCAGGTGCTGCAGGCGTTGTTTTGGGTTTGAGGCCCAATGGCTTTGAGCATGCGTGGGAAGCCTCACCTTCAAGGCGCCGGAACGGCGCCTTGGAGGTTGCCTGCGGCCACACTAAGCCGAAAGCGCCCGCTCTCGTCAGATCGCGGAAGCTAAGCGGCTTCAGGCCTGGTTAGTAGCTGCATGGGAGACCGGCTGTGAACCCCAGGTGCTGCAGGCATTGTTTTGGGTTTGAGGCCCAATGGCTATGAGCACGCGTGGGAAGCCTCACCTTCAAGGCGCCGGAACGGCTCCCTGGAGGTTGCCTGCGGCCACACTAAGCCGAAAGCGCCCGCTCTCGTCAGATCGCGGAAGCTAAGCGGCTTCAGGCCTGGGTAGTAGCTGCATGGGAGACCGGCTGTGAACCCCAGGTGCTGCAGGCGTTGTTTTGGGTTTGAGGCCCAATGGCTATGAGCACGCGTGGGAAGCCTCACCTTCAAGGCGCCGGAACGGCGCCTTGGAGGTTGCCTGCGGCCACACTAAGCCGAAAGCGCCCGCTCTCGTCAGATCGCGGAAGCTAAGTGGCTTCAGGCCTGGTTAGTAGCTGCATGGGAGACCGGCTGTGAACCCCAGGTGCTGCAGGCATTGTTTTGGGTTTGAGGCCCAATGGCTATGAGCACGCGTGGGAAGCCTCACCTTCAAGGCGCCGGAACGGCGCCCTGGAGGTTGCCTGCGGCCACACCAAGCCGAAAGCGCCCGCTCTCGTCAGATCGCGGAAGCTAAGCGGCTTCAGGCCTGGTTAGTAGCTGCATGGGAGACCGGCTGTGAACCCCAGGTGCTGCAGGCATTGTTTTGGGTTTGAGGCCCAATGGCTATGAGCACGCGTGGGAAGCCTCACCTTCAAGGCGCCGGAACGGCGCCCTGGAGGTTGCCTGCGGCCACACTAAGCCGAAAGCGCCCGCTCTCGTCAGATCGCGGAAGCTAAGCGGCTTCAGGCCTGGTTAGTAGCTGCATGGGAGACCGGCTGTGAACCCCAGGTGCTGCAGGCGTTGTTTTGGGTTTGAGGCCCAATGGCTATGAGCACGCGTGGGAAGCCTCACCTTCAAGGCGCCGGAACGGCGCCTTGGAGATTGCCTGCGGCCACACTAAGCCGAAAGCGCCCGCTCTCGTCAGATCGCGGAAGCTAAGCGGCTTCAGGCCTGGTTAGTAGCTGCATGGGAGACCGGCTGTGAACCCCAGGTGCTGCAGGCATTGTTTTGGGTTTGAGGCCCAATGGCTATGAGCACGCGTGGGAAGCCTCACCTTCAAGGCGCCGGAACGGCGCCCTGGAGGTTGCCTGCGGCCACACTAAGCCGAAAACGCCCGCTCTCGTCAGATCGCGGAAGCTAAGCAGCTTCAGGCCTGGTTAGTAGCTGCTTGGGAGACCGGCTGTGAACCCCAGGTGCTGCAGGCGTTGTTTTGGGTTTGAGGCCCAATGGCTATGAGCACGCGTGGGAAGCCTCACCTTCAAGGCGCCGGAACGGCGCCTTGGAGGTTACCTGCGGCCACACCAAGCCGAAAGTGCCCGCTCTCGTCAGATCGCGGAAGCTAAGCGGCTTCAGGCCTGGTTAGTAGCTGCATGGGAGACCGGCTGTGAACCCCAGGTGCTGCAGGCATTGTTTTGGGTTTGAGGCCCAATGGCTATGAGCACGCGTGGGAAGCCTCACCTTCAAGGCGCCGGAACGGCGCCCTGGAGGTTGCCTGCGGCCACACTAAGCCGAAAGCGCCCGCTCTCGTCAGATCGCGGAAGCTAAGCGGCTTCAGGCCTGGTTAGTAGCTGCATGGGAGACCGGCTGTGAACCCCAGGTGCTGCAGGCGTTGTTTTGGGTTTGAGGCCCAATGGCTATGAGCACGCGTGGGAAGCCTCACCTTCAAGGCGCCGGAACGGCGCCTTGGAGGTTGCCTGCGGCCATACTAAGCCGAAAGCGCCCGCTCTCGTCAGATCGCGGAAGCTAAGCGGCTTCAGGCCTGGTTAGTAGCTGCATGGGAGACCGGCTGTGAACCCCAGGTGCTGCAGGCATTGTTTTGGGTTTGAGGCCCAATGGCTATGAGCACGCGTGGGAAGCCTCACCTTCAAGGCGCCGGAACGGCGCCCTGGAGGTTGCCTGCGGCCACACTAAGCCGAAAGCGCCCGCTCTCGTCAGATCGCGGAAGCTAAGCGGCTTCAGGCCTGGTTAGTAGCTGCATGGGAGACCGGCTGTGAACCCCAGGTGCTGCAGGCGTTGTTTTGGGTTTGAGGCCCAATGGCTATGAGCACGCGTGGGAAGCCTCACCTTCAAGGCGCCGGAACGGCGCCTTGGAGGTTGCCTGTGGCCACACTAAGCCGAAAGCGCCCGCTCTCGTCAGATCGCGGAAGCTAAGCGGCTTCAGGCCTGGTTAGTAGCTGCATGGGAGACCGGCTGTGAACCCCAGGTGCTGCAGGCATTGTTTTGGGTTTGAGGCCCAATGGCTATGAGCACGCGTGGGAAGCCTCACCTTCAAGGCGCCGGAACGGCGCCCTGGAGGTTGCCTGCGGCCACACTAAGCCGAAAACGCCCGCTCTCGTCAGATTGCGGAAGCTAAGCGGCTTCAGGCCTGGTTAGTAGCTGCATGGGAGACCGGCTGTGAACCCCAGGTGCTGCAGGCGTTGTTTTGGGTTTGAGGCCCAATGGCTATGAGCACGCGTGGGAAGCCTCACCTTCAAGGCGCCGGAACGGCGCCTTGGAGGTTGCCTGCGGCCACACCAAGCCAAAAGTGCCCGCTCTCGTCAGATCGCGGAAGCTAAGCGGCTTCAGGCCTGGTTAGTAGCTGCATGGGAGACCGGCTGTGAACCCCAGGTGCTGCAGGCATTGTTTTGGGTTTGAGGCCCAATGGCTATGAGCACGCGTGGGAAGCCTCACCTTCAAGGCGCCGGAACGGCGCCCTGGAGATTGCCTGCGGCCACACTAAGCCGAAAGCGCCCGCTCTCGTCAGATCGCGGAAGCTAAGCGGCTTCAAGCCTGGTTAGTAGCTGCATGGGAGACCGGCTGTGAACCCCAGGTGCTGCAGGCATTGTTTTGGGTTTGAGGCCCAATGGCTATGAGCACGCGTGGGAAGCCTCACCTTCAAGGCGCCGGAACGGCGCCCTGGAGGTTGCCTGCGGCCACACTAAGCCGAAAGCGCCCGCTCTCGTCAGATCGCGGAAGCTAAGCGGCTTCAGGCCTGGTTAGTAGCTGCATGGGAGACCGGCTGTGAACCCCAGGTGCTGCAGGCGTTGTTTTGGGTTTGAGGCCCAATGGCTATGAGCACGCGTGGGAAGCCTCACCTTCAAGGCGCCGGAACGGCGCCCTGGAGGTTGCCTGCGGCCACACTAAGCCGAAAGCGCCCGCTCTCGTCAGATCGCGGAAGCTAAGCGGCTTCAGGCCTGGTTAGTAGCTGCATGGGAGACCGGCTGTGAACCCCAGGTGCTGCAGGCGTTGTTTTGGGTTTGAGGCCCAATGGCTATGAGCACGCGTGGGAAGCCTCACCTTCAAGGCGCCGGAACGGCGCCTTGGAGGTTGCCTGCGGCCACACTAAGCCGAAAGCGCCCGCTCTCGTCAGATCGCGGAAGCTAAGCGGCTTCAGGCCTGGTTAGTAGCTGCATGGGAGACCGGCTGTGAACCCCAGGTGCTGCAGGCATTGTTTTGGGTTTGAGGCCCAATGGCTATGAGCACGCGTGGGAAGCCTCACCTTCAAGGCGCCGGAACGGCGCCCTGGAGGTTGCCTGCGGCCACACTAAGCCGAAAGCGCCCGCTCTCGTCAGATCGCGGAAGCTAAGCGGCTTCAGGCCTGGTTAGTAGCTGCATGGGAGACCGGCTGTGAACCCCAGGTGCTGCAGGCGTTGTTTTGGGTTTGAGGCCCAATGGCTATGAGCACGCGTGGGAAGCCTCACCTTCAAGGCGCCGGAACGGCGCCTTGGAGGTTGCCTGCGGCCACACCAAGCCGAAAGCGCCCGCTCTCGTCAGATCGCGGAAGCTAAGCGGCTTCAGGCCTGGTTAGTAGTTGCATGGGAGACCGGCTGTGAACCCCAGGTGCTGCAGGCGTTGTTTTGGGTTTGAGGCCCAATGGCTATGAGCACGCGTGGGAAGCCTCACCTTCAAGGCGCCGGAACGGCGCCTTGGAGGTTTCCTGCGGCCACACTAAGCCGAAAGCGCCCGCTCTTGTCGGATCGCGGAAGCTAAGCGGCTTCAGGCCTGGTTAGTAGCTGCATGGGAGACCGGCTGTGAACCCCAGGTGCTGCAGGCATTGTTTTGGGTTTGAGGCCCAATGGCTATGAGCACGCGTGGGAAGCCTCACCTTCAAGGCGCCGGAACGGCGCCCTGGAGGTTGCCTGCGGCCACACTAAGCCGAAAGCGCCCGCTCTTGTCAGATCGCGGAAGCTAAGCGGCTTCAGGCCTGGTTAGTAGCTGCATGGGAGACCGGCTGTGAACCCCAGGTGCTGCAGGCATTGTTTTGGGTTTGAGGCCCAATGGCTATGAGCACGCGTGGGAAGCCTCACCTTCAAGGCGCCGGAACGGCGCCCTGGAGGTTGCCTGCGGCCACACTAAGCCGAAAGCGCCCGCTCTCGTCAGATCGCGGAAGCTAAGCGGCTTCAGGCCTGGTTAGTAGCTGCATGGGAGACCGGCTGTGAACCCCAGGTGCTGCAGGCGTTGTTTTGGGTTTGAGGCCCAATGGCTATGAGCACGCGTGGGAAGCCTCACCTTCAAGGCGCCGGAACGGCGCCTTGGAGGTTGCCTGCGGCCACACTAAGCCGAAAGCGCCCGCTCTCGTCAGATCGCGGAAGCTAAGCGGCTTCAGGCCTGGTTAGTAGCTGCATGGGAGACCGGCTGTGAACCCCAGGTGCTGCAGGCATTGTTTTGGGTTTGAGGCCCAATGGCTATGAGCACGCGTGGGAAGCCTCACCTTCAAGGCGCCGGAACGGCGCCTTGGAGGTTGCCTGCGGCCACACCAAGCCGAAAGCGCCCGCTCTCGTCAGATCGCGGAAGCTAAGCGGCTTCAGGCCTGGTTAGTAGCTGCATGGGAGACCGGCTGTGAACCCCAGGTGCTGCAGGCATTGTTTTGGGTTTGAGGCCCAATGGCTATGAGCACGCGTGGTAAGCCTCACCTTCAAGGCGCCGGAACGGCGCCCTGGAGGTTGCCTGCGGCCACACTAAGCCGAAAGCGCTCGCTCTCGTCAGATCGCGGAAGCTAAGCGGCTTCAGGCCTGGTTAGTAGCTGCATGGGAGACCGGCTGTGAACCCCAGGTGCTGCAGGCGTTGTTTTGGGTTTGAGGCCCAATGGCTATGAGCACGCGTGGGAAGCCTCACCTTCAAGGCGCCGGAACGGCGCCTTGGAGGTTGCCTGCGGCCACACTAAGCCGAATGCGCCCGCTCTCGTCAGATCGCGAAAGCTAAGCGGCTTCAGGCCTGGTTAGTAGCTGCATGGGAGACCGGCTGTGAACCCCAGGTGCTGCAGGCATTGTTTTGGGTTTGAGGCCCAATGGCTATGAGCACGCGTGGGAAGCCTCACCTTCAAGGCGCCGGAACGGCGCCTTGGAGGTTGCCTGCGGCCACACCAAGCCGAAAGCGCCCGCTCTCGTCAGATCGCGGAAGCTAAGCGGCTTCAGGCCTGGTTAGTAGCTGCATGGGAGACCGGCTGTGAACCCCAGGTGCTGCAGGCATTGTTTTGGGTTTGAGGCCCAATGGCTATGAGCACGCGTGGGAAGCCTCACCTTCAAGGCGCCGGAACGGCGCCCTGGAGGTTGCCTGCGGCCACACTAAGCCGAAAGCGCCCGCTCTCATCAGATCGCGGAAGCTAAGCGGCTTCAGGCCTGGTTAGTAGCTGCATGGGAGACCGGCTGTGAACCCCAGGTGCTGCAGGCGTTGTTTTGGGTTTGAGGCCCAATGGCTATGAGCACGCGTGGGAAGCCTCACCTTCAAGGCGCCGGAACGGCGCCTTGGAGGTTGCCTGCGGCCACACTAAGCCGAAAGCGCCCGCTCTCGTCAGATCGCGGAAGCTAAGCGGCTTCAGGCCTGGTTAGTAGCTGCATGGGAGACCGGCTGTGAACCCCAGGTGCTGCAGGCATTGTTTTGGGTTTGAGGCCCAATTGGCTATGAGCACGCGTGGGAAGCCTCACCTTCAAGGCGCCGGAACGGCGCCCTGGAGGTTGCCTGCGGCCACACTAAGCCGAAAGCGCCCGCTCTTGTCAGATCGCGGAAGCTAAGCGGCTTCAGGCCTGGTTAGTAGCTGCATGGGAGACCGGCTGTGAACCCCAGGTGCTGCAGGCGTTGTTTTGGGTTTGAGGCCCAATGGCTATGAGCACGTGTGGGAAGCCTCACCTTCAAGGCGCCGGAACGGCTCCTTGGAGGTTGCCTGTGGCCACACTAAGCCGAAAGCGCCCGCTCTCGTCAGATCGCGGAAGCTAAGCGGCTTCAGGCCTGGTTAGTAGCTGCATGGGAGACCGGCTGTGAACCCCAGGTGCTGCAGGCATTGTTTTGGGTTTGAGGCCCAATGGCTATGAGCACGCGTGGGAAGCCTCACCTTCAAGGCGCCGGAACGGCACCCTGGAGGTTGCCTGCGGCCACACTAAGCCGAAAGCGCCCGCTCTCGTCGGATCGCGGAAGCTAAGCGGCTTCAGGCCTGGTTAGTAGCTGCATGGGAGACCGGCTGTGAACCCCAGGTGCTGCAGGCGTTGTTTTGGGTTTGAGGCCCAATGGCTATGAGCACGCGTGGGAAGCCTCACCTTCAAGGCGCCGGAACGGCGCCTTGGAGGTTGCCTGCGGCCACACTAAGCCGAAAACGCCCGCTCTCGTCACATCGCGGAAGCTAAGCGGCTTCAGGCCTGGTTAGTAGCTGCATGGGAGACCGGCTGTGAACCCCAGGTGCTGCAGGCATTGTTTTGGGTTTGAGGCCCAATGGCTATGAGCACGCGTGGGAAGCCTCACCTTCAAGGCGCCGGAACGGCGCCCTGGAGGTTGCCTGCGGCCACACTAAGCCGAAAGCGCCCGCTCTCGTCAGATCGCGGAAGCTAAGCGGCTTCAGGCCTGGTTAGTAGCTGCATGGGAGACCGGCTGTGAACCCCAGGTGCTGCAGGCGTTGTTTTGGGTTTGAGGCCCAATGGCTATGAGCACGCGTGGGAAGCCTCACCTTTAAGGCGCCGGAACGGCGCCTTGGAGGTTGCCTGCGGCCGCACTAAGCCGAAAGCGCCCGATCTCGTCAGATCGCGGAAGCTAAGCGGCTTCAGGCCTGGTTAGTAGCTGCATGGGAGACCGGCTGTGAACCCCAGGTGCTGCAGGCATTGTTATGGGTTTGAGGCCCAATGGCTATGAGCACGCGTGGGAAGCCTCACCTTCAAGGCGCCGGAACGGCGCCCTGGAGGTTGCCTGCAGCCACACTAAGCCGAAAGCGCCCGCTCTCGTCAGATCGCGGAAGCTAAGCGGCTTCAGGCCTTGTTAGTAGCTGAATGGGAGACCGGCTGTGAACCCCAGGTGCTGCAGGCGTTGTTTTGGGTTTGAGGCCCAATGGCTATGAGCACGCGTAGGAAGCCTCACCTTCAAGGCGCCGGAACGGCGCCTTGGAGGTTGCCTGCGGCCACACTAAGCCGAAAGCGCCCACTCTCGTCAGATCGCGGAAGCTAAGCGGCTTCAGGCCTGGTTAGTAGCTGCATGGGAGACCGGCTGTGAACCCCAGGTGCTGCAGGCGTTGTTTTGGGTTTGAGGCCCAATGGCTATGAGCACGCGTGGGAAGCCTCACCTTCAAGGCGCCGGAACGGCGCCTTGGAGGTTTCCTGCGGCCACACTAAGCCGAAAGCGTCCGCTCTCGTCAGATCGCGCAAGCTAAGCGGCTTCAGGCCTGGTTAGTAGCTGCATGGGAGACCGGCTGTGAACCCCAGGTGCTGCAGGCATTGTTTTGGGTTTGAGGCCCAATGGCTATGAGCACGCGTGGGAAGCTTCACCTTCAAGGCGCCGGAACGGCGCCCTGGAGGTTGCCTGCGGCCACACTAAGCCGAAAGCGCCCGCTCTCGTCAGATCGCGGAAGCTAAGCGGCTTCATGCCTGGTTAGTAGCTGCATGGGAGACCGGCTGTGAACCCCAGGTGCTGCAGGCGTTGTTTTGGGTTTGAGGCCCAATGGCTATGAGCACGCGTGGGAAGCCTCACCTTCAAGGCGCCGGAACGGCGCCTTAGAAGTTGCCTGCGGCCACACTAAGCCGAAAGCGCCCGCTCTCGTCAGATCGCGGAAGCTAAGTGGCTTCAGGCCTGGTTAGTAGCTGCATGGGAGACCGGCTGTGAACCCCAGGTGCTGCAGGCGTTGTTTTGGGTTTGAGGCCCAATGGCTATGAGCACGCGTGGGAAGCCTCACCTTCAAGGCGCCGGAACGGCGCCCTGGAGGTTGCCTGCGGCCACAGTAAGCCGAAAGCGCCCGCTCTCGTCAGATCGCGGAAGCTAAGCGGCTTCAGGCCTGGTTAGTAGCTGCATGGGAGACCGGCTGTGAACCCCAGGTGCTGCAGGAGTTGTTTTGGGTTTGAGGCCCAATGGCTATGAGCACGCGTGGGAAGCCTCACCTTCAAGGCGCCGGAACGGCGACTTGGAGGTTGCCTGCGGCCACACCAAGCCGAAAGCGCCCGCTCTCGTCAGATCGCGGAAGCTAAGCGGCTTCAGGCCTGGTTAGTAGCTGCATGGGAGACCGGCTGTGAACCCCAGGTGCTGCAGACATTGTTTTGGGTTTGAGGCCCAATGGCTATGAGCACGCGTGGGAAGCCTCACCTTCAAGGCGCCGGAACGGCGCCCTGGAGGTTGCCTGCGGCCACACTAAGCCGAAAGCGCCCGCTCTCGTCAGATCGCGGAAGCTAAGCGGCTTCAGGCCTGGTTAGTAGCTGCATGGGAGACCGGCTGTGAACCCCAGGTGCTGCAGGCGTTGTTTTGGGTTTGAGGCCCAATGGCTATGAGCACGCGTGGCAAGCCTCACCTTCAAGGCGCCGGAACGGCGCCTTGGAGGTTGCCTGCGACCACACTAAGCCGAAAGCGCCCGCTCTCGTCAGATCGTGGAAGCTAAGCGGCTTCAGGCCTGGTTAGTAGCTGCATGGGAGACCGGCTGTGAACCCCAGGTGCTGCAGGCATTGTTTTGGGTTTGAGGCCCAATGGCTATGAGCACGCGTGGGAAGCCTCACCTTCAAGGCGCCGGAACGGCGCCCTGGAGGTTGCCTGCGGCCACACTAAGCCGAAAGCGCCCGCTCTCGTCAGATCGCGGAAGCTAAGCGGCTTCAGGCCTGGTTAGTAGCTGCATGGGAGACCGGCTGTGAACCCCAGGTGCTGCAGGCGTTGTTTTGGGTTTGAGGCCCAATGGCTATGAGCACGCGTGGGAAGCCTCACCTTCAAGGCGCCGGAACGGCGCCTTGGAGGTTGCCTGTGGCCACACTAAGCCGAAAGCGCCCGCTCTCGTCAGATCGCGGAAGCTAAGCGGCTTCAGGCCTGGTTAGTAGCTGCATGGGAGACCGGCTGTGAACCCCAGGTGCTGCAGGCATTGTTTTGGGTTTGAGGCCCAATGGCTATGAGCACGCGTGGGAAGCCTCACCTTCAAGGCGCCGGAACGGCGCCTTGGAGGTTGCCTGCGGCCACACTAAGCCGAAACCGCCCGCTCTCGTCAGATCGCGGAAGCTAAGCGGCTTCAGGCCTGGTTAGTAGCTGCATGGGAGACCGGCTGTGAACCCCAGGTGCTGCAGGCATTGTTTTGGGTTTGAGGCCCAATGGCTATGAGCACGCGTGGGAAGCCTCACCTTCAAGGCGCCGTAACGGCGCCTTAGAGGTTGCCTGCGGCCACACTAAGCCGAAAGCGCCCGATCTCGTCAGATCGCGGAAGCTAAGCGGCTTCAGGCCTGGTTAGTAGCTGCATGGGAGACCGGCTGTGAACCCCAGGTGCTGCAGGCATTGTTTTGGGTTTGAGGCCCAATGGCTATGAGCACGCGTGGGAAGCCTCACCTTCAAGGCGCCGGAACGGCGCCCTGGAGGTTGTCTGCGGCCACACTAAGCCGAAAGCGCCCGCTCTCGTCAGATCGCGGAAGCTAAGCGGCTTCAGGCCTTGTTAGTAGCTGCATGGGAGACCGGCTGTGAACCCCAGGTGCTGCAGGCGTTGTTTTGGGTTTGAGGCCCAATGGCTATGAGCACGCGTGGGAAGCCTCACCTTCAAGGCGCCGGAACGGCGCCTTGGAGTTTGCCTGCGGCCACACTAAGCCGAAAGCGCCCGCTCTCGTCAGATTGCGGAAGCTAAGCGGCTTCAGGCCTGGTTAGTGGCTGCATGGGAGACCGGCTGTGAACCCCAGGTGCTGCAGGCGTTGTTTTGGGTTTGAGGCCCAATGGCTATGAGCACGCGTGGGAAGCCTCACCTTCAAGGCGCCGGAACGGCGCCTTGGAGGTTGCCTGCGGCCACACTAAGCTGAAAGCGCCCGCTCTCGTCAGATCGCGGAAGCTAAGCGGCTTCAGGCCTGGTTAGTAGCTGCATGGGAGACCGGCTGTGAACCCCAGGTGCTGCAGGCATTGTTTTGGGTTTGAGGCCCAATGGCTATGAGCACGCGTGGGAAGCCTCACCTTCAAGGCGCCGGAACGGCGCCCTGGAGGTCGCCTGCGGCCACACTAAGCCGAAAGCGCCCGCTCTCGTCAGATTGCGGAAGCTAAGCGGCTTCAGGCCTGGTTAGTAGCTGCATGGGAGACCGGCTGTGAACCCCAGGTGCTGCAGGCGTTGTTTTGGGTTTGAGGCCCAATGGCTATGAGCACGCGTGGGAAGCCTCACCTTCAAGGCGCCGGAACGGCGCCTTGGAGGTTGCCTTCGGCCACACTAAGCCGAAAGCGCCCGCTCTCGTCAGATCGCGGAAGCTAAGCGGCTTCAGGCCTGGTTAGTAGCTGCATGGGAGACCGGCTGTGAACCCCAGGTGCTGCAGGCGTTGTTTTGGGTTTTAGGCCCAATGGCTATGAGCACGCGTGGGAAGCCTCACCTTCAAGGCGCCGGAACGGCGCCCTGGAGGTTGCCTGCGGCCACACTAAACCGAAAGCGCCCGCTCTCGTCAGATCGCGGAAGCTAAGCGGCTTCAGGCCTGGTTAGTAGCTGCATGGGAGACCGGCTGTAAACCCCAGGTGCTGCAGGCATTGTTTTGGGTTTGAGGCCCAATGGCTATGAGCACGCGTGGGAAGCCTCACCTTCAAGGCGCCGGAACGGCGCCCTGGAGGTTGCCTGCGGCCACACTAAGCCGAAAGCGCCCGCTCTCGTCAGATCGCGGAAGCTAAGCGGCTTCAGGCCTGGTTAGTAGCTGCATGGGAGACCGGCTGTGAACCCCAGGTGCTGCAGGCATTGTTTTGGGTTTGAGGCCCAATGGCTATGAGCACGCGTGGGAAGCCTCACCTTCAAGGCGCCGGAACGGCGCCCTGGAGGTTGCCTGCGGCCACACTAAGCCGAAAGCGCCCGCTCTCGTCAGATCGCGGAAGCTAAGCGGCTTCAGGCCTGGTTAGTAGCTGCATGGGAGACCGGCTGTGAACCCCAGGTGCTGCAGGCATTGTTTTGGGTTTGAGGCCCAATGGCTATGAGCACGCGTGGGAAGCCTCACCTTCAAGGCGCCGGAACGGCGCCCTGGAGGTTGCCTGCGGCCACACTAAGCCGAAAGCGCCCGCTCTCGTCAGATCGCGGAAGCTAAGCGGCTTCAGGCCTTGTTAGTAGCTGCATGGAAGACCGGCTGTGAACCCCAGGTGCTGCAGGCGTTGTTTTGGGTTTGAGGCCCAATGGCTATGAGCACGCGTGGGAAGCCTCACCTTCAAGGCGCCGGAACGGCGCCTTGGAGGTTGCCTGCGGCCACACTAAGCCGAAAGCGTCAGATCGCGGAAGCTAAGCGGCTTCAGGCCTGGTTAGTAGCTGCATGGGAGACCGGCTGTGAACCCCAGGTGCTGCAGGCGTTGTTTTGGGTTTGAGGCCCAATGGCTATGAGCACGCGTGGGAAGCCTCACCTTCAAGGCGCCGGAACGGCGCTTTGGAGGTTGCCTGCGGCCACACTAAGCCGAAAGCGTCAGATCGCGGAAGCTAAGCGGCTTCAGGCCTGGTTAGTAGCTGCATGGGAGACCGGCTGTGAACCCCAGGTGCTGCAGGCATTGTTTTGGGTTTGAGGCCCAATGGCTATGAGCACGCGTGGGAAGCCTCACCTTCAAGGCGCCGGAACGGCGCCCTGGAGGTTGCCTGCGGCCACACTAAGCCGAAAGCGCCCGCTCTCGTCAGATCGCGGAAGCTAAGCGGCTTCAGGCCTGGTTAGTAGCTGCATGGGAGACCGGCTGTGAACCCCAGGTGCTGCAGGCGTTGTTTTGGGTTTGAGGCCCAATGGCTATGAGCACGCGTGGGAAGCCTCACCTTCAAGGCGCCGGAACGGCGCCTTGGAGGTTGCCTGCGGCCACACCAAGCCGAAAGCGCCCGCTCTCGTCAGATCGCGGAAGCTAAGCGGCTTCAGGCCTGGTTAGTAGCTGCATGGGAGACCGGCTGTGAACCCCAGGTGCTGCAGGCATTGTTTTGGGTTTGAGGCCCAATGGCTATGAGCACGCGTGGGAAGCCTCACCTTCAAGGCGCCGGAACGGCGCCCTGGAGGTTGCCTGCGGCCACACTAAGCCGAAAGCGCCCGCTCTCGTCAGATCGCGGAAGCTAAGCGGCTTCAGGCCTGGTTAGTAGCTGCATGGGAGACCGGCTGTGAACCCCAGGTGCTGCAGGCGTTGTTTTGGGTTTGAGGCCCAATGGCTATGAGCACGCGTGGGAAGCCTCACCTTCAAGGCGCCGGAACGGCGCCTTGGAGGTTGCCTGCGGCCACACCAAGCCGAAAGCGCCCGCTCTCGTCAGATCGCGGAAGCTAAGCGGCTTCAGGCCTGGTTAGTAGCTGCATGGGAGACCGGCTGTGAACCCCAGGTGCTGCAGGCATTGTTTTGGGTTTGAGGCCCAATGGCTATGAGCACGCGTGGGAAGCCTCACCTTCAAGGCGCCGGAACGGCGCCCTGGAGGTTGCCTGCGGCCACACTAAGCCGAAAGCGCCCGCTCTCGTCAGATCGCGGAAGCTAAGCGGCTTCAGGCCTGGTTAGTAGCTGCATGGGAGACCGGCTGTGAACCCCAGGTGCTGCAGGCGTTGTTTTGGGTTTGAGGCCCAATGGCTATGAGCACGCGTGGGAAGCCTCACCTTCAAGGCGCCGGAACGGCGCCTTGGAGGTTGCCTGCGGCCACACCAAGCCGAAAGCGCCCGCTCTCGTCAGATTGCGGAAGCTAAGCGGCTTCAGGCCTGGTTAGTAGCTGCATGGGAGACCGGCTGTGAACCCCAGGTGCTGCAGGCATTGTTTTGGGTTTGAGGCCCAATGGCTATGAGCACGCGTGGGAAGCCTCACCTTCAAGGCGCCGGAACGGCGCCCTGGAGGTTGCCTGCGGCCACACTAAGCCGACAGCGTCAGATCGCGGAAGCTAAGCGGCTTCAGGCCTGGTTAGTAGCTGCATGGGAGACCGGCTGTGAACCCCAGGTGCAGCAGGCATTGTTTTGGGTTTGAGGCCCAATGGCTATGAGCACGCGTGGGAAGCCTCACCTTCAAGGCGCCGGAACGGCGCCCTGGAGGTTGCCTGCGGCCACACTAAGCCGAAAGCGCCCGCTCTCGTCAGATCGCGGAAGCTAAGCGGCTTCAGGCCTGGATAGTAGCTGCATGGGAGACCGGCTGTGAACCCCAGGTGCTGCAGGCATTGTTTTGGGTTTGAGGCCCAATGGCTATGAGCATGCGTGGGAAGCCTCACCTTCAAGGCGCCGGAACGGCGCCCTGGAGGTTGCCTGCGGCCACACTAAGCCGAAAGCGCCCGCTCTCGTCAGATCGCGGAAGCTAAGCGGCTTCAGGCCTGGTTAGTAGCTGCATGGGAGACCGGCTGTGAACCCCAGGTGCTGCAGGCGTTGTTTTGGGTTTGAGGCCCAATGGCTATGAGCACGCGTGGGAAGCCTCACCTTCAAGGCGCCGGAACGGCACCTTGGAGGTTGCCTGCGGCCACACCAACCCGAAAGCGCCCGCTCTCGTCAGATTGCGGAAGCTAAGCGGCTTCAGGCCTGGTTAGTAGCTGCATGGGAGACCGGCTGTGAACCCCAGGTGCTGCAGGCATTGTTTTGGGTTTGAGGCCCAATGGCTATGAGCACGCGTGGGAAGCCTCACCTTCAAGGCGCCGGAACGGCGCATTGGAGGTTGCCTGCGGCCACACTAAGCCGAAAGCGCCCGCTCTCGTCAGATCGCGGAAGCTAAGCGGCTTCAGGCCTGGTTAGTAGCTGCATGGGAGACCGGCTGTGAACCCCAGGTGCTGCAGGCGTTGTTTTGGGTTTGAGGCCCAATGGCTATGAGCACGCGTGGGAAGCCTCACCTTCAAGGCGCCGGAACGGTGCCTTGGAGGTTGCCTGCGGCCACACTAAGCCGAAAGCGCCCGCTCTCGTCAGATCGTGGAAGCTAAGCGGCTTCAGGCCTGGTTAGTAGCTGCATGGGAGACCGGCTGTGAACCCCAGGTGCTGCAGGCATTGTTTTGGGTTTGAGGCCCAATGGCTATGAGCACGCGTGGGAAGCCTCACCTTCAAGGCGCCGGAACGGCGCCCTGGAGGTTGCCTGCGGCCACACTAAGCCGAAAGCGCCCGCTCTCGTCAGATCGCGGAAGCTAAGCGGCTTCAGGCCTGGTTAGTAGCTGCATGGGAGACCGGCTGTGAACCCCAGGTGCTGCAGGCGTTGTTTTGGGTTTGAGGCCCAATGGCTATGAGCACGCGTGGGAAGCCTCACCTTCAAGGCGCCGGAACGGCGCCTTGGAGGTTGCCTGCGGCCACACCAAGCCGAAAGTGCCCGCTCTCGTCAGATCGCGGAAGCTAAGCGGCTTCAGGCCTGGTTAGTAGCTGCATGGGAGACCGGCTGTGAACCCCAGGTGCTGCAGGCATTGTTTTGGGTTTGAGGCCCAATGGCTATGAGCACGCGTGGGAAGCCTCACCTTCAAGGCGCCGGAACGGCGCCCTGGAGGTTGCCTGCGGCCACACTAAGCCGAAAGCGCCCGCTCTCGTCAGATCGCGGAAGCTAAGCGGCTTCAGGCCTGGTTAGTAGCTGCATGGGAGACCGGCTGTGAACCCCAGGTGCTGCAGGCGTTGTTTTGGGTTTGAGGCCCAATGGCTATGAGCACGCGTGGGAAGCCTCACCTTCAAGGCGCCGGAACGGCGCCTTGGAGGTTGCCTGCGGCCACACTAAGCCGAAAGCGCCGGCTCTCGTCAGATCGCGGAAGCTAAGCGGCTTCAGGCCTGGTTAGTAGCTGCATGGGAGACCGGCTGTGAACCCCAGGTGCTGCAGGCGTTGTTTTGGGTTTGAGGCCCAATGGCTATGAGCACGCGTGGGAAGCCTCACCTTCAAGGCGCCGGAACGGCGCCTTGGAGGTTGCCTGCGGCCACACTAAGCCGAAAGCGCCCGCTCTCGTCAGATCGCGGAATCTAAGCGGTTTCAGGCCTGGTTAGTAGCTGCATGGGAGACCGGCTGTGATCCCCAGGTGCTGCAGGCATTGTTTTGGGTTTGAGGCCCAATGGCTATGAGCACGCGTGGGAAGCCTCACCTTCAAGGCGCCGGAACGGCGCCCTGGAGGTTGCCTGCGGCCACACTAAGCCGAAAGCGCCCGCTCTCGTCAGATCGCGGAAGCTAAGCGGCTTCAGGCCTGGTTAGTAGCTGCATGGGAGACCGGCTGTGAACCCCAGGTGCTGCAGGCGTTGTTTTGGGTTTGAGGCCCAATGGCTATGAGCACGCGTGGGAAGCCTCACCTTCAAGGCGCCGGAACGGCGCCTTGGAGGTTGCCTGCGGCCACACTAAGCCGAAAGCGCCCGCTCTCGTCAGATCGCGGAAGCTAAGCGGCTTCAGGCCTGGTTAGTAGCTGCATGGGGGACCGGCTGTGAACCCCAGGTGCTGCAGGTGTTGTTTTGGGTTTGAGGCCCAATGGCTATGAGCACGCGTGGGAAGCCTCCCCTTCAAGGCGCCGGAACGGCGCCTTGGAGGTTGCCTGCGGCCACACTAAGCCGAAAGCGCCCGCTCTCGTCAGATCGCGGAAGCTAAGCGGCTTCAGGCCTGGTTAGTAGCTGCATGGGAGACCGGCTGTGAACCCCAGGTGCTGCAGGCATTGTTTTGGGTTTGAGGCCCAATGGCTATGAGCACGCGTGGGAAGCCTCACCTTCAAGGCGCCGGAACGGCGCCCTGGAGGTTGCCTGCGGCCACACCAAGCCGAAAGCGCCCGCTCTCGTCAGATCGCGGAAGCTAAGCGGCTTCAGGCCTGGTTAGTAGCTGCATGGGAGACCGGCTGTGAACCCCAGGTGCTGCAGGCATTGTTTTGGGTTTGAGGCCCAATGGCTATGAGCACGCGTGGGAAGCCTCACCTTCAAGGCGCCGGAACGGCGCCCTGGAGGTTGCCTGCGGCCACACTAAGCCGAAAGCGCCCGCTCTCGTCAGATTGCGGAAGCTAAGCGGCTTCAGGCCTGGTTAGTAGCTGCATGGGAGACCGGCTGTGAACCCCAGGTGCTGCAGGCGTTGTTTTGGGTTTGAGGCCCAATGGCTATGAGCACGCGTGGGAAGCCTCACCTTCAAGGCGCCGGAACGGCGCCTTGGAGGTTGCCTGCGGCCACACCAAGCCGAAAGCGCCCGCTCTCGTCAGATCGCGGAAGCTAAGCGCTTCAGGCCTGGTTAGTAGCTGCATGGGAGACCGGCTGTGAACCCCAGGTGCTGCAGGCATTGTTTTGGGTTTGAGGCCCAATGGCTATGAGCACGCGTGGGAAGCCTCACCTTCAAGGCGCCGGAACGGCGCCCTGGAGGTTGCCTGCGGCCACACTAAGCCGAAAGCGCCCGCTCTCATCAGATCGCGGAAGCTAAGCGGCTTCAGGCCTGGTTAGTAGCTGCATGGGAGACCGGCTGTGAACCCCAGGTGCTGCAGGCGTTGTTTTGGGTTTGAGGCCCAATGGCTATGAGCACGCGTGGGAAGCCTCACCTTCAAGGCGCCGGAACGGCGCCTTGGAGGTTGCCTGCGGCCACACCAAGCCGAAAGCGCCCGCTCTCGTCAGATCGCGGAAGCTAAGCGGCTTCAGGCCTGGTTAGTAGCTGCATGGGAGACCGGCTGTGAACCCCAGGTGCTGCAGGCATTGTTTTGGGTTTGAGGCCCAATGGCTATGAGCACGTGTGGGAAGCCTCACCTTCAAGGCGCCGGAACGGCGCCCTGGAGGTTGCCTGTGGCCACACTAAGCCGAAAGCGCCCGCTCTCGTCAGATCGCGGAAGCTAAGCGGCTTCAGGCCTGGTTAGTAGCTGCATGGGAGACCGGCTGTGAACCCCAGGTGCTGCAGGCGTTGTTTTGGGTTTGAGGCCCAATGGCTATGAGCACGCGTGGGAAGCCTCACCTTCAAGGCGCCGGAACGGCGCCCTGGAGGTTGCTTGCGGCCACACTAAGCCGAAAGCGCCCGCTCTCGTCAGATCGCGGAAGCTAAGCGGCTTCAGGCCTGGTTAGTAGCTGCATGGGAGACCGGCTGTGAACCCCAGGTGCTGCAGGCATTGTTTTGGGTTTGAGGCCCAATGGCTATGAGCACGCGTGGGAAGCCTCACCTTCAAGGCGCCGGAACGGCGCCCTGGAGGTTGCCTGCGGCCACACTAAGCCAAAAGCGCCCGCTCTCGTCAGATCGCGGAAGCTAAGCGGCTTCAGGCCTGGTTAGTAGCTGCATGGGTGACCGGCTGTGAACCCCAGGTGCTGCAGGCATTGTTTTGGGTTTGAGGCCCAATGGCTATGAGCACGCGTGGGAAGCCTCACCTTCAAGGCGCCGGAACGGCGCCTTGGAGGTTTCCTGCGGCCACACTAAGCCGAAAGCGCCCGCTCTCGTCAGATCGCGGAAGCTAAGCGGCTTCAGGCCTGGTTAGTAGCTGCATGGGAGACCGGCTGTGAACCCCAGGTGCTGCAGGCATTGTTTTGGGTTTGAGGCCCAATGGCTATGAGCACGCGTGGGAAGCCTCACCTTCAAGGCGCCGGAACGGCGCCCTGGAGGTTGCCTGCGGCCACACTAAGCCGAAAGCGCCCGCTCTCGTCAGATCGCGGAAGCTAAGCGGCTTCAGGCCTGGTTAGTAGCTGCATGGGAGACCGGCTGTGAACCCCAGGTGCTGCAGGCGTTGTTTTGGGTTTGAGGCCCAATGGCTATGAGCACGCGTGGGAAGCCTCACCTTCAAGGCGCCGGAACGGCGCCTTGGAGGTTGCCTGCGGCCACACTAAGCCGAAAGCGCCCGCTCTCGTCAGATCGCGGAAGCTAAGTGGCTTCAGGCCTGGTTAGTAGCTGCATGGGAGACCGGCTGTGAACCCCAGGTGCTGCAGGCATTGTTTTGGGTTTGAAGCCCAATGGCTATGAGCACGCGTGGGAAGCCTCACCTTCAAGGCGCCGGAACGGCGCCCTGGAGGTTGCCTGCGGCCACACTAAGCCGAAAGCGCCCGCTCTCGTCAGATCGCGGAAGCTAAGCGGCTTCAGGCCTGGTTAGTAGCTGCATGGGAGACCGGCTGTGAACCCCAGGTGCTGCAGGCGTTGTTTTGGGTTTGAGGCCCAATGGCTATGAGCACGCGTGGGAAGCCTCACCTTCAAGGCGCCGGAACGGCGCCTTGGAGGTTGCCTGCGGCCACACTAAGCCGAAAGCGCCCGCTCTCGTCAGATCGCGGAAGCTAAGCGGCTTCAGGCCTGGTTAGTAGCTGCATGGGAGACTGGCTGTGAACCCCAGGTGCTGCAGGCATTGTTTTGGGTTTGAGGCCCAATGGCTATGAGCACGCGTGGGAAGCCTCACCTTCAAGGCGCCGGAACGGCGCCTTGAAGGTTGCCTGCGGCCACACCAAGCCGACAGCGCCCGCTCTCGTCAGATCGCGGAAGCTAAGCGGCTTCAGGCCTGGTTAGTAGCTGCATGGGAGACCGGCTGTGAACCCCAGGTGCTGCAGGCATTGTTTTGGGTTTGAGGCCCAATGGCTATGAGCACGCGTGGGAAGCCTCACCTTCAAGGCGCCGGAACGGCGCCCTGGAAGGTGGCCTGCGGCCACACCAAGCCGAAAGCGCCCGCTCTCGTCAGATCGCGGAAGCTAAGCGGCTTCAGGCCTGGTTAGTAGCTGCATGGGAGACCGGCTGTGAACCCCAGGTGCTGCAGGCATTGTTTTGGGTTTGAGGCCCAATGGCTATGAGCACGCGTGGGAAGCCTCACCTTCAAGGCGCCGGAACGGCGCCTTGGAGGTTGCCTGCGGCCACACTAAGCCGAAAGCGCCCGCTCTCGTCAGATCGCAGAAGCTAAGCGGCTTCAGGCCTGGTTAGTAGCTGCATGGGAGACCGGCTGTGAACCCCAGGTGCTGCAGGCGTTGTTTTGGGTTTGAGGCCCAATGGCTATGAGCACGCGTGGGAAGCCTCACCTTCAAGGCGCCGGAACGGCGCCTTGGAGGTTGCCTGCGGCCACACTAAGCCGAAAGCGCCCGCTCTCGTCAGATCGCGGAAGCTAAGCGGCTTCAGGCCTGGTTAGTAGCTGCATGGGAGACCGGCTGTGAACCCCAGGTGCTGCAGGCATTGTTTTGGGTTTGAGGCCCAATGGCTATGAGCACGCGTGGGAAGCCTCACCTTCAAGGCGCCGGAACGGCGCCCTGGAGGTTGCCTGCGGCCACACTAAGCCGAAAGCGCCCGCTCTCGTCAGATCGCGGAAGCTAAGCGGCTTCAGGCCTGGTTAGTAGCTGCATGGGAGACCGGCTGTGAACCCCAGGTGCTGCAGGCGTTGTTTTGGGTTTGAGGCCCAATGGCTATGAGCACGCGTGGGAAGCCTCACCTTCAAGGCGCCGGAACGGCGCCTTGGAGGTTGCCTGCGGCCACACCAAGCCGAAAGCGCCCGCTCTCGTCAGATCGCGGAAGCTAAGCGCTTCAGGCCTGGGTAGTAGCTGCATGGGAGACCGGCTGTGAACCCCAGGTGCTGCAGGCATTGTTTTGGGTTTGAGGCCCAATGGCTATGAGCACGCGTGGGAAGCCTCACCTTCAAGGCGCCGGAACGGCGCCCTGGAGGTTGCCTGCGGCCACACTAAGCCGAAAGCGCCCGCTCTCATCAGATCGCGGAAGCTAAGCGGCTTCAGGCCTGGTTAGTAGCTGCATGGGAGACCGGCTGTGAACCCCAGGTGCTGCAGGCGTTGTTTTGGGTTTGAGGCCCAATGGCTATGAGCACGCGTGGGAAGCCTCACCTTCAAGGCGCCGGAACGGCGCCTTGGAGGTTGCCTGCGGCCACACCAAGCCGAAAGCGCCCGCTCTCGTCAGATCGCGGAAGCTAAGCGTGCTTCAGGCCTGGTTAGTAGCTGCATGGGAGACCGGCTGTGAACCCCAGGTGCTGCAGGCATTGTTTTGGGTTTGAGGCCCAATGGCTATGAGCACGTGTGGGAAGCCTCACCTTCAAGGCGCCGGAACGGCGCCCTGGAGGTTGCCTGCGGCCACACTAAGCCGAAAGCGCCCGCTCTCGTCAGATCGCGGAAGCTAAGCGGCTTCAGGCCTGGTTAGTAGCTGCATGGGAGACCGGCTGTGAACCCCAGGTGCTGCAGGCGTTGTTTTGGGTTTGAGGCCCAATGGCTATGAGCACGCGTGGGAAGCCTCACCTTCAAGGCGCCGGAAGGGCGCCCTGGAGGTTGCTTGCGGCCACACTAAGCCGAAAGCGCCCGCTCTCGTCAGATCGCGGAAGCTAAGCGGCTTCAGGCCTGGTTAGTAGCTGCATGGGAGACCGGCTGTGAACCCCAGGTGCTGCAGGCATTGTTTTGGGTTTGAGGCCCAATGGCTATGAGCACGCGTGGGAAGCCTCACCTTCAAGGCGCCGGAACGGCGCCTTGGAGGTTTCCTGCGGCCACACTAAGCCGAAAGCGCCCGCTCTCGTCAGATCGCGGAAGCTAAGCGGCTTCAGGCCTGGTTAGTAGCTGCATGGGAGACCGGCTGTGAACCCCAGGTGCTGCAGGCATTGTTTTGGGTTTGAGGCCCAATGGCTATGAGCACGCGTGGGAAGCCTCACCTTCAAGGCGCCGGAACGGCGCCTTGGAGGTTGCCTGCGGCCACACTAAGCCGAAAGCGCCCGCTCTCGTCAGATCGCGGAAGCTAAGTGGCTTCAGGCCTGGTTAGTAGCTGCATGGGAGACCGGCTGTGAACCCCAGGTGCTGCAGGCATTGTTTTGGGTTTGAAGCCCAATGGCTATGAGCACGCGTGGGAAGCCTCACCTTCAAGGCGCCGGAACGGCGCCCTGGAGGTTGCCTGCGGCCACACTAAGCCGAAAGCGCCCGCTCTCGTCAGATCGCGGAAGCTAAGCGGCTTCAGGCCTGGTTAGTAGCTGCATGGGAGACCGGCTGTGAACCCCAGGTGCTGCAGGTGTTTTTTTGGGTTTGAGGCCCAATGGCTATGAGCACGCGTGGGAAGCCTCACCTTCAAGGCGCCGGAGCGGCGCCTTGGAGTTTGCCTGCGGCCACACTAAGCCGAAAGCGCCCGCTCTCGTTAGATCGCGGAAGCTAAGTGGCTTCAGGCCTGGTTAGTAGCTGCATGGGAGATCGGCTGTGAACCCCAGGTGCTGCAGGCGTTTTTTTGGGTTTGAGGCCCAATGGCTATGAGCACGCGTGGGAAGCCTCACCTTCAAGGCGCCGGAACGGCGCCTTGGAGTTTGCCTGCGGCCACACTAAGCCGAAAGCGCCCGCTCTCGTCAGATCGCGGAAGCTAAGTGGCTTCAGCCCTGGTTAGTAGCTGCATGGGAGACCGGCTGTGAACCCCAGGTGCTGCAGGCGTTTTTTTGGGTTTGAGGCCCAATGGCTATGAGCACGCGTGGGAAGCCTCACCTTCAAGGCGCCGGAACGGCGCATTGGAGTTTGCCTGCGGCCACACTAAGCCGAAAGCGCCCGCTCTCGTCAGATCGCGGAAGCTAAGTGGCTTCAGGCCTGGTTAGTAGCTGCATGGGAGACCGGCTGTGAACCCCAGGTGCTGCAGGCGTTATTTTGGGTTTGAGGCTCAATGGCTATGAGCACGCGTGGGAAGCCTCACCTTCAAGGCGCCGGAACGGCGCGTTGGAGGTTGCCTGTGGCCACACTAAGCCGAAAGCGCCCGCTCTCGTCAGATCGCGGAAGCTAAGCGGCTTCAGGCCTGGTTAGTAGCTGCATGGGAGACCGGCTGTGAACCCCAGGTGCTGCAGGCATTTTTTTGGGTTTGAGGCCCAATGGCTATGAGCACGCGTGGGAAGCCTCACCTTCAAGGCGCCGGAACGGCGTCTTGGAGGTTCCCTGCGGCCACACTAAGCCGAAAGCGTCCGCTCTCGACAGGTCGCGGAAGCTGAGCGGCTTCAGGCCTGGTTAGTAGCTGCATGGGAGACCAGCTGTGAACGCCAGGTGCTGCAGGCTTTTTTTTGGGTTTGAGGCCCAATGGCTATGAGCACGCGTGGGAAGCCTCACCTTCAAGGCGCCGGAACGGCGCACTGGAGGTTGCCTGCGGCCACACTAAGCCGAAAGCGCCCGCTCTCGTCAGATTGCGGAAGCTAAGCGGCTTCAGGCCTGGTTAGTAGCTGCATGGGAGACCGGCTGTGAACCCCAGGTGCTGCAGGCGTTTTTTTGGGTTTGAGGCCCAATGGCTATGAGCACGCGTGGGAAGCCTCACCTTCAAGGCGCCGGAACGGCGCCTTGGAGGCGGCCTGCGGCCACACTAAGCCGAAAGCGCCCGCTCTCGTCAGATCGCGGAAGCTAAGCGGTTTCAGGCCTGGTTAGTAGCTGCATGGGAGACCGGCTGTGAACCCCAGGTGCTGCAGGCGTTTTTTTGGGTTTGAGTCCCAATGGCTATGAGCACGCGTGGGAAGCCTCACCTTCAAGGCGCCGGAACGGCGCCCTGGAGGTTACCTGCGGCCACACTAAGCCGAAAGCGCCCGCTCTCGTCAGATCACGGAAGCTAAGTGGCTTCAGGCCTGGTTAGTAGCTGCATGGGAGACCGGCTGTGAACCCCAGGTGCTGCAGGCATTTTTTTGGGTTTGAGGCCCAATGGCTATGAGCACGCGTGGGAAGCCTCACCTTCAAGGCGCCGGATCGGCGCCCTGGAGGTTGCCTGCGGCCACACTAAGCCGAAAGCGCCCGCTCTCGTCAGATTGCGGTAGCTAATCGGCTTCAGGCCTGGTTAGTAGCTGCATGGGACACCGGCTGTGAACCCCAGGTGCTGCAGGCGTTTTTTGGGTTTGAGGCCCAATGGCTATGAGCACGCGTGGGAAGCCTCACCTTCTAGGCGCCGGAACGGCGCCTTGGAGGTTGCCTGCGGCCACACTAAGCCGAAAGCGCCCACTCTCGTCAGATCGCGGAAGCTAAGCGGCTTCAGGCCTGGTTAGTAGCTGCATGGGAGACCGGCTGTGAACCCCAGGTGCTGCAGGCGTATTTTTGGATTTGAGGCCCAATGGCTATGAGCACGCGTGGGAAGCCTCACCTTCAAGGCGCCGTAACGGCGCCTTGGAGGTAGCCTGCGGCCACACTAAGCCGAAAGCGCCCACTCTCGTCAGATCGCGGAAGCTAAGCGGCTTCAGGCCTGGTTAGTAGCTGCATGGGAGACCGGCTGTGAACCCCAGGTGCTGAAGGCGTTTTTTGGGGGTTTGAGGCCCAATGGCTATGAGCACGCGTGGGAAGCCTCACCTTCAAGGCGCCGGAACGGCGCCTTGGAGGTTACTGCGGCCACACTAAGCCGAAAGCGCCCGCTCTCGTCAGATCGCGGAAGCTAAGCGGTTTCAGGCCTGGTTAGTAGCTGCATGGGAGACCGGCTGTGAACCCCAGGTGCTGCAGGCGTTTTTTTGGGTTTGAGGCCCAATGGCTATGAGCAGGCCTGAAGCCGCTTAGCTTCCGCGATCTGACGAGAGCGGGCGCTTTCGGCTTAGTGTGGCCGCAGGCAACCTCCAAGGCGCCGTTCCGGCGCCTTGAAGGTGAGGCTTCCCACGCGTGCTCATAGCCATTGGGCCTCAAACCCAAAAAAACGCCTGCAGCACCTGGGGTTCACAGCCGGTCTCCCATGCAGCTACTAACCAGGCCTGAAGCCGCTTAGCTTCCGCGATCTGACGAGAGCGGGCGCTTTCGGCTTAGTGTGGCCGCAGGGAACCTCCAGGGCGCCGTTCCGGCGCCTTGAAGGTGAGGCTTCCCACGCGTGCTCATAGCCATTGAGCCTCAAACCCAAAAAAACGCCTGCAGCACCTGGGGTTCACAGCCGGTCTCCCATGCAGCTACTAACCAGGCCTGAAGCCGCTTAGCTTCCGCGATTTGACGAGAGCGGGCGCTTTCGGCTTAGTGTGGCCGCAGGCAACCTCCAAGATGCCGTTCCGGCGCCTTGAAGGTGAGGCTTCCCACGCGTGCTCATAGCCATTGGGCCTCAAACCCAAAAAAACACCTGCAGCACCTGGGGTTCACAGCCGGTCTCCCATGCAGCTACTAACCAGGCCTGAAGCCGCTTAGCTTCCACGATCTGACGAGAGCGGGCGCTTTCGGCTTAGTGTGGCCGCAGGCAACCTCCAAGGCGCCGTTCCGGCGCCTTGAAGGTGAGGCTTCCCACGCGTGCTCATAGCCATTGGGTCTCAAACCCAAAAAAACGCCTGCAGCACCTGGGGTTCACAGCCGGTCTCCCATGCAGCTACTAACCAGGCCTGAAGCCGCTTAGCTTCCACGATCTGACGAGAGCGGGCGCTTTCGGCTTAGTGTGGCCGCAGGCAACCTCCAGGGCGCCGTTCCGGCGCCTTGAAGGTGACGCTTCCCACGCGTGCTCATAGCCATTGGGCCTCAAACCCAAAAAAACACCTGCAGCACCTGGGGTTCACAGCCGGTCTCCCATGCAGCTACTAACCAGGCCTGAAGCCGCTTAGCTTCCGCAATCTGACGAGAGCGGGCGCTTTCGGCTTAGTGTGGCCGCAGGCAACCTCCAGGGCGCCGTTCCGGCGCCTTGAAGGTGAGGCTTCCCACGCGTGCTCATAGCCATTGGGCCTCAAACCCAAAAAAACACCTGCAGCACCTGGGGTTCACAGCCGGTCTCCCATGCAGCTACTAACCAGGCCTGAAGCCGCTTAGCTTCCGCGATCTGACGAGAGCGGGCGCTTTCGGCTTAGTGTGGCCGCAGGCAACCTACAGGGCGCCGTTCCGGCGCCTTGAAGGTGAGGCTTCCCACGCGTGCTCATAGCCATTGGGCCTCAAACCCAAAAAACGCCTGCAGCACCTGGGGTTCACAGCCGGTGTCCCATGCAGCTACTAACCAGGCCTGAAGCCGCTTAGCTTCCGCAATCTGACGAGAGCGGGCGCTTTCGGCTTAGTGTGGCCGCAGGCAACCTCCAGGGTGCCGTTCCGGCGCCTTGAAGGTGAGGCTTCCCACGCGTGCTCATAGCCATTGGGCCTCAAACCCAAAAAAACACCTGCAGCACCTGGGGTTCACAGCCGGTCTGAAGCCGCTTAGCTTCCGCAATCTGACGAGAGCGGGCGCTTTCGGCTTAGTGTGGCCGCAGGCAACCTCCAGGGCGCCGATCCGGCGCCTTGAAGGTGAGGCTTCCCACGCGTGCTCATAGCCATTGGGCCTCAAACCCAAAAAAACGCCTGCAGCACCTGGGGTTCACAGCCGGTCTCCAATGCAGCTACTAACCAGGCCTGAAGCCGCTTAGCTTCCGCGATCTGACGAGAGCGGGCGCTTTCGGCTTAGTGTGGCCGCAGGCAACCTCCAGGGCGCCGTTCCGGCGCCTTGAAGGTGAGGCTTCCCACGCGTGCTCATAGCCATTGGGCCTCAAACCCAAAAAAACGCCTGCAGCACCTGGGGTTCACAGCCGGTCTCCCATGCAGCTACTAACCAGGCCTGAAGCCGCTTAGCTTCCGCGATCTGACGAGAGCAGGCGCTTTCGGCTTAGTGTGGCCGCAGGCATCCTCCAAGCCGCCGTTCCGGCGCCTTGAAGGTGAGGCTTCCCACGCGTGCTCATAGCCATTGGGCCTCAAACCCAAAAAAACGCCTGCTGCACCTGGGGTTCACAGCCGGTCTCCCATGCAGCTACTAACCAGGCCTGAAGCCGCTTAGCTTCCACGATCTGACGAGAGCGGGCGCTTTCGGCTTAGTGTGGCCGCAGGCAACCTCCAAGGCGCCGTTCCGGCGCCTTGAAGGTGAGGCTACCCACGCGTGCTCATAGCCATTGGGCCTCAAACCCAAAAAAACGCCTGCAGCACCTGGGGTTCACACCCGGTCTCCCATGCAGCTACTAACCAGGCCTGAAGCCGCTTAGCTTCCGCGATCTGACGAGAGCGGGCACTTTCGGCTTAGTGTGGCCGCAGGCAATCTCCAGGGCGCCGTTCCGGCGCCTTGAAGGTGAGGCTTCCCACGCGTGCTCATAGCCATTGGGTCTCAAACCCAAAAAATCGCCTGCAGCACCTGGGGTTCACAGCCGGTCTCCCATGCAGCTACTAACCAGGCCTGAAGCCGCTTAGCTTCCACGATCTGACGAAAGCGGGCGCTTTCGGCTTAGTGTGGCCGCAGGCAACCTCCAGGGCGCCGTTCCGGCGCCTTGAAGGTGACGCTTCCCACGCGTGCTCATAGCCATTGGGCCTCAAACCCAAAAAAACACCTGCAGGACCTGGGGTTCACAGCCGGTCTCCCATGCAGCTACTAACCAGGCCTGAAGCCGCTTAGCTTCCGCGACCTGACGAGAGCAGGCGCTTTCGGCTTAGTGTGGCCGCAGGCAAGCTCCAGGGCGCCGTTCCGGCGCCTTGAAGGTGAGGCTTCCCACGCGTGCTCATAGCCATTGGGCCTCAAACCCAAAAAAACGCCTGCAGCACCTGGGGTTCACAGCCGGTCTCCCATGCAGCTACTAACCAGGCCTGAAACCGCTTAGCTTCCGCGATCTGACGAGAGCGGGCGCTTTCGGCTTAGTGTGGCCGCAGGCAACCTCCAAGGCGCCGTTCCGGCGCCTTGAAGGTGAGGCTTCCCACGCGTGCTCATAGCCATTGGGCCTCAAACCCAAAAAAACACCTGCAGCACCTGAGGTTCACAGCCGGTCTCCCATGCAGCTACTAACCAGGCCTGAAGCCGCTTAGCTTCCGCAATCTGACGAGAGCGGGTGCTTTCGGCTTAGTGTGGCCGCAGGCAACCTCCAGGGCGCCGTTCCGGCGCCTTGAAGGTGAGGCTTCCCACGCGTGCTCATAGCCATTGGGTCTCAAACCCAAAAAACGCCTGCAGCACCTGGGGTTCACAGCCGGTCTCCCATGCAGCTACTAACCAAGCCTGAAGCCGCTTAGCTTCCGCGATCTGACGAGAGCGGGCGCTTTCGGCTTAGTGTGGCCGCAGGCAACCTCCAGGGCGCCGTTCCGGCGCCTTGAAGGTGACGCTTCCCACGCGTGCTCATAGCCATTGGGCCTCAAACCCAAAAAAACGCCTGCAGCACCTGGGGTTCACAGCCGTTCTCCCATGCAGCTACTAACCAGGCCTGAAACCGCTTAGCTTCCGCGATCTGACGAGAGCGGGCGCTTTCGGCTTAGTGTGGCCGCAGGCAACCTCCAAGGCGCCGTTCCGGCGCCTTGAAGGTGAGGCTTCCCACGTGTGCTCATAGCCATTGGGCCTCAAACCCAAAAAAACGCCTGCAGCACCTGGGGTTCACAGCCGGTCTACCATGCAGCTACTAACCAGGCCTGAAGCCGCTTAGCTTCGGCGATCTGACGAGAGCGGGCGCTTTCGGCTTAGTGTGGCCGCAGGCAACCTCCAGGGCGCCGTTCCGGCGCCTTGAAGGTGAGGCTTCCCACGCGTGCTCATAGCCATTGGGTCTCAAACCCAAAAAAACACCTGCAGCACCTGGGGTTCACAGCCGGTCTCCCATGCAGCTACTAACCAGGCCTGAAGCTGCTTAGCTTCCGCGATCTGACGAGAGCGGGCGCTTTCGGCTTAGTGTGGCCGCAGGAAACCTCCAGGGCGCCGTTCCGACGCCTTGAAGGTGAGGCTTCCCACGCGTGCTCATAGCCATTGGGCCTCAAACCCAAAAAAACGCCTGCAGCACCTGGGGTTCACAGCCGGTCTCCGATGCAGCTACTAACCAGGCCTGAAGCCGCTTAGCTTCCGCGATCTGACGAGAGCGGGCGCTTTCGGCTTAGTGTGGCCGCAGGCAACCTCCAAGGCGCCGCTCCGGCGCCTTGAAGTTGAGGCTTCCCACGCGTGCTCATAGCCATTGGGCCTCAAACCCAAAAAAACGCCTGCAGCACCTGGGGTTCACAGCCAGTCTCCCATGCAGCTACTAACCAGGCCTGAAGCCGCTTAGCTTCCGCGATCTGACGAGAGCGGGCGCTTTCGGCTTAGTGTGGCCGCAGGTAACCTCCAATGTGCCGTTCCGGCGCCTTGAAGGTGAGGCTTCCCACGCGTGCTCATAGCCATTGGGCCTCAAACCCAAAAAAAACGCCTGCAGCACCTGGGGTTCACAGCCGGTCTCCCATGCAGCTACTAACCAGGCCTGAAGCCGCTTAGCTTCCGCGATCTGCCGAGAGCGGGCGCTTTCGGCTTAGTGTGGCCGCAGGCAACCTCCAGGGCGCCGTTCCGGCGCCTTGAAGGTGAGGCTTCCCACGCGTGCTCATAGCCATTGGGCCTCAAACCCAAAAAAACACCTGCAGCACCTGGGGTTCACAGCCGGTCTCCCATGCAGCTACTAACCAGGCCTGAAGCCGCTTAGCTTCCACGATCTGACGAGAGCGGGCGCTTTCGGCTTAGTGTGGCCGCAGGAAACCTCCAAGGCGCCGTTCCGGCGCCTTGAAGGTGAGGCTTCCCACGCGTGCTCATAGCCATTGGGCCTCAAACCCAAAAAAATGCCTGCAGCACCTGGGGTTCACAGCCGGTCTCCCATGCAGCTACTAACCAGGCCTGAAGCCGCTTAGCTTCCGCGATCTGACGAGAGCGGGCGCTTTCGGCTTAGTGTGGCCGCAGGCAATCTCCAGGGCGCTGTTCCGGCGCCTTGAAGGTGAGGCTTCCCACGCGTGCTCATAGCCATTGGGCCTCAAACCCAAAAAAACACCTGCAGCACCTGGGGTTCACAGCCGGTCTCCCATGCAGCTACTAACCAGGCCTGAAGCCGCTTAGCTTCCGCGATCTGACGAGAGTGGGCGCTTTCGGCTTAGTGTGGCCGCAGGCAATCTCCAAGGCGCCGTTCCGGCGCCTTGAAGGTGAGGCTTCCCACGCGTGCTCATAGCCATTGGGCCTCAAACCCAAAAAAACGCCTGCAGCACCTGGGGTTCACAGCCGGTCTCCCATGCAGCTACTAACCAGGCCTGAAGCCGCTTTGCTTCCGCAATCTGACGAGAGCGGGTGCTTTCGGCTTAGTGTGGCCGCAGGCAACCTCCAGGGCGCCGTTCCGGCGCCTTGAAGGTGAGGCTTCCCACGCGTGCTCATAGCCATTGGGTCCCAAACCCAAAAAACGCCTGCAGCACCTGGGGTTCACAGCCGGTCTCCCATGCAGCTACTAACCAAGCCTGAAGCCGCTTAGCTTCCGCGATCTGACGAGAGCGGGCGCTTTCGGCTTAGTGTGGCCGCAGGCAACCTCCAGGGCGCCGTTCCGGCGCCTTGAAGGTGACGCTTCCCACGCGTGCTCATAGCCATTGGGCCTCAAACCCAAAAAAACGCCTGCAGCACCTGGGGTTCACAGCCGGTCCCCCATGCAGCTACTAACCAGGCCTGAAGCCGCTTAGCTTCCGCGATCTGACGAGAGCGGGCACTTTCGGCTTAGTGTGGCCGCAGGCAACCTCCAAGGCGCCGTTCCGGCGCCTTGAAGGTGAGGCTTCCCACGCGTGCTCATAGCCATTGTGCCTCAAACCCAAAAAAACGCCTGCAGCACCTGGGGTTCACAGCCGGTCTCCCATGCAGCTACTAACCAGGCCTGAAGCCGCTTAGCTTCCGCGATCTGACGGGAGCGGGCGCTTTCGGCTTAGTGTGGCCGCAGGCATCCTCCAGGGCGCCGTTCCGGCGCCTTGAAGGTGAGGCTTCCCACGCGTGCTCATAGCCGTTGGGTCTCAAATCCAAAAAAACACCTGCAGCACCTGGGGTTCACAGCCGGTCTCCCATGCAGCTACTAACCAGGCCTGAAGCTGCTTAGCTTCCGCAATCTGACGAGAGCGGGCGCTTTCGGCTTAGTGTGGCCGCAGGCAACCTCCAGGGCGCCGTTCCGACGCCTTGAAGGTGAGGCTTCCCACGCGTGCTCATAGCCATTGGGCCTCAAACCCAAAAAAACGCCTGCAGCACCTGGGGTTCACAGCCGGTCTCCCATGCAGCTACTAACCAGGCCTGAAGCCGCTTAGCTTCCGCGATCTGACGAGAGCGGGCGCTTTCGGCTTAGTGTGGCCGCAGGTAATCTCCAAGGTGCCGTTCCGGCGCCTTGAAGGTGAGGCTTCCCACGCGTGCTCATAGCCATTGGGCCTCAAACCCAAAAAAACGCCTGCAGCACCTGGGGTTCACAGCCGGTCTCCTATGCAGCTACTAACCAGGCCTGAAGCCGCTTAGCTTCCGCAATCTGCCGAGAGCGGGCGCCTTCGGCTTAGTGTGGCCGCAGGCAACCTCCAGGGCGCCGTTCCGGCGCCTTGAAGGTGAGGCTTCCCACGCGTGCTCATAGCCATTGGGCCTCAAACCCAAAAAAACGCCTGCAGCACCTGGGGTTCACAGCCGGTCTCCCATGCAGCTACTAACCAGGCCTGAAGCCGCTTAGCTTCCACGATCTGACGAGAGCGGGCGCTTTCGGCTTAGTGTGGCCGCAGGCAACCTCCAAGGCGCTGTTCCGGCGCCTTGAAGGTGACGCTTCCCACGCGTGCTCATAGCCATTGGGCCTCAAACACAAAAAAACACCTGCAGCACCTGGGGTTCACAGCCGGTCTCCCATGCAGCTACTAACCAGGCCTGAAGCCGCTTAGCTTCCGCAATCTGACGAGAGCGGGCGCATTCGGCTTAGTGTGGCCGCAGGCAACCTCCAGTGCGCCGTTCCGGCACCTTGAAGGTGAGGCTTCCCACGCGTGCTCATAGCCATTGGGCCTCAAACCCAAAAAAAGGCCTGCAGCACCTGGGGTTCACAGCCGGTCTCCCATGCAGCTACTAACCAGGCCTGAAGCCGCTTAGCTTCCGCAATCTGACGAGAGCGGGCGCTTTCGGCTTAGTGTGGCTGCAGGCAACCTCCAAGGCGCCGTTCCGGCGCCTTGAAGGTGAGGCTTCCCACGCGTGCTCATAGCCATTGGGCCTCAAACCCAAAAAAAGGCCTGCAGTACCTGGGGTTCAAAGCCGGTCTCCCATGCAGCTGCTAAGCATGCCTGAAGCCGCTTAGCTTCCGCGATCTGACGAGAGCGGGCGCTTTCGGCTTAGTGTGGCCGCAGGCAACCTCCAGGGCGCCGTTCCGGCGCCTTGAAGGTGAGGCTTCCCACGCGTGCTCATAGCCATTGGGTCTCAAACCCAAAAAAACGCCTGCAGCACCTGGGGTTCACAGCCAGTCTCCCATGCAGCTACTAACCAGGCCTGAAGCCGCTTAGCTTCCGCAATCTGACGAGAGCGGGCGCTTTCGGCTTAGTGTGGCCGCAGGCAACCTGCAGGGCGCCGTTCCGGCGCCTTGAAGGTGAGGCTTCCCACGCGTGCTCATAGCCATTGGGCCTCAAACCAAAAAAAACGCCTGCAGCACCTGGGGTTCACAGCCGGTCTCCCATGCAGCTACTAACCAGGCCTGAAGCCGCTTAGCTTCCGCGATCTGACGAGAGCGGGCGCTTTCGGCTTAGTGTGGCCGCAGGCAACCTCCAGGGCGCCGTTCCGGCGCCTTGAAGGTGAGGCTTCCCACGCGTGCTCATAGCCATTGGGCCTCAAACCCAAAAAAACGCCTGCAGCACCTGGGGTTCACAGCCGGTCTCCCATGCAGCTACTAACCAGGCCTGAAGCCGCTTAGCTTCCACGATCTGACGAGAGCGGGCGCTTTCGGCTTAGTGTGGCCGCAGGCAACCTCCAAGGCGCCGTTCCGGCGCCATGAAGGTGAGGCTTCCCACGCGTGCTCATAGCCATTGGGCCTCAAACCCAAAAAAACGCCTGCAGCACCTGGGGTTCACAGCCGGTCTCCCATGCAGCTACTAACCAGGCCTGAAGCCGCTTAGCTTCCGTGATCTGACGAGAACAGGCGCTTTCGGATTAGTGTGGCCGCAGGCAACCTCCAGGGCGCCGTTCCGGCGCCTTGAAGGTGAGGCTTCCCACGCGTGCTCATAGCCATTGGGCCTCAAACCCAAAAAAACACCTGCAGCACCTGGGGTTCACAGCCGGTCTCCCATGCAGCTACTAACCAGGCCTGAAGCTGCTTAGCTTCCGCGATCTGACGAGAGCGGGCGCTTTCGGCTTAGTGTGGCCGCAGGCAACCTCCAGGGCGCCGTTCCGGCGCCTTGAAGGTGAGGCTTCACACGCGTGCTCATAGCCATTGGGCCTCAAACCCAAAAAAACGCCTGCAGCACCTGGGGTTCACAGCCGGTCTCCCATGCAGCTACTAACCAGGCCTGAAGCCGCTTAGCTTCCGCGATATGACGAGAGCGGGCGCTTTCGGCTTAGTGTGGCCGCAGGCAACCTCCAAGGCGCCGTTCCGGCGCCTTGAAGGTGAGGCTTCCCACGCGTGCTCATAGCCATTGGGCCTCAAACCCAAAAAAACGCCTGCAGCACCTGGGGTTCACAGCCGGTCTCCCATGCAGCTACTAACCAGGCATGAAGCCGCTTAGCTTCCACGATCTGACGAGAGCGGGCGCTTTTGGCTTAGTGTGGCCGCAGGCAACCTCCAGGGCGCCGTTCCGGCGCCTTGAAGGTGAGGCTTCCCACGCGTGCTTATAGCCATTGGGCCTCAAACCCAAAAAAACACCTGCAGCAAATGGGGTTCACAGCCGGTCTCCCATGCAGCTACTAACCAGGCCTGAAACCGCTTAGCTTCCGCGATCTGACGAGAGCGGGCGCTTTCGGCTTAGTGTGGCCGCAGGTAACCTCCAAGGCGCCGTTCCGGCGCCTTGAAGGTGAGGCTTCCCACGCGTGCTCATAGCCATTGGGCCTCAAACCCAAAAAAACGCCTGCAGCACCTGGGGTTCACAGCCGGTCTCCCATGCAGCTACTAACCAGGCCTGAAGCCGCTTAGCTTCCTCGATCTGACGAGAGCGGGCGCTTTCGGCTTAGTGTGGCCGCAGGCACCCTCCAGGGCGCCGTTCCGGCGCCTTGAAGGTGAGGCTTCCCACGCGTGCTCATAGCCATTGGGTCTCAAACCCAAAAAAACGCCTGCAGCACCTGGGGTTCACAGCCGGTCTCCCATGCAGCTACTAACCAGGCCTGAAGCCGCTTAGCTTCCGCGATCTGACGAGAACGGGCGCTTTCGGCTTAGTGTGGCCGCAGGCAACCTCCAGAGCGCCGTTCCGGCGCCTTGAAGGTGAGGCTTCCCACGCGTGCTCATAGCCGTTGGGCCTCAAACCCAAAAAAAAGCCTGCAGCACCTGGGGTTCACAGCCGGTCTCCCATTCAGCTACTAACCAGGCCTGAAGCCGCTTAGCTTCCGCGATCTGACGAGAGCGGGCGCTTTCGGCTTAGTGTGGCCGCAGGCAACCTCCAGGGCGCCGTTCCGGCGCCTTGAAGGTGAGGCTTCCCATGCGTGCTCATAGCCATTGGGCCTCAAACCCAAAAAAACGCCTGCAGCACCTGGGGTTCACAGCCGGTCTCCCACGCAGCTACTAACCAGGCCTGAAGCCGCTTAGCTTCCGCGATTTGACGAGAGCGGGCGCTTTCGGCTTAGTGTGGCCTCAGGCAACCTCTAAGGCGCCGTTCCGGCGCCTTGAAGGTGAGGCTTCCCACGCGTGCTCATAGCCATTGGGCCTCAAACCCAAAAAAACGCCTGCAGCACCTGGGGTTCACAGCCGGTCTCCCATGCAGCTACTAACCAGGTATGAAGCCGCTTAGCTTCTGCGATCTGACGAGAGCGGGCGCTTTCGGCTTAGTGTGGCCGCAGGCAACCTCCAAGGCGCCGTTCCGGCGCCTTGAAGGTGAGGCTTCCCACGCGTGCTCATAGCCATTGGGCCTCAAACCCAAAAAAACGCCTGCAGCAAATGGGGTTCACAGCCGGTCTCCCATGCAGCTACTAACCAGGCCTGAAACCGCTTAGCTTCCACGATCTGACGAGAGCGGGCGCTTTCGGCTTAGTGTGGCCGCAGGCTACCTCCAAAGCGCCGTTCCGGCGCCTTGAAGGTGAGGCTTTCCACGCGTGCTCATAGCCATTGGGCCTCAAACCCAAAAAAACGGCTGCAGCACCTGGGGTTCACAGCCGGTCTCCCATGCAGCTACTAACCAGGCCTGAAGCCGCTTAGCTTCCGCGATCTGACGAGAGCGGGCGCTTTCGGCTTAGTGTGGCCGCAGGCAACCTCCAGGGCGCCGTTCCGGCGCCTTGAAGGTGAGGCTCACCACGCGTGCTCATAGCCATTGGGCCTCAAACCCAAAAAAACGCCTGCAGCACCTGGGGTTCACAGCCGGTCTCCCATGCAGCTACTAACCAGGCCTGAAGTCGCTTAGCTTCCGCGATCTGACGAGAGCGGGCGCTTTCGGCTTAGTGTGGCCGCAGGCAACCTCCAGGGCGCCGTTCTGGCGCCTTGAAGGTGAGGCTTCCCACGCGTGCTCATAGCCATTGGGCCTCAAACCCAAAAAAACGCCTGCAGCACCTGGGGTTCACAGCCGGTCTCCCATGCAGCTACTAACCAGGCCTGAAGCCGCTTAGCTTCCGCGATCTGACGAGAGCGGGCGCTTTCAGCTTAGTGTGGCCGCAGGCAACCTCCAAGGCGCTGTTCCGGCGCCTTGAAGGTGAGGCTTCCCACGCGTGCTCATAGCCATTGGGCCTCAAACCCAAAAAAACTCCTGCAGCACCTGGGGTTCACAGCCGGTCTCCCATGCAGCTACTAACCAGGCCTGAAGCCGCTTAGCTTCCGCGATCTGACGAGAGCGGGCGCTTTCGGCTTAGTGTGGCCGCAGGCAACCTCCAAGGCGCCGTTCCGGCGCCTTGAAGGTGAGGCTTCCCACGCGTGCTCATAGCCATTGGGCCTCAAACCCAAAAAAACGCCTGCAGCACCTGGGGTTCACAGCCGGTCTCCCATGCAGCTACTCACCAGGCCTGAAGCCGCCTAGCTTCCGTGATCTGACGAGAGCGGGCGCTTTCGGCTTAGTGTGGCCGCAGACAACCTCCAGAGCGCCGTTCCGGCGCCTTGAAGGTGAGGCTTCCCACGCGTGCTCATAGCCATTGGGTCTCAAACCCAAAAAAACACCTGCAGCACCTGGGGTTCACAGCCGGTCTCCCATGCAGCTACTAACCAGGCCTGAAGCCGCTTAGCTTCCGCGATCTGACGAGAGCGGGCGCTTTCGGCTTAGTGTGGCCGCAGGCAACCTACAGGGCGCCGTTCCGGCGCCTTGAAGGTGAGGCTTCCCACGCGTGCTCATAGCCATTGGGCCTCAAACCCAAAAAAACACCTGCAGCACCTGGGGTTCACAGCCGGTCTCCCATGCAGCTACTAACCAGGCCTGAAGCCGCTTAGCTTCCGCGATCTGACGAGAGCGGGCGCTTTCGGCTTAGTGTGGCCGCAGGTAACCTCCAGGGCGCCGTTCCGGCGCCTTGAAGGTGAGGATTCCCACGCGTGCTCATAGCCATTGGGCCTCAAACCCAAAAAAAACTCCTGCAGCACCTGGGGTTCACAGCCGGTCTCCCATGCAGCTACTAACCAGGCCTGAAGCCGCTTAGCTTCCGCAATCTGACGAGAGCGGGCGCATTCGGCTTAGTGTGGCCGCAGGCAACCTCCAAGGCGCCGTTCCGGCGCCTTGAAGGTGAGGCTTCCCACGCGTGCTCATAGCCATTGGGCCTCAAACTCAAAAAAACGCCTGCAGCACCTGGGGTTCACAGCCGGTCTCCCATGCAGCTACTAACCAGGCCTAAAGCCGCTTAGCTTCCACGATCTGACGAGAGCGGGCGCTTTTGGCTTAGTGTGGCCGCAGGCAACCAACGGCGCCTTGAAGGTGAGGCTTCCCACGCGTGCTCATAGCCATTGGGCCTCAAACCCAAAAAAACACCTGCAGCACCTGGGGTTCACAGCCGGTCTCCCATGCAGCTACTAACCAGGCCTGAAGCCGCTTAGCTTCCGCGATCCGACGAGAGCGGGCGCTTTCGGCTTAGTGTGGCAGCAGGCAACATCCAAGGCGCCGTTCCGGCGCCTTGAAGGTGAGGCTTCCCACGCGTGCTCATAGCCATTGGGCCTCAAACCCAAAAAAAACGCCTGCAGCACCTGGGGTTCACAGCCGGTCTCCCATGCAGCTACTAACCAGGCCTGAAGCCGCTTAGCTTCCGCAATCTGACGAGAGCGGGCGCTTTCGGCTTAGTGTGGCCGCAGGCAACCTCCAAGGCGCCTTGAAGGTGAGGCTTCCCACGTGTGCTCATAGCCATTGGGCCTCAAACCCAAAAGAACGCCTGCAGCACCTGGGGTTCACAGCCGGTCTCCCATGCAGCTACTAACCAGGCCTGAAGCCGCTTAGCTTCCGCGATCTGACGAGAGCGGGCGCTTTCGGCTTAGTGAGGCCGCAGGCAACATACAAGGCGCCGTTCCGGCGCCTTGAAGGTGAGGCTTCCCACGCGTGCTCATAGCCATTGGGCCTCAAACCCAAAAAAACGCCTGCAGCACCTGGGGTTCACAGCCGGTCTCCCATGCAGCTACTAACCAGGCCTGAAGCCGCTTAGCTTCCGTGATCTGACGAGAGCGGGCGCTTTCGGCTTAGTGTGGCCGCAGGCAACCTCCCAGGCGCCGTTCCGGCGCCTTGAAGGTGAGGCTTCCCACGCGTGCTCATAGCCATTGGGCCTCAAACCCAAAAAATCGGCTGCAGCACCTGGGGTTCACAGCCGGTCTCCCATGCAACTACTAACCAGGCCTGAAGCCGCTTAGCTTCCGCGATCTGACGAGAGCGGGCGCTTTCGGCTTAGTGTGGCCGCAGGCAACCTCCAAGGCGCCGTTCCGGCGCCTTGAAGGTGAGGCTTCCAACGCGTGCTCATAGCCATTGGGTCTCAAACCCAAAAAAACACCTGCAGCACCTGGGGTTCACAGCCGGTCTCCAATGCAGCTACTAACCAGGCCTGAAGCCGCTTAGCTTCCGTGATCTGACGAGAACGGGCGCTTTCGGCTTAGTGTGGCCGCAGGCAACCTCCAAGGCGCCGTTCCGGCGCCTTGAAGGTGAGGCTTCCCACGCGTGCTCATAGCCATTGGGCCTCAAACCCAAAAAAACACCTGCAGCACCTGGGGTTCACAGCCGGTCTCCCATGCAGCTACTAACCAGGCCTGAAGCCGCTTAGCTTCCGCGATCTGACGAGAGCGGGCGCTTTCGGCTTAGTGTGGCCGCAGGCAACCTCCAAGGCGCCGTTCCGGCGCCTTGAAGGTGAGGCTTCCCACGCGTGCTCATAGCCATTGGGCCTCAAACCCAAAAAAACACCTGCAGCACCTGGGGTTCACAGCCGGTCTCCCATGCAGCTACTAACCAGGCCTGAAGCCGCTTAGCTTCCGCGATCTGACGAGAGCGGGCGCTTTCGGCTTAGTGTGGCCGCAGGCGATCTCCAGGGCGCCGTTCCGGCGTCTTGAAGGTGAGGCTTCCCATGCGTGCTCATAGCCATTGGGCCTCAAACCCAAAAAAACGCCTGCAGCACCTGGGGTTCACAGCCGGTCTCCCATGCAGCTACTAACCAGGCCTGAAGCCGCTTAGCTTCCGCGATCTGACAAGCGCAGGCGCTTTCGGCTTAGTGTGGCCGCAGGCAACCTCCAAGGCGCCGCTGCGGCGCCTTGAAGGTGAGGCTTCCCACGCGTGCTCATAGCCATTGGACCTCAAACCCAAAAAAACGCCTGCAGCACCTGGTGTTCACAGCCGGTCTCCCATGCAGCTACTAACCAGGCCTGAAGCCGCTTAGCTTCCGCGATCTGACGAGAGCGGGCGCTTTCGGCTTAGTGTGGCCGCAGGCAACCTCCAAGGCGCCGTTCCGGCGCCTTGAAGATGAGGTTTCCCACGCGTGCTCATAGCCATTGGGCCTCAAACCCAAAAAAACGCCTGCAGCACTTGGGGTTCACAGCCGGTCTCCCATGCAGCTACTAACCAGGCCTGAAGACGCTTAGCTTCCGCGATCTGACGAGAGCGGGCGCTTTCGGCTTAGTGTGGCCGCAGGAAACCTACAAGGCGCCGTTCCGGCGCCTTGAAGGTGAGGCTTCCCACGCGTGCTCTTAGCCATTGGGCCTCAAACCCAAAAAAATGCCTGCAGCACCTGGGGTTCACAGCCGGTCTCCCATGCAGCTACTAACCAGGCCTGAAGCCGCTTAGCTTCCGTGATCTGACGAGAGCGGGCGCTTTCGGCTTACTGTAGCCGCAGGAAACCTCTAGGGCGCTGTTCCGGCGCCTTGAAGGTGAGGCTTCCCACGCGTTCTCATAGCCATTGGGCCTCAAACCCAAAAAAACGCCTGCAGCACCTGGGGTTCACAGCCGGTCTCCCATGCAGCTACTAACCAGGCCTGAAGCCGCTTAGCTTCCGCGATGTGACGAGAGCGGGCGCTTTCGGCTTAGTGTGGCCGCAGGCAACCTCCAAGGCGCCGTTCCGGCGCCTTGAAGGTGAGGCTTCCCACGCGTGCTCATAGCCATTGGGCCTCAAACCCAAAAAAAACGCCTGCAGCACCTGGGGTTCACAGCCGGTCTCCCATGCAGCTACTAACCAGGCCTGAAGCCGCTTAGCTTCCGCGATCTGATGAGAGCGGGCGCTTTCGGCTTAGTGTGGCCGCAGGCAACCTCCAAGGCGCCGGAACGGCGCCTTGAAGGTGAGGCTTCCCACGCATGCTCATAGCCATTGGGCCTCAAACCCAAAAAAACGCCTGCAGCACCTGGGGTTCACAGCCGGTCTCCCATGCAGCTACTAACCAGGCCTGAAGCCGCTTAGCTTCCGCGATCTGACGAGAGCGGGCGCTTTCGGCCTAGTGTGGCCGCAGGCAACCTCCAAAGCGCCGTTCCGGCGCCTTGAAGGTGAGGCTTCCCACGCGTGCTCATAGTCATTGGGCCTCAAACCCAAAAAAAACGCCTGCAGCACCTGGGGTTCACAGCCGGTCTCCCATGCAGCTACTAACCAGGCCTGAAGCCGCTTAGCTTCCGCGATCTGATGAGAGCGGGCGCTTTCGGCTTAGTGTGGCCGCAGGCAACCTCCAAGGCGCCGTTCCGGCGCCTTGAAGGTGAGGCTTCCCACGCGTGCTCATAGCCATTGGGCCTCAAACCCAAAAAAACGCCTGCAGCACCTGGGGTTCACAGCCGGTCTCCCATGCAGCTACTAACCAGGCCTGAAGCCGCTTAGCTTCCGCAATCTGACGAGAGCGGGCGCTTTCAGCTTAGTGTGGCCGCAGGCAACCTACAAGGCGCCGTTCCGGCGCCTTGAAGGTGAGGCTTCCCACGCGTGCTCTTAGCCATTGGGCCTTAAACCCAAAAAACCGCCTGCAGCACCTGGGGTTCACAGCCGGTCTCCCATGCAGCTACTAACCAGGCCTGAAGCCGCTTAGCTTCCGTGATCTGGCGAGAGCGGGTGCTTTCGGCTTAGTGTGGCCGCAGGCAACCTCCAGGGCGCCGTTCCGGCGCCTTGAAGGTGAGGCTTCCCACGCGTGCTCATAGCCATTGGGCCTCAAACCCAAAAAAACGCCTGCAGCACCTGGGGTTCACAGCCGGTCTCCCATGCAGCTACTAACCAGGCCTGAAGCCGCTTAGCTTCCACGATGTGACGAGAGCGGGCGCTTTCAGCTTAGTGTGGCCGCAGGCAACCTCTAAGGCGCCGTTCCGGCGCCTTGAAGGTGAGGCTTCCCACGCGTGCTCATAGCCATTGGGCCTCAAACCCAAAAAAACGCCTGCAGCACCTGGGGTTCACAGCCGGTCTCCCATGCAGCTACTAACCAGGCCTGAAGCCGCTTAGCTTCCACGATGTGACGAGAGCGGGCGCTTTCAGCTTAGTGTGGCCGCAGGCAACCTCTAAGGCGCCGTTCCGGCGCCTTGAAGGTGAGGCTTCCCACGCGTGCTCATAGCCATTGGGCCTCAAACCCAAAAAAACACCTGCAGCACCTGGGGTTCACAGCCGGTCTCCCATGCAGCTACTAACCAGGCCTGAAGCCACTTAGCTTCCGCTATCTGACGAGAGCGGGCGCTTTCGGCTTAGTGTGGCCGCAGGCAACCTCCAAGGCGCCGTTCCGGCGCCTTGAAGGTGAGGCTTTCCACGCGTGCTCATAGCCATTGGGCCTCAAACCCAAAAAAACGCCTGCAGCACCTGGGGTTCACAGCCGGTCTCCCATGCAGCTACTAACCAGGCCTGAAGCCGCTTAGCTTCCGTGATCTGACGAGAGCGGGCGCTTTCGGCTTAGTGTGGCCGCAGGAAACCTCCAAGGCGCCGTTCCGGCGCCTTGAAGGTGAGGCTTCCTACGCGTGCTCATAGCCATTGGGCCTCAAACCCAAAAAAACACCTGCAGCACCTGGGGTTCACAGCCGGTCTCCCATGCAGCTACTAACCAGGCCTGAAGCCGCTTAGCTTCCGCGATCTGACGAGAGCGGGCGCTTTCGGCTTAGTGTGGCCGCAGGCAACCTACAAGGCGCCGTTCCGGCGCCTTGAAGGTGAGGCTTCCCACGCGTGCTCATAGCCATTGGGCCTCAAACCCAAAAAAACGCCTGCAGCACCTGGGGTTCACAGCCGGTCTCCCATGCAGCTACTAACCAGGCCGGAAGCCGCTTAGCTTCTGCGATCTGACGAGAGCGTTCCGGCGCCTTGAAGGTGAGGCTTCCCACGCGTGCTCATAGCCATTGGGCCTCAAACCCAAAAAAACGCCTGCAGCACCTGGGGTTCACAGCCGGTCTCCCATGCAGCTACTAACCAGGCCTGAAGCCGCTTAGTTTCCGTGATCTGACGAGAGCGGGCGCTTTCGGCTTAGTGTGGCCGCAGGCAACCTCCAAGGCGCCGTTCCGGCGCCTTGAAGGTGAGGCTTCCCACGCGTGCTCATAGCCATTGGGCCTCAAACCCAAAAAAACGCCTGCAGCACCTGGGGTTCACAGCCGGTCTCCCATGCAGCTACTAACCAGGCCTGAAGCCGCTTAACTTCCGCGATCTGACGAGAGCGGGCGCTTTCGGCTTAGTGTGGCCGCAGGCAACCTCCATGGCGCCGTTCCGGCGCCTTGAAGGTGAGGCTTCCCACGCGTGCTCACAGCCATTGGGCCTCAAACCCAAAAAAAACGCCTGCAGCACCTGGGGTTCACAGCCGGTCTCCCATGCAGCTACTAACCAGGCCTGAAGCCGCTTAGCTTCCGCGATCTGACGAGAGCGGGCGCTTTCGGCCTAGTGTGGCCGCAGGCAACCTCCAAAGCGCCGTTCCGGCGCCTTGAAGGTGAGGCTTCCCACGCGTGCTCATAGTCATTGGGCCTCAAACCCAAAAAAACGCCTGCAGCACCTGGGGTTCACAGCCGGTCTCCCATGCAGATACTAACCAGGCCTGAAGCCGCTTAGCTTCCGCAATCTGATGAGAGCGGGCGCTTTCGGCTTAGTGTGGCCGCAAGCAACCTCCAAGGCGCCGTTCCGGCGCCTTGAAGGTGAGGCTTCCCACGCGTGCTCATAGCCATTGGGCCTCAAACCCCAAAAAACGCCTGCAGCACCTGGGGTTCACAGCCGGTCTCCCATGAAGCTACTAACCAGGCCTGAAGTCGCTTAGCTTCCGCAATCTGACGAGAGCGGGCGCTTTCGGCTTAGTGTGGCCGCAGGCAACCTACAAGGCGCCGTTCCGGCGCCTTGAAGGTGAGGCTTCCCACGCGTGCTCTTAGCCATTGGGCCTCAAACCCAAAAAAACGCCTGCAGCACCTGGGGTTCACAGCCGGTCTCCCATGCAGCTACTAACCAGGCCTGAAGCCGCTTAGCTTCCGTGATCTGACGAGAGCGGACGCTTTCGGCTTAGTGTGGCCGCAGGCATCCTCCAAGGCACCGTTCCGGCGCCTTGAAGGTGAGGCTTCCCACGCGTGCTCATAGCCATTGGGCCTCAAACCCAAAAAAACGCCTGCAGCACCTGGGGTTCACAGCCGGTCTCCCATGCAGCTACTAACCAGGCCTGAAGCCGCTTAGCTTCCGCGATCTGACGAGAGCGGGCGCTTTCGGCCTAGTGTGGCCGCAGGCAACCTCCAAAGCGCCGTTCCGGCGCCTTGAAGGTGAGGCTTCCCACGCGTGCTCATAGTCATTGGGCCTCAAACCCAAAAAAACGCCTGCAGCACCTGGGGTTCACAGCCGGTCTCCCATGCAGCTACTAACCAGGCCTGAAGCCGCTTAGCTTCCGCAATCTGATGAGAGCGGGCGCTTTCGGCTTAGTGTGGCCGCAAGCAACCTCCAAGGCGCCGTTCCGGCGCCTTGAAGGTGAGGCTTCCCACGCGTGCTCATAGCCATTGGGCCTCAAACCCAAAAAAACGCCTGCAGCACCTGGGGTTCACAGCCGGTGTCCCATGAAGCTACTAACCAGGCCTGAAGCCGCTTAGCTTCCGCAATCTGACGAGAGCGGGCGCTTTCGGCTTAGTGTGGCCGCAGGCATCCTCCAAGGCACCGTTCCGGCGCCTTGAAGGTGAGGCTTCCCACGCGTGCTCATAGCCATTGGGCCTCAAACCCAAAAAAACGCCTGCAGCACCTGGGGTTCACAGCCGGTCTCCCATGCAGCTACTAACCAGGCCTGAAGCCGCTTAGCTTCCGCGATGTGACGAGAGCGGGCGCTTTCAGCTTAGTGTGGCCGCAGGTAACCTCTAAGGCGCCGTTCCGGCGCCTTGAAGGTGAGGCTTCCCACGCGTGCTCATAGCCATTGGGCCTCAAACCCAAAAAAACACCTGCAGCACCTGGGGTTCACAGCCGGTCTCCCATGCAGCTACTAACCAGGCCTGAAGCCGCTTAGCTTCCGCGATCTGACGAGAGCGGGCGCTTTCGGCTTAGTGTGGCCGCAGGAAACCTCCAAGGCGCCGTTCCGGCGCCTTGAAGGTGAGGCTTCCCACGCGTGCTCATAGCCATTGGGCCTCAAACCCAAAAAAACACCTGCAGCACCTGGGGTTCACAGCCGGTCTCCCATGCAGCTACTAACCAGGCCTGAAGCCGCTTAGCTTCCGCGATCTGACGAGAGCGAGCGCTTTCGGCTTAGTGTGGCCGCAGGCAACCTACAAGGCGCCGTTCCGGCGCCTTGAAGGTGAGGCTTCCCACGCGTGCTCATAGCCATTGGGCCTCAAACCCAAAAAAACACCTGCAGCACCTGGGGTTCACAGCCGGTCTCCCATGCAGCTACTAACCAGGCCTGAAGCCGCTTAGCTTCCGCGATGTGACGAGAGCGGGCGCTTTCGGCTTAATGTGGCCGCAGGCAACCTCCAATGCGCCGTTCCGGCGCCTTGAAGGTGAGGCTTCCCACGCGTGCTCATAGCCATTGGGCCTCAAACCCAAAAAAACGCCTGCAGCACCTGGGGTTCACAGCCGGTCTCCCATGCAGCTACTAACCAGGCCGGAAGCCGCTTAGCTTCTGCGATCTGACGAGAGCGTTCCGGCGCCTTGAAGGTGAGGCTTCCCACGCGTGCTCATAGCCATTGGGCCTCAAACCCAAAAAAACGCCTGCAGCACCTGGGGTTCACAGCCGGTCTCCCATGCAGCTACTAACCAGGCCTGAAGCCGCTTAGCTTCCGTGATCTGACGAGAGCGGGCGCTTTCGGCTTAGTGTGGCCGCAGGAAACCTCTAAGGCGCCGTTCCGGCGCCTTGAAGGTGAGGCTTCCCACGCGTGCTCATAGCCATTGGGCCTCAAACCCAAAAAAACGCCTGCAGCACCTGGGGTGCACAGCCGGTCTCCCATGCAGCTACTAACCAGGCCGGAAGCCGCTTAGCTTCCGCGATCTGACGAGAGCGGGCGCTTTCGGCTTAGTGTGGCCGCAGGCAACCTCCAAGGCGCCGTTCCGGCGCCTTGAAGGTGAGGCTTCCCACGCGTGCTCATAGCCATTGGGCCTCAAACCCAAAAAAACGCCTGCAGCACCTGGGGTTCACAGCCGGTCTCCCATGCAGCTACTAACCAGGCCTGAAGCCGCTTAACTTCCGCGATCTGACGAGAGCGGGCGCTTTCGGCTTAGTGTGGCCGCAGGCAACCTCCATGGCGCCGTTCCGGCGCCTTGAAGGTGAGGCTTCCCACGCGTGCTCACAGCCATTGGGCCTCAAACCCAAAAAAACGCCTGCAGCACCTGGGGTTCACAGCCGGTCTCCCATGCAGCTACTAACCAGGCCTGAAGCCGCTTAGCTTCCGCGATCTGACGAGAGCGGGCGCTTTCGGCCTAGTGTGGCCGCAGGCAACCTCCAAAGCGCCGTTCCGGCGCCTTGAAGGTGAGGCTTCCCACGCGTGCTCATAGTCATTGGGCCTCAAACCCAAAAAAACGCCTGCAGCACCTGGGGTTCACAGCCGGTCTCCCATGCAACTACTAACCAGGCCTGAAGCCGCTTAGCTTCCGCAATCTGATGAGAGCGGGCGCTTTCAGCTTAGTGTGACCGCAGGCAAACTCCAAGGCGCCGTTCCGGCGCCTTGAAGGTGAGGCTTCCCACGCGTGCTCATAGCCATTGGGCCTCAAACCCAAAAAAACGCCTGCAGCACCTGGGGTTCACAGCCGGTCTCCCATGCAGCTACTAAACAGGCCTGAAGCCACTTAGCTTCCGCGATCTGACGAGAGCGGGCGCTTTCGGCTTAGTGTGGCCGCAGGCAAACTCCAAGGCGCCCTTCCGGCGCCTTGAAGGTGAGGCTTCCCACGCGTGCTCATAGCCATTGGGCCTCAAACCCAAAAAAACGCCTGCAGCACCTGGGGTTCACAGCCGGTCTCCCATGAAGCTACTAACCAAGCCTGAAGCCGCTTAGCTTCCGCAATCTGATGAGAGCGGGCGCTTTCGGCTTAGTGTGGCCGCAGGCAACCTACAAGGCGCCGTTCCGGCGCCTTGAAGGTGAGGCTTCCCACGCGTGCTCTTAGCCATTGGGCCTCAAACCCAAAAAAACGCCTGCAGCACCTGGGGTTCACAGCCAGTCTCCCATGCAGTTACTAACCAGGCCTGAAGCCGCTTAGCTTCCGTGATCTGACGAGAGCGGACGCTTTCGGCTTAGTGTGGCCGCAGGCATCCTCCAAGGCACCGTTCCGCCGCCTTGAAGGTGAGGCTTCCCACGCGTGCTCATAGCCATTGGGCCTCAAACCCAAAAAAACGCCTGCAGCACCTGGGGTTCACAGCCGGTCTCCCATGCAGCTACTAACAAGGCCTGAAGCCGCTTGGCTTCCGCGATGTGACGAGAGCGGGCGCTTTCGGCTTAGTGTGGCCGCAGGCAACCTCTAAGGCGCCGTTCCGGCGCCTTGAAGGTGAGGCTTCCCACGCGTGCTCATAGCCATTGGGCCTCAAACCCAAAAAAACGCCTGCAGCACCTGGGGTTCACAGCCAGTCTCCCATGCAGCTACTAACCAGGCCTGAAGCCGCTTAGCTTCCGCAATCTGATGAGAGCGGGCGCTTCCGGCTTAGTGTGGCCGCAGGCAACCTCCAGGGAGCCGTTCCGGCGCCATGAAGGTGAGGCTTCCCACGCGTGCTCATAGCCATTGGGCCTCAAACCCAAAAAAACGCCTGCAGCACCTGGGGTTCACAGCCGGTCTCCCATGCAGCTACTAACCAGGCCTGAAGCCGCTTAGCTTCCGCGATCTGACGAGAGCGGGCGCTTTCGGCTTAGTGTGGCCGCAGGAAACCTCCAAGGCGCCGTTCCGGCGCCTTGAAGGTGAGGCTTCCCACGCGTGCTCATAGCCATTGGGCCTCAAACCCAAAAAAACGCCTGCAGCACCTGGGGTTCACAGCCGGTCTCCCATGCAGCTACTAACCAGGCCTGAAGCCACTTAGCTTCCGCGATCTGACGAGAGCGGGCGCTTTCGGTTTAGTGTGGCCGCAGGCAACCTCCAAGGCGCCGTTCCGGCGCCTTGAAGGTGAGGCTTCCCACGCGTGCTCATAGCCATTGGGCCTCAAACCCAAAAAAACACCTGCAGCACCTGGGGTTCACAGCCGGCCTCCCATGCAGCTACTAACCAGGGCTGAAGCCGCTTAGCTTCCGCGATCTGACGAGAGCGGGCGCTTTCGGCTTAGTGTGGCCGCAGGCAACCTCCAGGGCGCCGTTCCGGCTCCTTGAAGGTGAGGCTTCCCACGCGTGCTCATAGCCATTGGGCCTCAAACCCAAAAAAAACACCTGCAGCACCTGGGGTTCACAGCCGGTCTCCCATGCAGCTACTAACCACGCCTGCAGCCACTTAGCTTCCGCGATCTGACAAGAGCGGGCGCTTTCGGCTTAGTGTGGCCGCAGGCAACCTCCAAGGCGCCGTTCCGGCGCCTTGAAGGTGAGGCTTCCCACGCATGCTCATAGCCATTGGGCCTCAAACCCAAAAAAACGCCTGCAGCACCTGGGGTTCACAGCCGGTCTCCCATGCAGCTACTAACCAGACCTGAAGCCGCTTAGCTTCCGCGATCTGACGAGAGCGGGCGCTTTCGGCTAAGTGTGGCCGCAGGCAACCTCCAAGGCGCCGTTCCGGCGCCTTGAAGGTGAGGCTTCCCACGCGTGCTCATAGCCATTGGGCCTCAAACCCAAAAAAATGCCTGCAGCACCTGGGGTTCACAGCCGGTCTCCCATGCAGCTACTAACCAGGCCTGAAGCCGCTTAGCTTCCGCGATCTGACGAGAGCGGGCGCTTTCGGCTTAGTGTGGCCGCAGGCAACCTCCAAGGCGCCGTTCCGGCGCCTTGAAGGTGAGGCTTCCCACGCGTGCTCATAGCCATTGGGCCTCAAACCCAAAAAAATGCCTGCAGCACCTGGGGTTCACAGCCGGTCTCCCATGCAGCTACTAACCAGGCCTGAAGCCGCTTAGCTTCCGCGATCTGACGAGAGCGGGCGCTTTCGGCTTAGTGTGGCCGCAGGCAACATCCAAGGCGCCGTTCCGGCGCCTTGAAGGTGAGGCTTCCCACGCGTGCTCATAGCCATTGGGCCTCAAACCCAAAAAAACGCCTGCAGCACCTGGGGTTCACAGCCGGTCTCCCATGCAGCTACTAACCAGGCCTGAAGCCGCTTAGCTTCCGCGATCTGACGAGAGCGGGCGCTTTCGGCTTAGTGTGGCCGCAGGAAACCTCCAGGGCGCCGTTCCGGCGCCTTGAAGGTGAGGCTTCCCACGCGTGCTCATAGCCATTGGGCCTCAAACCCAAAAAAACGCCTGCAGCACCTGGGGTTCACAGCCGGTCTCCAATGCAGCTACTAACCAGGCCTGAAGCCGCTTAGCTTCCGCGATCTGACGAGAGCGGGCGCTTTCGGCTTAGTGTGGCCGCAGGAAACCTCCAGGGCGCCGTTCCGGCGCCTTGAAGGTGAGGCTTCCCACGCGTGCTCATAGCCATTGGGCCTCAAACCCAAAAAAACACCTGCAGCACCTGGGGTTCACAGCCAGTCTCCCATGCAGCTACTAACCAGGCCTGAAGCCGCTTAGCTTCCGCGATCTGACGAGAGCGGGCGCTTTCGGCTTAGTGTGGCCGCAGGAAACCTCCAGGGCGCCGTTCCGGCGCCTTGAAGGTGAGGCTTCCCACGCGTGCTCATAGCCATTGGGCCTCAAACCCAAAAAAAACGCCTGCAGCACCTGGGGTTCACAGCCGGTCTCCCAAGCAGCTACTAACCAGGCCTGAAGCCGCTTGGCTTCCGCGATCTGACGAGAGCGGGCGCTTTCGGCTTAGTGTGGCCGCAGGCAACCTCCAAGGTGCCGTTCCGGCGCCTTGAAGGTGAGGCTTCCCACGCGTGCTCATAGCCATTGGGCATCAAACCCAAAAAAACACCTGCAGCAACTGGGGTTCACAGCCGGTCTCCCATGCAGCTACTAACCAGGCCTGAAGCCGCTTAGCTTCCGCGATCTGACGAGAGCGGGCGCTTTCGGCTTAGTGTGGCCGCAAGCAACCTCCAAGGCGCCGTACCGGCACCTTGAAGGTGAGGCTTCGCACGCGTGCTCATAGCCATTGGGCCTCAAACCCAAAAAAACGCCTGCAGCACCTGGGGTTCACAGCCGGTCTCCCATGCAGCTACTAACCAGGCCTGAAGCCGCTTAGCTTCCGCGATCTGACGCTTTCGGCTTAGTGTGGCCGCAGGCAACCTCCAGGGCGACGTTCCGGCGCCTTGAAGGTGAGGCTTCCCACGCGTGCTCATAGCCATTGGGCCTCAAACCCAAAAAAACACCTGCAGCACCTGGGGTTCACAGCCGGTCTCCCATGCAGCTACTAACCAGGCCTGAAGCCGCTTAGCTTCCACGATCTGACGAGAGCGGGCGCTTTCGGCTTAGTGTGGCCACAGGCAACCTCCAGGGCGCCGTTCCGGCGCCTTGAAGGTGAGGCTTCCCACACGTGCTCATAGCCATTGGGCCTCAAACCCAAAAAAACACCTGCAGCACCTGGGGTTCACAGCCGGTCTCCCATGCAGCTACTAACCAGGCCTGAAGCCGCTTAGCTTCCGCGATCTGATGAGAGCGGGCGCTTTCGGCTTAGTGTGGCCGCAGGCAACCTCCAAGGCGCCGTTCCGGCGCCTTGAAGGTGAGGCTTCCCATGCGTGCTCATAGCCATTGGGCCTCAAACCCAAAAAAACGCCTGCAACACCTGGGGTTCACAGCCGGTCTCCCATGCAGCTACTAACCAGGCCTGAAGCCGCTTAGCTTCCGCGATCTGACGCTTTCGGCTTAGTGTGGCCACAGGCAACCTCCAGGGCGCCGTTTCGGTGCCTTGAAGGTGAGGCTTTCCACGCGTGCTCATAGCCATTGGGTCTCAAACCCAAAAAAACGCCTGCAGCACCTGGGGTTCACAGCCGGTCTCCCATGCAGCTACTAACCAGGCCTGAAGCCGCTTAGCTTCCGCGATCTGACGAGAGCGGGCGCTTTCGGCTTAGTGTGGCCGCTGGCAACCTCCAGGGCGCCGTTCCGGCGCCTTGAAGGTGAGGCTTCCCACGCGTGCTCATAGCCATTGGGCCTCAAACCCAAAAAAACGCCTGCAGCACCTGGGGTTCACAGCCGGTCTCCCATGCAGCTACTAACCAGGCCTGAAGCCGCTTAGCTTCCGCGATCTGACGAGAGCGGGCGCTTTCGGCTTAGTGTGGCCGCAGGCAACCTCCAGGGCGCCGTTCCGGCGCCTTGAAGGTGAGGTTTCCCACGCGTGCTCATAGCCATTTGGTCTCAAACCCAAAAAAACGCCTGCAGCACCTGGGGTTCACAGCCGGTCTCCCATGCAGCTACTAACCAGCCCTGAAGCCGCTTAGCTTCCGCGATCTGACGAGAGCGGGCGCTTTCGGCTTAGTGTGGCCGCAGGCAACCTCTAGGGCGCCGTTCCGGCTCCTTGAAGGTGAGGCTTCCCACGCGTGCTCATAGCCATTGGGCCTCAAACCCAAAAAAACACCTGCAGCACCTGGGGTTCACAGCCGGTCTCCCATGCAGCTACTAACCAGGCCTGAAGCCGCCTAGCTTCCGCGATCTGACGAGAGCGGGCGCTTTCGGCTTAGTGTGGCCGCAGGCAACCTCCAGGGCGCGGTTCCGGCGCCTTGAAGGTGAGGCTTCCCACGCGTGCTCATAGCCATTGGGTCTCAAACCCAAAAAAAACGCCTGCAGCACCTGGGGTTCACAGCCGGTCTCCCATGCAGCTACTAACCAGGCCTGAAGCCGCTTAGCTTCCACGATCTGACGAGAGCGGGCGCTTTCGGCTTAGTGTGGCCGCAGGCAACCTCCAGGGCGCCGTTCCGGCGCCTTGAAGGTGAGGCTTCCCACGCGTGCTCATAGCCATTGGGCCTCAAACCCAAAAAAACGCCTGCAGCACCTGGGGTTCACAGCCAGTCTCCCATGCAGCTACTAACCAGGCCTGAAGCCGCTTAGCTTCCACGATCTGACGAGAGCGGGCGCTTTCGGCTTAGTGTGGCCGCAGGCTACCTCCAAGGCGCCGTTCCGGCGCCTTGAAGGTGAGGCTTCCCACGCGTGCTCATAGCCATTGGGCCTCAAACCCAAAAAAACGCCTGCAGCACCTGGGGTTCACAGCCGGTCTCCCATGCAGCTACTAACCAGGCCTGAAGCCGCTTAGCTTCCGCGATCTGACGAGAGCGGGCGCTTTCGGCTTAGTGTGGCCACAGGCAACCTCCAAGGCGCCGTTTCGGCGCCTTGAAGGTGAGGCTTCCCACGCGTGCTCATAGCCATTGGGCCTCAAACCCAAAAAACGCCTGCAGCACCTGGGGTTTACAGCCGGTGTCCCATGCAGCTACTAACCAGGCCTGAAGCCGCTTAGCTTCCGCGATCAGACGAGAGCGGGCGCTTTCGGCTTAGTGTGGCCGCAGGCAACCTCCAGGGCGCCGTTCCGGCGCCTTGAAGGTGAGGCTTCCCACGCGTGCTCATAGCCATTGGGTCTCAAACCCAAAAAAAACGCCTGCAGCACCTGGGGTTCACAGCCGGTCTCCCATGCAGCTACTAAACAGGCCTGAAGCCGCTTAGCTTCCGCGATCTGACGAGAGTGGGCGCTTTCGGCTTAGTGTGGCCGCAGGCAACCTCCATGGCGCCGTTCCGGCGCCTTGAAGGTGAGGCTTCCCACGCGCGCTCATAGACATTGGGCCTCAAACCCAAAAAAACACCTGCAGCACCTGGGGTTCACAGCCGGTCTCCCATGCAGCTACTAACCAGGCCTGAAGCCGCTTAGCTTCCGCGATCTGACGAGAGCAGGCGCTTTCGGCTTAGTGTGGCCGCAGGCAACCTCCAAGGCGCCGTTCCGGCGCCTTGAAGGTGAGGCTTCCCACGCGTGCTCATAGCCATTGGGCCTCAAACCCAAAAAAACGCCTGCAGCACCTGGGGTTCACAGCCAGTCTCCCATGCAGCTACTAACCAGGCCTGAAGCCGCTTAGCTTCCGCGATCTGACGAGAGCGGGCGCTTTCGGCTGACTGTGGCCGCAGGCAACCTCCAGGGCGCCGTTCCGGCGCCTTGAAGGTGAGGCTTTCTACGCGTGCTCATAGCCATTGGGTCTCAAACCCAAAAAAACGCCTGCAGCACCTGGGGTTCACAGCCGGTCTCCCATGCAGCTACTAACCAGGCCTGAAGCCGCTTAGCTTCCGCGATCTGACGCTTTCGGCTTAGTGTGGCCGCAGGCAACCTCCAGGGCGCCGTTCCGGCGCCTTGAAGGTGAGGCTTCCCACGCGTGCTCATAGCCATTGGGCCTCAAACCCAAAAAAACACCTGCAGCACCTGGGGTTCACAGCCGGTCTCCCATGCAGCTACTAACCAGGCCTGAAGCCGCTTAGCTTCCGCGATCTGACGAGAGCGGGCGCTTTCGGCTTAGTGTGGCCACAGGCAACCTCCAGGGCGCCGTTCCGGCGCCTTGAAGGTGAGGCTTCCCACGCGTGCTCATAGCCATTGGGCCTCAAACCCAAAAAAACACCTGCAGCACCTGGGGTTCACAGCCGGTCTCCCATGCAGCTACTAACCAGGCCTGAAGCTGCTTAGCTTCCGCGATCTGATGAGAGCGGGCGCTTTCGGCTTAGTGTGGCCGCAGGCAACCTCCAAGGCGCCGTTGCGGCGCCTTGAAGGTGAGGCTTCCCATGCGTGCTCATAGCCATTGGGCCTCAAACCCAAAAAAAACGCCTGCAACACCTGGGGTTCACAGCCGGTCTCCCATGCAGCTACTAACCAGGCCTGAAGCCGCTTAGCTTCCGCGATCTGACGAGAGCAGGCGCTTTCGGCTTAGTGTGGCCGCAGGAAACCTCCAGGGCGCCGTTCCGGTGCCTTGAAGGTGAGGCTTCCCACGCGTGCTCATAGCCATTGGGTCTCAAACCCAAAAAAACACCTGCAGCACCTGGGGTTCACAGCCGGTCTCCCATGCAGCTACTAACCAGGCCTGAAGCCGCTTAGCTTCCGCGATCTGACGAGAGCGGGCGCTTTCGGCTTAGTGTGGCTGCAGGCAACCTCCAGGGCGCCGTTCCGGCGCCTTGAAGGTGAGGCTTCCCACGCGTGCTCATAGCCATTGGGCCTCAAACCCAAAAAAAACGCCTGCAGCACCTGGGGTTCACAGCCGGTCTCCCATGCAGCTACTAACCAGGCCTGAAGCCGCTTAGCTTCCGCGATCTGACAAGAGCAGGCGCTTTTGGCTTAGTGTGGCCGCAGGCAACCTCCAAGTCGCCGTTCCGGCGCCTTGAAGGTGAGGCTTCCCACGCGTGCTCATAGCCATTGGGCCTCAAACCCAAAAAAAACGCCTGCAGCACCTGGGGTTCACAGCCGGTCTCCCATGCAGCTACTAACCAGGCCTGAAGCCGCTTAGCTTCCGCGATCTGACGAGAGCGGGCGCTTTCGGCTTAGTGTGGCCGCAGGCAACCTCCAGGGCGCCGTTCCGGCGCCTTGAAGGTGAGGTTTCCCACGCGTGCTCATAGCCATTGGGTCTCAAACCCAAAAAAACGCCTGCAGCACCTGGGGTTCACAGCCGGTCTCCCATGCAGCTACTAACCAGGCCTGAAGCCGCTTAGCTTCCGCGATCTGACGAGAGCGGGCGCTTTCGGCTTAGTGTGGCCGCAGGCAACCTCCAGGGCGCCGTTCCGGCGCCTTGAAGGTGAGGCTTCCCACGCGTGCTCATAGCCATTGGGCCTCAAACCCAAAAAAACACCTGCAGCACCTGGGGTTCACAGCCGGTCTCCCATGCAGCTACTAACCAGGCCTGAAACCGCCTAGCTTCCGCGATCTGACGAGAGCGGGCGCTTTCGGCTTAGTGTGGCCGCAGGTAACCTCCAGGGCGCCGTTCCGGCGCCTTGAAGGTGAGGCTTCCCACGCGTGCTCATAGCCATTGGGTCTCAAACCCAAAAAAAACGCCTGCAGCACCTGGGGTTCACAGCCGGTCTCCCATGCAGCTACTAACCAGGCCTGAAGCCGCTTAGCTTCCACGATCTGACGAGAGCGGGCGCTTTCGGCTTAGTGTGGCCGCAGGCAACCTCCAGGGCGCCGTTCCGGCGCCTTGAAGGTGAGGCTTCCCACGCGTGCTCATAGCCATTGGGCCTCAAACCCAAAAAAACGCCTGCAGCACCTGGGGTTCACAGCCGGTCTCCCATGCAGCTACGAACCAGGCCTGAAGCCGCTTAGCTTCCGCGATCTGACGAGAGCGGGCGCTTTCGGCTTAGTGTGGCCGCAGGCTACCTCCAAGGCGCCGTTCCGGCGCCTTGAAGGTGAGGCTTCCCACGCGTGCTCATAGCCATTGGGCCTCAAACCCAAAAAAAACGCCTGCAGCACCTGGGGTTCACAGCCAGTCTCCCATGCAGCTACTAACCAGGCCTGAAGCCGCTTAGCTTCCGCGATCTGACGAGAGCGGGCGCTTTCGGCTTAGTGTGGCCGCAGGCAACCTCCAAGGCGCCGTTCCGGCGCCTTGAAGGTGAGGCTTCCCACGCGTGCTCATAGCCATTGGGTCTCAAACCCAAAAAAACGCCTGCAGCACCTGGGGTTCACAGCCGGTCTCCCATGCAGCTACTAACCAGGCCTGAAGCCGCTTAGCTTCCACGATCTGACGAGAGCGGGCGCTTTCGGCTTAGTGTGGCCGCAGGCAACCTCCAGGGCGCCGTTCCGGCGCCTTGAAGGTGAGGCTTCCCACGCGTGCTCATAGCCATTGGGCCTCAAACCCAAAAAAACGCCTGCAGCACCTGGGGTTCACAGCCAGTCTCCCATGCAGCTACTAACCAGGCCTGAAGCCGCTTAGCTTCCGCGATCTGACGAGAGCGGGCGCTTTCGGCTTAGTGTGGCCGCAGGCTACCTCCAAGGCGCCGTTCCGGCGCCTTGAAGGTGAGGCTTCCCACGCGTGCTCATAGCCATTGGGCCTCAAACCCAAAAAAACGCCTGCAGCGCCTGGGGTTCACAGCCGGTCTCCCATGCAGCTACTAACCAGGCCTGAAGCCGCTTAGCTTCCGCGATCTGACGAGAGCGGGCGCTTTCGGCTTAGTGTGGCCACAGGCAACCTCCAAGGCGCCGTTTCGGCGCCTTGAAGGTGAGGCTTCCCATGCGTGCTCATAGCCATTGGGCCTCAAACCCAAAAAACGCCTGCAGCACCTGGGGTTTACAGCCGGTGTCCCATGCAGCTACTAACCAGGCCTGAAGCCGCTTAGCTTCCGCGATCAGACGAGAGCGGGCGCTTTCGGCTTAGTGTGGCCGCAGGCAACCTCCAGGGCGCCGTTCCGGCGCCTTGAAGGTGAGGCTTCCCACGCGTGCTCATAGCCATTGGGTCTCAAACCCAAAAAAAACGCCTGCAGCACCTGGGGTTCACAGCCGGTCTCCCATGCAGCTACTAAACAGGCCTGAAGCCGCTTAGCTTCCGCGATCTGACGAGAGTGGGCGCTTTCGGCTTAGTGTGGCCGCAGGCAACCTCCATGGCGCCGTTCCGGCGCCTTGAAGGTGAGGCTTCCCACGCGCGCTCATAGACATTGGGCCTCAAACCCAAAAAAACACCTGCAGCACCTGGGGTTCACAGCCGGTCTCCCATGCAGCTACTAACCAGGCCTGAAGCCGCTTAGCTTCCGCGATCTGACGAGAGCAGGCGCTTTCGGCTTAGTGTGGCCGCAGGCAACCTCCAAGGCGCCGTTCCGGCGCCTTGAAGGTGAGGCTTTCCACGCGTGCTCATAGCCATTGGGCCTCAAACCCAAAAAAACGCCTGCAGCACCTGGGGTTCACAGCCAGTCTCCCATGCAGCTACTAACCAGGCCTGAAGCCGCTTAGCTTCCGCGATCTGACGAGAGCGGGCGCTTTCGGCTGACTGTGGCCGCAGGCAACCTCCAGGGCGCCGTTCCGGCGCCTTGAAGGTGAGGCTTTCTACGCGTGCTCATAGCCATTGGGTCTCAAACCCAAAAAAACGCCTGCAGCACCTGGGGTTCACAGCCGGTCTCCCATGCAGCTACTAACCAGGCCTGAAGCCGCTTAGCTTCCGCGATCTGACGCTTTCGGCTTAGTGTGGCCGCAGGCAACCTCCAGGGCGCCGTTCCGGCGCCTTGAAGGTGAGGCTTCCCACGCGTGCTCATAGCCATTGGGCCTCAAACCCAAAAAAACACCTGCAGCACCTGGGGTTCACAGCCGGTCTCCCATGCAGCTACTAACCAGGCCTGAAGCCGCTTAGCTTCCGCGATCTGACGAGAGCGGGCGCTTTCGGCTTAGTGTGGCCGCAGGCAACCTCCAAGGCGCCGTTGCGGCGCCTTGAAGGTGAGGCTTCCCATGCGTGCTCATAGCCATTGGGCCTCAAACCCAAAAAAACGCCTGCAACACCTGGGGTTCACAGCCGGTCTCCCATGCAGCTACTAACCAGGCCTGAAGCCGCTTAGCTTCCGCGATCTGACGAGAGCAGGCGCTTTCGGCTTAGTGTGGCCGCAGGAAACCTCCAGGGCGCCGTTCCGGTGCCTTGAAGGTGAGGCTTCCCACGCGTGCTCATAGCCATTGGGTCTCAAACCCAAAAAAACGCCTGCAGCACCTGGGGTTCACAGCCGGTCTCCCATGCAGCTACTAACCAGGCCTGAAGCCGCTTAGCTTCCGCGATCTGACGAGAGCGGGCGCTTTCGGCTTAGTGTGGCCGCAGGCAACCTCCAGGGCGCCGTTCCGGCGCCTTGAAGGTGAGGCTTCCCACGCGTGCTCATAGCCATTGGGCCTCAAACCCAAAAAAACGCCTGCAGCACCTGGGGTTCACAGCCGGTCTCCCATGCAGCTACTAACCAGGCCTGAAGCCGCTTAGCTTCCGCGATCTGACAAGAGCAGGCGCTTTTGGCTTAGTGTGGCCGCAGGCAACCTCCAAGTCGCCGTTCCGGCGCCTTGAAGGTGAGGCTTCCCACGCGTGCTCATAGCCATTGGGCCTCAAACCCAAAAAAACGCCTGCAGCACCTGGGGTTCACAGCCGGTCTCCCATGCAGCTACTAACCAGGCCTGAAGCCGCTTAGCTTCCGCGATCTGACGAGAGCAGGCGCTTTCGGCTTAGTGTGGCCGCAGGCAACCTCCAGGGCGCCGTTCCGGCGCCTTGAAGGTGAGGTTTCCCACGCGTGCTCATAGCCATTGGGTCTCAAACCCAAAAAAAGCCTGCAGCACCTGGGGTTCACAGCCGGTCTCCCATGCAGCTACTAACCAGGCCTGAAGCCGCTTAGCTTCCGCGATCTGACGAGAGCGGGCGCTTTCGGCTTAGTGTGGCCGCAGGCAACCTCCAGGGCGCCGTTCCGGCGCCTTGAAGGTGAGGCTTCCCACGCGTGCTCATAGCCATTGGGCCTCAAACCCAAAAAAACACCTGCAGCACCTGGGGTTCACAGCCGGTCTCCCATGCAGCTACTAACCAGGCCTGAAACCGCCTAGCTTCCGCGATCTGACGAGAGCGGGCGCTTTCGGCTTAGTGTGGCCGCAGGCAACCTCCAGGGCGCCGTTCCGGCGCCTTGAAGGTGAGGCTTCCCACGCGTGCTCATAGCCATTGGGTCTCAAACCCAAAAAAACGCCTGCAGCACCTGGGGTTCACAGCCGGTCTCCCATGCAGCTACTAACCAGGCCTGAAGCCGCTTAGCTTCCACGATCTGACGAGAGCGGGCGCTTTCGGCTTAGTGTGGCCGCAGGCAACCTCCAGGGCGCCGTTCCGGCGCCTTGAAGGTGAGGCTTCCCACGCGTGCTCATAGCCATTGGGCCTCAAACCCAAAAAAACGCCTGCAGCACCTGGGGTTCACAGCCGGTCTCCCATGCAGCTACGAACCAGGCCTGAAGCCGCTTAGCTTCCGCGATCTGACGAGAGCGGGCGCTTTCGGCTTAGTGTGGCCGCAGGCTACCTCCAAGGCGCCGTTCCGGCGCCTTGAAGGTGAGGCTTCCCACGCGTGCTCATAGCCATTGGGCCTCAAACCCAAAAAAACGCCTGCAGCACCTGGGGTTCACAGCCGGTCTCCCATGCAGCTACTAACCAGGCCTGAAGCCGCTTAGCTTCCACGATCTGACGAGAGCGGGCGCTTTCGGCTTAGTGTGGCCGCAGGCAACCTCCAGGGCGCCGTTCCGGCGCCTTGAAGGTGAGGCTTCCCACGCGTGCTCATAGCCATTGGGCCTCAAACCCAAAAAAACGCCTGCAGCACCTGGGGTTCACAGCCGGTCTCCCATGCAGCTACGAACCAGGCCTGAAGCCGCTTAGCTTCCGCGATCTGACGAGAGCGGGCGCTTTCGGCTTAGTGTGGCCGCAGGCTACCTCCAAGGCGCCGTTCCGGCGCCTTGAAGGTGAGGCTTCCCACGCGTGCTCATAGCCATTGGGCCTCAAACCCAAAAAAACGCCTGCAGCACCTGGGGTTCACAGCCAGTCTCCCATGCAGCTACTTACCAGGCCTGAAGCCGCTTAGCTTCCGCGATCTGACGAGAGCGGGCGCTTTCGGCTTAGTGTGGCCGCAGGCAACCTCCAAGGCGCCGTTCCGGCGCCTTGAAGGTGAGGCTTCCCACGCGTGCTCATAGCCATTGGGTCTCAAACCCAAAAAAATGCCTGCAGCACCTGGGGTTCACAGCCGGTCTCCCATGCAGCTACTAACCAGGCCTGAAGCCGCTTAGCTTCCACGATCTGACGAGAGCGGGCGCTTTCGGCTTAGTGTGGCCGCAGGCAACCTCCAGGGCGCCGTTCCGGCGCCTTGAAGGTGAGGCTTCCCACGCGTGCTCATAGCCATTGGGCCTCAAACCCAAAAAAACGCCTGCAGCACCTGGGGTTCACAGCCAGTCTCCCATGCAGCTACTAACCAGGCCTGAAGCCGCTTAGCTTCCGCGATCTGACGAGAGCGGGCACTTTCGGCTTAGTGTGGCCGCAGGCTACCTCCAAGGCGCCGTTCCGGCGCCTTGAAGGTGAGGCTTCCCACGCGTGCTCATAGCCATTGGGCCTCAAACCCAAAAAAACGCCTGCAGCGCCTGGGGTTCACAGCCGGTCTCCCATGCAGCTACTAACCAGGCCTGAAGCCGCTTAGCTTCCGCGATCTGACGAGAGCGGGCGCTTTCGGCTTAGTGTGGCCACAGGCAACCTCCAAGGCGCCGTTTCGGCGCCTTGAAGGTGAGGCTTCCCACGCGTGCTCATAGCCATTGGGCCTCAAACCCAAAAAACGCCTGCAGCACCTGGGGTTTACAGCCGGTGTCCCATGCAGCTACTAACCAGGCCTGAAGCCGCTTAGCTTCCGCGATCAGACGAGAGCGGGCGCTTTCGGCTTAGTGTGGCCGCAGGCAACCTCCAGGGCGCCGTTCCGGCGCCTTGAAGGTGAGGCTTCCCACGCGTGCTCATAGCCATTGGGTCTCAAACCCAAAAAAACGCCTGCAGCACCTGGGGTTCACAGCCGGTCTCCCATGCAGCTACTAAACAGGCCTGAAGCCGCTTAGCTTCCGCGATCTGACGAGAGTGGGCGCTTTCGGCTTAGTGTGGCCGCAGGCAACCTCCATGGCGCCGTTCCGGCGCCTTGAAGGTGAGGCTTCCCACGCGCGCTCATAGACATTGGGCCTCAAACCCAAAAAAACACCTGCAGCACCTGGGGTTCACAGCCGGTCTCCCATGCAGCTACTAACCAGGCCTGAAGCCGCTTAGCTTCCGCGATCTGACGAGAGCAGGCGCTTTCGGCTTAGTGTGGCCGCAGGCAACCTCCAAGGCGCCGTTCCGGCGCCTTGAAGGTGAGGCTTCCCACGCGTGCTCATAGCCATTGGGCCTCAAACCCAAAAAAACGCCTGCAGCACCTGGGGTTCACAGCCAGTCTCCCATGCAGCTACTAACCAGGCCTGAAGCCGCTTAGCTTCCGCGATCTGACGAGAGCGGGCGCTTTCGGCTGACTGTGGCCGCAGGCAACCTCCAGGGCGCCGTTCCGGCGCCTTGAAGGTGAGGCTTCCCACGCGTGCTCATAGCCATTGGGTCTCAAACCCAAAAAAACGCCTGCAGCACCTGGGGTTCACAGCCGATCTCCCATGCAGCTACTAAACAGGCCTGAAGCCGCTTAGCTTCCGCGATCTGACGAGAGTGGGCGCTTTCGGCTTAGTGTGGCCGCAGGTAACCTCCAGGGCGCCGTTCCGGCGCCTTGAAGGTGAGGCTTCCCACGCGTGCTCATAGCCATTGGGCCTCAAACCCAAAAAAACACCTGCAGCACCTGGGGTTCACAGCCGGTCTCCCATGCAGCTACTAACAAGGCCTGAAGCCGCTTAGCTTCCGCGATCTGACGAGAGCAGACGCTTTCGGCTTAGTGTGGCCGCAGGCAACCTCCAGGGCGCCGTTCCGGCGCCTTGAAGGTGAGGCTTCCCACGCGTGCTCATAGCCATTGGGTCTCAAACCCAAAAAAACACCTGCAGCACCTGGGGTTCACAGCCGGTCTCCCATGCAGCTACTAACCAGGCCTGAAGCCGCTTAGCTTCTGCGATCTGACGAGAGCAGGCGCTTTCGGCTTAGTGTGGCCGCAGGCAACCTCCAGGGCGCCGTTCCGGCGCCTTGAAGGTGAGGCTTCCCACGCGTGCTCATAGCCATTGGGCCTCAAACCCAAAAAAACACCTGCAGCACCTGGGGTTCACAGCCGGTCTCCCATGCAGCTACTAACCAGGCCTGAAGCCGCTTAGCTTCCACGATCTGACAAGAGTGGGCGCTTTCGGCTTAGTGTGGCCGCAGGCAACCTTCAAGGCGCCGTTCCGGCGCCTTGAAGGTGAGGCTTCCCACGCGTGCTCATAGCCATTGGGCCTCAAACCCAAAAAAACGCCTGCAGCACCTGGGGTTCACAGCCGGTCTCCCATGCAGCTACTAACCAGGCCTGAAGCCGCTTAGATTCCGCGATCTGACGAGAGCGGGCGCTTTCGGCTTAGTGTGGCCGCAGGCAACCTCCAGGGCGCCGTTCCGGCGCCTTGAAGGTGAGGCTTCCCACGCGTGCTCATAGCCATTGGGCCTCAAACCCAAAAAAACACCTGCAGCACCTGGGGTTCACAGCCGGTCTCCCATGCAGCTACTAACCAGGCCTGAAGCCGCTTAGCTTCCGCGATCTGACGAGAGCGGGCGCTTTCGGCTTAGTGTGGCCGCAGGCAACCTCCAGGGCGCCGTTCCGGCGCCTTGAAGGTGAGGTTTCCCACGCGTGCTCATAGCCATTGGGTCTCAAACCCAAAAAAACGCCTGCAGCACCTGGGGTTCACAGCCGGTCTCCCATGCAGCTACTAACCAGGCCTGAAGCCGCTTAGCTTCCGCGATCTGACGAGCGCGGGCGCTTTCGGGTTAGTGTGGCCGCAGGTAACCTCCAGGGTGCCGTTCCGGCGCCTTGGAGGTGAGGCTTCCCACGCGTGCTCATAGCCATTGGGCCTCAAACCCAAAAAAACGCCTGCAGCACCTGGGGTTCACAGCCGGTCTCCCATGCAGCTACTAACCAGGCCTGAAGCCGCTTAGCTTCCGCGATCTGACGAGAGCGGGCGCTTTCGGCTTAGTGTGGCCGCAGGCAACCTCCAGGGCGCCGTTCCGGCGCCTTGAAGGTGAGGTTTCCCACGCGTGCTCATAGCCATTGGGTCTCAAACCCAAAAAAAACGCCTGCAGCACCTGGGGTTCACAGCCGGTCTCCCATGCAGCTACTAACCAGGCCTGAAGCCGCTTAGCTTCCGCGATCTGACGAGCGCGGGCGCTTTCGGGTTAGTGTGGCCGCAGGTAACCTCCAGGGTGCCGTTCCGGCGCCTTGGAGGTGAGGCTTCCCACGCGTGCTCATAGCCATTGGGCCTCAAACCCAAAAAAACGCCTGCAGCACCTGGGGTTCACAGCCGGTCTCCCATGCAGCTACTAACCAGGCCTGAAGCCGCTTAGCTTCCGCGATCTGACGAGAGCGGGCGCTTTCAGCTTAGTGTGGCCGCAGGCAACCTCCAGGGCGCCGTTCCGGCGCCTTGAAGGTGAGGCTTCCCACGCGTGCTCATAGCCATTGGGTCTCAAACCCAAAAAAACACCTGCAGCACCTGGGGTTCACAGCCGGTCTCCCATGCAGCTACTAACCAGGCCTGAAGCCGCTTAGCTTCCGCGATCTGACGAGAGCGGGCGCTTTCGGCTTAGTGTGGCCGCAGGAAACCTCCAGGGCGCCGTTCCGGCGCCTTGAAGGTGAGGCTTCCCACACGTGCTCATAGCCATTGGGCCTCAAACCCAAAAAAATGCCTGCAGCACCTGGGGTTCACAGCCGGTCTCCCATGCAGCTACTAACCAGGCCTGAAGCCGCTTAGCTTCCGCGATCTGACGAGAGCGGGCGCTTTCGGCTTAGTGTAGCCGCAGGTAACCTCCAAGGCGCCGTTCCGGCGCCTTGAAGGTGAGGCTTCCCACGCGTGCTCATAGCCATTGGGCCTCAAACCCAAAAAAACGCCTGCAGCACCTGGGGTTCACAGCCGGTCTCCCATGCAGCTACTAACCAGGCCTGAAGCCGCTTAGCTTCCGCGATCAGACGAGAGCGGGCGCTTTCGGCTAAGTGTGGCCACAGGCAACCTCCAGGGCGCCGTTCCGGCGCCTTGAAGGTGAGGCTTCCCACGCGTGCTCATAGCCATTGGGTCTCAAACCCAAAAAAACACCTGCAGCACCTGGGGTTCACAGCCGGTCTCCCATGCAGCTACTAACCAGGCCTGAAGCCGCTTAGCTTCCGCGATCTGACGAGAGCGGGCGCTTTCGGCTTAGTGTGGCCGCAGGCAACCTCCAGGGCGCCGTTCCGGCGCCTTGAAGGTGAGGCTTCCCACGCGTGCTCATAGCCATTGGGTCTCAAACCCAAAAAAACGCCTGCAGCACCTGGGGTTCACAGCCGGTCTCCCATGCAGCTACTAACCAGGCCTGAAGCCGCTTAGCTTCCGCGATCTGACGAGAGCGGGCGCTTTCGGCTTAGTGTGGCCGCAGGCAACCTCCACGGCGCCGTTCCGGCGCCTTGAAGGTGAGGCTTCCCACGCGTGCTCATAGCCATTGGACCTCAAACCCAAAAAAACGCCTGCAGCACCTGGGGTTCACAGCCGGTCTCCCATGCAGCTACTATCCAAGCCTGAAGCCGCTTAGCTTCCGCGATCTGACGAGAGCGGGCGCTTTCAGCTTAGTGTGGCCGCAGGCAACCTCCAAGGCGCCGTTCCGGCGCCTTGAAGGTGAGGCTTCCCACGCGTGCTCATAGTCATTGGGCCTCAAACCCAAAAAAACACCTGCAGCATCTGGGGTTCACAGCCAGTCTCCCATGAAGCTACTAACCAGGCCTGAAGCCGCTTAGCTTCCGTGATATGACAAGAGCGGGCGCTTTCGGCTTAGTGTGGCCGCAGGCAACCTCCAGGGCGCCGTTCCGGCGCCTTGAAGGTGAGGCTTCCCACGCGTGCTCATAGCCATTGGACCTCAAACCCAAAAAAACGCCTGCAGCACCTGGGGTTCACAGCCAGTCTACCATGCAGCTACTATCCAAGCCTGAAGCCGCTTAGCTTCCGCGATCAGACGAGAGCGGGCGCTTTCGGCTTAGTGTGGCCGCAGGCAACCTCCAAGGCGCCGTTCCGGCGCCTTGAAGGTGAGGCTTCCCACGCGTGCTCATAGTCATTGGGCCTCAAACCCAAAAAAACGCCTGCAGCACCTGGGGTTCACAGCCGGTCTCCCATGCAGCTACTAACCAGGCCTGAAGCCGCTTTGCTTCCGCGATCTGACAAGAGCGGGCGCTTTCGGCTTAGTGTGGCCGCAGGCAACCTCCAGGGCGCCGTTCCGGCGCCTTGAAGGTGAGGCTTCCCACGCGTGCTCATAGTCATTGGGCCTCAAACCCAAAAAAAACGCCTGCAGCACCTGGGGTTCACAGCCGGTCTCCCATGCAGCTACTAACCAGGCCTGAAGCCGCTTAGCTTCCGCGATCTAACGAGAGCAGGCGCTTTCGGCTTAGTGTGGCCGCAGGCAACCTCCAGGGCGCCGTTCCGGCGCCTTGAAGGTGAGGCTTCCCACGCGTGCTCATAGCCATTGGGTCTCAAACCCAAAAAAACGCCGGCAGCACCTGGGGTTCACAGCCGGTCTCCCATGCAGCTACTAACCAGGCCTGAAGCTGCTTAGCTTCCGACATCTGACGAGAGCGGGCGCTTTCGGCTTAGTGTGGCCGCAGGCAACCTTCAGGGCGCCGTTCCGGCGCCTTGAAGGTGAGGCCTCCCATGCGTGCTCATAGCCATTGGGCCTCAAACCCAAAAAAACGCCTGCAGCACCTGGGGTACACAGCCGGTCTCCCATGCAGCTACTAACCAGGCCTGAAGCCGCTTAGCTTCCGTGATCTGACGAGAGCGGGCGCTTTCGGCTTAGTGTGGCCGCAGGCAACCACCAGGGCGCCGTTCCGGCGCCTTGAAGGTGAGGCTTCCCACGCGTGCTCATAGCCATTGGGTCTCAAATCCAAAAAAACGCCTGCAGCACCTGGGGTTCACAGCCGGTCTCCCATGCAGCTACTAACGAGGCCTGAAGCCACTTAGCTTCCGCAATCTGACGAGAGCGGGCGCTTTCGGCTTAGTGTGGCCGCAGGAAACCTCCAGGGCGCCGTTCCGGCGCCTTGAAGGTGAGGCTTCCCACGCGTGCTCATAGCCATTGGGCCTCACACCCAAAAAAACACCTGCAGCATTTGGGGTTCACACCCGGTCTCCCATGCAGCTACTAACCAGGCCTGAAGCCGCTTAGCTTCCACAATCTGACGAGAGCGGGCGCTTTTGGCTTAGTGTGGCCGCAGGAAACCTCCAAGGCGCCGTTCCGGCGGCTTGAAGGTGAGGCTTCCCACACGTGCTCATAGCCATTGGGCCTCAAACCCAAAAAAACGCCTGCAGCACCTGGGGTTCACAGCCGGTCTCCCATGCAGCTACTAACCAGGCCTGAAGCCGCTTAGCTTCCGCGATCTGACGAGAGCGGGCGCTTTCGGCTTAGTATGGCCGCAGGCAACCTCCAAGGCGCCGTTCCGGCGCCTTGAAGGTGAGCCTTCCCACGCGTGCTCATAGCCATTGGGCCTCAAACCCAAAAAAACACCTGCAGCACCTGGGGTTCACAGCCGGTCTCCCATGCAGCTACTAACTAGGCCTGAAGCCGCTTAGCTTCCGCGATCTGACGAGAGCGGGCGCTTTCGGCTTAGTGTGGCCGCAGGCAAGCTCCAGGGCGCCGTTCCGGCGCCTTGAAGGTGAGGCTTCCCACACGTGCTCATAGCCATTGGGTCTCAAACGCCTGCAGCACCTGGGGTTCACAGCCGGTCTCCCATGCAGCTACTAACCAGGCCTGAAGCCGCTTAGCTTCCGCGATCTGACGAGAGCGGGCGCTTTCGGCTTAGTGTGGCCGCAGGCAACCTCCAGGGCGCCGTTCCGGCGCCTTGAAGGTGAGACTTCCCACGCGTGCTCATAGCCATTGGGCCTCAAACCCAAAAAAACGCCTGCAGCACCTGGGGTTCACAGCCGGTCTCCCATGCAGCTACTAACCAGGCCTGAAGCCGCTTAGCTTCCGCAATCTGACGAGAGCTGGCGCTTTCGGCTCAGTGTGGCCGCAGGCAACCTCGAGGGCGCCGTTCCGGCGCCTTGAAGGTGAGGCTTCCCACGTGTGCTCATAGCCATTGGGCCTCAAACCCAAAAAAACGCCTGCAGCACCTGGGGTTCACAGCCGGTCTCCCATGCAGCTACTAACCAGGCCTGAAGCCGCTTAGCTTCCGCGATCTGACGCTTTCGGCTTAGTGTGGCCGCAGGAAACCTCCAAGGCGCCGTTCCGGCGCCTTGAAGGTGAGGCTTCCCACGCGTGCTCATAGCCATTGGGCCTCAAACCCAAAAAAACACCTGCAGCACCTGGGGTTCACAGCCAGTCTCCCATGCAGCTACTAACCAGGCCTGAAGCCGCTTAGCTTCCGCGATCTGACGAGAGCAGGCGCTTTCGGCTTAGTGTGGCCGCAGGCAACCTCCAAGGCGCCGCTCCGGCGCCTTGAAGGTGAGGCTTCCCACGCGTGCTCATAGCCATTGGGCCTCAAACCCAAAAAAACGCCTGCAGCACCTGGGGTTCACAGCCGGTCTCCCATGCAGCTACTAACCAGGCCTGAAGCCACTTAGCTTCCGCGATCTGACGAGAGCGGGCGCTTTCGGCTTAGTGTGGCCGCAGGAAACCTTTAGGGCGCCGTTCCGGCGCCTTGAAGGTGAGGCTTCCCACGCGTGCTCATAGCCATTGGGCCTCAAACCCCAAAAAATGCCTGCAGCACCTGGGGTTCACAGCCGGTCTCCCATGCAGCTACTAACCAGGCCTGAAGCCGCTTAGCTTCCGCGATCTGACGAGAGCGGGCGCTTTCGGCTTAGTGTGGCCGCAGGCAACCACCAGGGCGCCGTTCCGGCGCCTTGAAGGTGAGGCTTCCCACGTGTGCTCATAGCCATTGGGTCTCAAACCCAAAAAAACACCTGCAGCACCTGGGGTTCACAGCCGGTCTCCCATGCAGCTACTAACCAGGCCTGAAGCCGCTTAGCTTCCGCGATCTGACGAGAGCGGGCGCTTTCGGCTTAGTGTGGCCGCAGGCTACCTCCAGAGCGCCGTTCCGGCGCCTTGAAGGTGAGGCTTCCCACGCGTGCTCATAGCCATTGGGCCTCAAACCCAAAAAAACGCCTGCAACATCTGGGGTTCACAGCCGGTCTCCCATGCAGCTACTAACCAGGCCTGAAGCCGCTTAGCTTCCACAATCTGACAAGAGCGGGCGCTTTTGGCTTAGTGTGGCCACAGGCAACCTCCAAGGCGCCGTTCCGGCGCTTTGAAGGTGAGGCTTCCCACACGTGCTCATAGCCATTGGGCCTCAAACCCAAAAAAACGCCTGCAGCACCTGGGGTTCACAGCCGGTCTCCCATGCAGCTACTAACCAGGCCTGAAGCCGCTTAGCTTCCGCGATCTGACGAGAAAGGGCGCTTTCGGCTTAGTGTGGCCGCAGGGAACATCCAAGGCGCCGTTCCGGCGCCTTGAAGGTGAGGCTTCCCACGCGTGCTCATAGCCATTGGGCCTCAAACCCAAAAAAACGCCTGCAGCACCTGGGGTTCACAGCCGGTCTCCCATGCAGCTACTAACCAGGCCTGAAGCCGCTTAGCTTCCGCGATCTGACGAGAGCGGGCGCTTTCGGCTTAGTGTGGCGGCAGGAAACCTCCAAGGCGCCGTTCCGGCGCCTTGAAGGTGAGGCTTCCCACGCGTGCTCATAGCCATTGGGCCTCAAACCCAAAAAAACGCCTGCAGCACCTGGGGTTCACAGCCGGTCTCCCATGCAGCTACTAACCAGGCCTGAAGCCGCTTAGCTTCCGCGATCTGACGAGAGCTGGCGCTTTCGGCTTAGTGTGGCCGCAGGCAACCTCCAGGGCGCCGTTCCGGCGCCTTGAAGGTGAGGCTTCCCACGCGTGCTCATAGCCATTGGGTCTCAAACCCAAAAAAACACCTGCAGCACCTGGGGTTCACAGCCGGTCTACCATGCAGCTACTAACCAGGCCTGAAGCCGCTTAGCTTCCGCGATCTGACAAGAGCGGGCGCTTTCGGCTTAGTGTGGCCGCAGGCAACCTCCAAAGCGCCGTTCCGGTGCCTTGAAGGTGAGGCTTCCCACGCGTGCTCATAGCCATTGGGCCTCAAACCCCAAAAAACGCCTGCAGCACCTGGGGTTCACAGCCGGTCTCCCATGCAGCTACTAACCAGGCCTGAAGCCGCTTAGCTTCCGCGATCTGACGAGAGCGGGCGCTTTCGGCTTAGTGTGGCCGCAGGCAACCTCCAGGGCGCCGTTCCGGCGCCTTGAAGGTGAGGCTTCCCACGCGTGCTCATAGCCATTGGGTCTCAAACCCAAAAAAACGCCTGCAGCACCTGGGGTTCACAGCCGGTCTCCCATGCAGCTACTAACCAGGCCTGAAGCCACTTAGCTTCCGCGATCTGACGAGAGCGGGCGCTTTCGGCTTAGTGTGGCCGCAGGCAACCTCCAGGGCGCCGTTCCGGCGCCTTGAAGGTGAGGCTTCCCACGCGTGCTCATAGCCATTGGGCCTCAAACCCAAAAAAACGCCTGCAGCACCTGGGGTTCACAGCCGGTCTCCCATGCAGCTACTAACCAGGCCTGAAGCCGCTTAGCTTCCACGATCTGAAGAGAGCGGGCGCTTTCGGCTTAGTGTGGCCGCAGGCAACCTCCAGGGCGCCGTTCCGGCGACTTGAAGGTGAGGCTTCCCACGCGTGCTCATAGCCATTGGGCTTCAAACCCAAAAAAATGCCTGCAGCACCTGGGGTTCACAGCCAGTCTCCCATGCAGCTACTAACCAGGCCTGAAGCCGCTTAGCTTCCGCGATCTGACAAGAGCGGGCGCTTTCGGCTTAGTGTGGCCGCAGGCATCCTTCAAGGCGCCGCTCCGGCGCCTTGAAGGTGAGGCTTCCCACGCGTGCTCATAGCCATTGGGCCTCAAACCCAAAAAAACACCTGCAGCACCTGGGGTTCACAGCTGGTCTCCCATGCAGCTACTAACCAGGCCTGAAGCCGCTTAGCTTCCGCGATCTGACGAGAGCGGGCGCTTTCGGCTTAGTGTGGCCGCAGGCAACCTCCAGGGCGCCGTTCCGGCGCCTTGAAGGTGAGGCTTCCCACGCGTGCTCATAGCCATTGGGTCTCAAACCCAAAAAAACTCTTGCAGCACCTGGGGTTCACAGCCGGTCTCCCATGCAGCTACTAACCAGGCCTGAAGCCACTTAGCTTCCGCGATCTGACGAGAGCGGGCGCTTTCGGCTTAGTGTGGCCGCAGGCAACCTCCAGGGCGCCGTTCCGGCGCCTTGAAGGTGAGGCTTCCCACGCGTGCTCATAGACATTGGGCCTCAAACCCAAAAAAACACCTGCAGCACCTGGGGTTCACAGCCGGTCTCCCATGCAGCTACTAACCAGGCCTGAAGCCGCTTAGCTTCCGCGATCTGACGAGAGTGGTCGCTTTCGGCTTAGTGTGGCCGCAGGCAACCTCCAGGGCGCCGTTCCGGCGCCTTGAAGGTGAGGCTTCCCACGCGTGCTCATAGCCATTGGGCCTCAAACCCAAAAAAATGCCTGCAGCACCTGGGGTTCACAGCCGGTCTCCCATGCAGCTACTAACCAGGCCTGAATACGCTTAGCTTCCGCGATCTGACGAGAGCGGGCGCTTTCGGCTTAGTGTAGCCGCAGGCAACCTCCACAGCGCCGTTCCGGTGCCTTGAAGGTGAGGCTTCCCACGCGTGCTCATAGCCATTGGGTCTCAAACCCAAAAAAACGCCTGCAGCACCTGGGGTTCACAGCCGGTCTCCCATGCAGCTACTAAACAGGCCTGAAGCCACTTAGCTTCCGCAATCTGACGAGAGCGGGCGCTTTCGGCTTAGTGTGGACGCAGGCAACCTCCAGGGCGCCGTTCCGGCGCCTTGAAGGTGAGGCTTCCCACGCGTGCTCATAGCCATTGGGCCTCAAACCCAAAAAAACGCCTGCAGCACCTGGGGTTCACAGCCGGTCTCCCATGCAGCTACTAACCAGGCCTGAAGCCGCTTAGCTTCCGCGATCTGACGAGAGCGGGCGCTTTCAGCTTAGTGTGGCCGCAGGCAACCTCCAGGGCGCCGTTCCGGCGCCTTGAAGGTGAGGCTTCCCACGCGTGCTCATAGCCATTGGGCCTCAAACCCAAAAAAACGCCTGCAGCACCTGGGGTTCACAGCCGGTCTCCCATGCAGCTACTAACCAGGCCTGAAGCCGCTTAGCTTCCGCGATCTGACGAGAGCGAGCGCTTTCGGCTTAGTGTGGCCGCAGGTAACCTCCAGGGCGCCGTTCCGGCGCCTTGAAGGTGAGGCTTCCCACGCGTGCTCATAGCCATTGGGTCTCAAACCCAAAAAAATGCCTGCAGCACCTGGGGTTCACAGCCGGTCTCCCATGCAGCTACTAACCAGGCCTGAAGCCACTTAGCTTCCGCGATCTGACGAGAGCGGGCGCTTTCGGCTTAGTGTGGCCGCAGGCAACCTCCAGGGCGCCGTTCCGGCGCCTTGAAGGTGAGGCTTCCCACGCGTGCTCATAGACATTGGGCCTCAAACCCAAAAAAACACCTGCAGCACCTGGGGTTCACAGCCGGTCTCCCATGCAGCTACTAACCAGGCCTGAAGCCGCTTAGCTTCCGCGATCTGACGAGAGCGGTCGCTTTCGGCTTAGTGTGGCCGCAGGCAACCTCCAGGGCGCCGTTCCGGCGCCTTGAAGGTGAGGCTTCCCACGCGTGCTCATAGCCATTGGGCCTCAAACCCAAAAAAATGCCTGCAGCACCTGGGGTTCACAGCCGGTCTCCCATGCAGCTACTAACCAGGCCTGAATACGCTTAGCTTCCGCGATCTGACGAGAGCGGGCGCTTTCGGCTTAGTGTGGCCGCAGGCAACCTCCACGGCGCCGTTCCGGTGCCTTGAAGGTGAGGCTTCCCACGCGTGCTCATAGCCATTGGGTCTCAAACCCAAAAAAAACGCCTGCAGCACCTGGGGTTCACAGCCGGTCTCCCATGCAGCTACTAAACAGGCCTGAAGCCGCTTAGCTTCCGCAATCTGACGAGAGCGGGCGCTTTCGGCTTAGTGTGGACGCAGGCAACCTCCAGGGCGCCGTTCCGGCGCCTTGAAGGTGAGGCTTCCCACGCGTGCTCATAGCCATTGGGCCTCAAACCCAAAAAAACGCCTGCAGCACCTGGGGTTCACAGCCGGTCTCCCATGCAGCTACTAACCAGGCCTGAAGCCGCTTAGCTTCCGCGATCTGACGAGAGCGGGCGCTTTCAGCTTAGTGTGGCCGCAGGCAACCTCCAGGGCGCCGTTCCGGCGCCTTGAAGGTGAGGCTTCCCACGCGTGCTCATAGCCATTGGGCCTCAAACCCAAAAAAACGCCTGCAGCACCTGGGGTTCACAGCCGGTCTCCCATGCAGCTACTAACCAGGCCTGAAGCCGCTTAGCTTCCGCGATCTGACGAGAGCGAGCGCTTTCGGCTTAGTGTGGCCGCAGGTAACCTCCAGGGCGCCGTTCCGGCGCCTTGAAGGTGAGGCTTCCCACGCGTGCTCATAGCCATTGGGTCTCAAACCCAAAAAAATGCCTGCAGCACCTGGGGTTCACAGCCGGTCTCCCATGCAGCTACTAACCAGGCCTGAAGCCGCTTAGCTTCCGCGATCTGACGAGAGCGGGCGCTTTCGGCTTAGTGTGGCCGCAGGGAACCTCCAGGGCGCCGTTCCGGCGCCTTGAAGGTGAGGCTTCCCACGCGTGCTCATAGCCATTGGGCCTCAAACCCAAAAAAAACGCCTGCAGCACCTGGGGTTCACAGCCGGTCTCCCATGCAGCTACTAACCAGGCCTGAAGCCGCTTAGCTTCCACGATCTGACGAGAGCGGGCGCTTTCGGCTTAGTGTGGCCGCAGGCAACCTCCAAGGCGCCGTTCCGGCGCCTTGAAGGTGAGGCTTCCCACGCGTGCTCATAGCCATTGGGCCTCAAACCCAAAAAAAGCCTGCAGCGCCTGGGGTTCACAGCCGGTCTCCCATGCAGCTACTAACCAGGCCTGAAGCCGCTTAGCTTCCGCGATCTGACGACAGCGGGCGCTTTCGGCTTAGTGTGGACGCAGGCAACCTCCAAAGTGCCGTTCCGGCGCCTTGAAGGTGAGGCTTCCCACGCGTGCTCATAGCCATTGGGCCTCAAACCCAAAAAAACGCCTGCAGCACCTGGGGTTCACTGCCGGTCTCCCATGCAGCTACTAACCAGGCCTCAAGCCGCTTAGCTTCCGCAATCTGACGAGAGCGGGCGTTTTCGGCTTAGTGTGGCCGCAAGCAACCTCCAGGGCGCCGTTCCGGCGCCTTGAAGGTGAGGCTTCCCACGCGTGCTCATAGCCATTGGGTCTCAAACCCAAAAAAACGCCTGCAGCACCTGGGGTTCACAGCCGGTCTCCCATGCAGCTACTAACCAGGCCTGAAGCCGCTTAGCTTCCGCGATCTGACGAGAGCGGGCGCTTTCGGCTTAGTGTGGCCGCAGGCAACCTCCAGGGCGCCGTTCCGGCGCCTTGAAGGTGAGGCTTCCCACGCGTGCTCATAGCCATTGGGCCTCAAACCCAAAAAAACATCTGCAGCACCTGGGGTTCACAGCCAGTCTCCCATGCAGCTACTAACCAGGCCTGAAGCCGCTTAGCTTCCGCAATCTGACGAGAGCGGGCGCTTTCGGCTTAGTGTGGCCGCCGGCAACCTCCAAGGCGCCGTTCCGGCGCCTTGAAGGTGAGGTTTCCCACGCGTGCTCATAGCCATTGGGCCTCAAACCCAAAAAAAACGCCTGCAGCACCTGGGGTTCACAGCCGGTCTCCCATGCAGCTACTAACCAGGCCTGAAGCCGCTTAGCTTCCGCAATCTGACGAGAGCGGGCGCTTTCGGCTTAGTGTGGCCGCAGGTAACCTCCAGGGCGCCGTTCCGGCGCCTTGAAGGTGAGGCTTCCCACGCGTGCTCATAGCCATTGGGCCTCAAACCCAAAAAAACGCCTGCAGCACCTGGGGTTCACAGCCGGTCTCCCATGCAGCTACTAACCAGGCCTGAAGCCGCTTAGCTTCCGCGATCTGACGAGAGCTGGCGCTTTCAGCTTAGTGTGGCCGCAGGCAACCTCCAGGGCGCCGTTCCGGCGCCTTGAAGGTGAGGCTTCCCACGCGTGCTCATAGCCATTGGGTCTCAAACCCAAAAAAACACCTGCAGCACCTGGGGTTCACAGCCGGTCTACCATGCAGCTACTAACCAGGCCTGAAGCCGCTTAGCTTCCGCGATCTGACGAGAGCGGGCGCTTTCGGCTTAGTGTGGCCGCAGGCAACCTCCAGGGCGCCGTTCCGGCGCCTTGAAGGTGAGGCTTCCCACGCGTGCTCATAGCCATTGGGTCTCAAACCCAAAAAAAACGCCTGCAGCACCTGGGGTTCACAGCCGGTCTACCATGCAGCTACTAACCAGGCCTGAAGCCGCTTAGCTTCCGCGATCTGACAAGAGCGGGCGCTTTCGGCTTAGTGTGGCCGCAGGCAACCTCCAAAGCGCCGTTCCGGTGCCTTGAAGGTGAGGCTTCCCACGCGTGCTCATAGCCATTGGGCCTCAAACCCCAAAAAACGCCTGCAGCACCTGGGGTTCACAGCCGGTCTCCCATGCAGCTACTAACCAGGCCTGAAGCCGCTTAGCTTCCGCGATCTGACAAGAGCGGGCGCTTTCGGCTTAGTGTGGCCGCAGGCAACCTCCAAAGCGCCGTTCCGGTGCCTTGAAGGTGAGGCTTCCCACGCGTGCTCATAGCCATTGGGCCTCAAACCCCAAAAAACGCCTGCAGCACCTGGGGTTCACAGCCGGTCTCCCATGCAGCTACTAACCAGGCCTGAAGCCGCTTACCTTCCGCGATCTGACGAGAGCGGGCGCTTTCGGCTTAGTGTGGCCGCAGGCAACCTCCAGGGCGCCGTTCCGGCGCCTTGAAGGTGAGGCTTCCCACGCGTGCTCATAGCCATTGGGTCTCAAACCCAAAAAAAACGCCTGCAGCACCTGGGGTTCACAGCCGGTCTCCCATGCAGCTACTAACCAGGCCTGAAGCCACTTAGCTTCCGCGATCTGACGAGAGCGGGCGCTTTCGGCTTAGTGTGGCCGCAGGCAACCTCCAGGGCGCCGTTCCGGCGCCTTGAAGGTGAGGCTTCCCACGCGTGCTCATAGCCATTGGGCCTCAAACCCAAAAAAACGCCTGCAGCACCTGGGGTTCACAGCCGGTCTCCCATGCAGCTACTAACCAGGCCTGAAGCCGCTTAGCTTCCGCGATCTGACGAGAGCGGGCGCTTTCGGCTTAGTGTGGCCGCAGGCAATCTCCAGGGCGCCGTTCCGGCGCCTTGAAGGTGAGGCTTCCCACGCGTGCTCATAGCCATTGGGCCTCAAACCCAAAAAAACACCTGCAGCACCTGGGGTTCACAGCTGGTCTCCCATGCAGCTACTAACCAGGCCTGAAGCCGCTTAGCTTCCGCGATCTGACGAGAGCGGGCGCTTTCGGCTTAGTGTGGCCGCAGGCAACCTCCAGGGCGCCGTTCCGGCGCCTTGAAGGTGAGGCTTCCCACGCGTGCTCATAGCCATTGGGTCTCAAACCCAAAAAAACTCTTGCAGCACCTGGGGTTCACAGCCGGTCTCCCATGCAGCTACTAACCAGGCCTGAAGCCACTTAGCTTCCGCGATCTGACGAGAGCGGGCGCTTTCGGCTTAGTGTGGCCGCAGGCAACCTCCAGGGCGCCGTTCCGGCGCCTTGAAGGTGAGGCTTCCCACGCGTGCTCATAGACATTGGGCCTCAAACCCAAAAAAACACCTGCAGCACCTGGGGTTCACAGCCGGTCTCCCATGCAGCTACTAACCAGGCCTGAAGCCGCTTAGCTTCCGCGATCTGACGAGAGCGGTCGCTTTCGGCTTAGTGTGGCCGCAGGCAACCTCCAGGGCGCCGTTCCGGCGCCTTGAAGGTGAGGCTTCCCACGCGTGCTCATAGCCATTGGGCCTCAAACCCAAAAAAATGCCTGCAGCACCTGGGGTTCACAGCCGGTCTCCCATGCAGCTACTAACCAGGCCTGAATACGCTTAGCTTCCGCGATCTGACGAGAGCGGGCGCTTTCGGCTTAGTGTGGCCGCAGGCAACCTCCAGGGCGCCGTTCCGGCGCCTTGAAGGTGAGGCTTCCCACGCGTGCTCATAGCCATTGGGCCTCAAACCCAAAAAAACGCCTGCAGCACCTGGGGTTCACAGCCGGTCTCCCATGCAGCTACTAACCAGGCCTGAAGCCGCTTAGCTTCCGCGATCTGACGAGAGCGAGCGCTTTCGGCTTAGTGTGGCCGCAGGTAACCTCCAGGGCGCCGTTCCGGCGCCTTGAAGGTGAGGCTTCCCACGCGTGCTCATAGCCATTGGGTCTCAAACCCAAAAAAATGCCTGCAGCACCTGGGGTTCACAGCCGGTCTCCCATGCAGCTACTAACCAGGCCTGAAGCCACTTAGCTTCCGCGATCTGACGAGAGCGGGCGCTTTCGGCTTAGTGTGGCCGCAGGCAACCTCCAGGGCGCCGTTCCGGCGCCTTGAAGGTGAGGCTTCCCACGCGTGCTCATAGACATTGGGCCTCAAACCCAAAAAAACACCTGCAGCACCTGGGGTTCACAGCCGGTCTCCCATGCAGCTACTAACCAGGCCTGAAGCCGCTTAGCTTCCGCGATCTGACGAGAGCGGTCGCTTTCGGCTTAGTGTGGCCGCAGGCAACCTCCAGGGCGCCGTTCCGGCGCCTTGAAGGTGAGGCTTCCCACGCGTGCTCATAGCCATTGGGCCTCAAACCCAAAAAAATGCCTGCAGCACCTGGGGTTCACAGCCGGTCTCCCATGCAGCTACTAACCAGGCCTGAATACGCTTAGCTTCCGCGATCTGACGAGAGCGGGCGCTTTCGGCTTAGTGTGGCCGCAGGCAACCTCCACGGCGCCGTTCCGGTGCCTTGAAGGTGAGGCTTCCCACGCGTGCTCATAGCCATTGGGTCTCAAACCCAAAAAAACGCCTGCAGCACCTGGGGTTCACAGCCGGTCTCCCATGCAGCTACTAAACAGGCCTGAAGCCGCTTAGCTTCCGCAATCTGACGAGAGCGGGCGCTTTCGGCTTAGTGTGGACGCAGGCAACCTCCAGGGCGCCGTTCCGGCGCCTTGAAGGTGAGGCTTCCCACGCGTGCTCATAGCCATTGGGCCTCAAACCCAAAAAAACGCCTGCAGCACCTGGGGTTCACAGCCGGTCTCCCATGCAGCTACTAACCAGGCCTGAAGCCGCTTAGCTTCCGCGATCTGACGAGAGCGGGCGCTTTCAGCTTAGTGTGGCCGCAGGCAACCTCCAGGGCGCCGTTCCGGCGCCTTGAAGGTGAGGCTTCCCACGCGTGCTCATAGCCATTGGGCCTCAAACCCAAAAAAACGCCTGCAGCACCTGGGGTTCACAGCCGGTCTCCCATGCAGCTACTAACCAGGCCTGAAGCCGCTTAGCTTCCGCGATCTGACGAGAGCGAGCGCTTTCGGCTTAGTGTGGCCGCAGGTAACCTCCAGGGCGCCGTTCCGGCGCCTTGAAGGTGAGGCTTCCCACGCGTGCTCATAGCCATTGGGTCTCAAACCCAAAAAAATGCCTGCAGCACCTGGGGTTCACAGCCGGTCTCCCATGCAGCTACTAACCAGGCCTGAAGCCGCTTAGCTTCCGCGATCTGACGAGAGCGGGCGCTTTCGGCTTAGTGTGGCCGCAGGGAACCTCCAGGGCGCCGTTCCGGCGCCTTGAAGGTGAGGCTTCCCACGCGTGCTCATAGCCATTGGGCCTCAAACCCAAAAAAACGCCTGCAGCACCTGGGGTTCACAGCCGGTCTCCCATGCAGCTACTAACCAGGCCTGAAGCCGCTTAGCTTCCACGATCTGACGAGAGCGGGCGCTTTCGGCTTAGTGTGGCCGCAGGCAACCTCCAAGGCGCCGTTCCGGCGCCTTGAAGGTGAGGCTTCCCACGCGTGCTCATAGCCATTGGGCCTCAAACCCAAAAAAAGCCTGCAGCGCCTGGGGTTCACAGCCGGTCTCCCATGCAGCTACTAACCAGGCCTGAAGCCGCTTAGCTTCCGCGATCTGACGACAGCGGGCGCTTTCGGCTTAGTGTGGACGCAGGCAACCTCCAAAGTGCCGTTCCGGCGCCTTGAAGGTGAGGCTTCCCACGCGTGCTCATAGCCATTGGGCCTCAAACCCAAAAAAACGCCTGCAGCACCTGGGGTTCACTGCCGGTCTCCCATGCAGCTACTAACCAGGCCTCAAGCCGCTTAGCTTCCGCAATCTGACGAGAGCGGGCGTTTTCGGCTTAGTGTGGCCGCAAGCAACCTCCAGGGCGCCGTTCCGGCGCCTTGAAGGTGAGGCTTCCCACGCGTGCTCATAGCCATTGGGTCTCAAACCCAAAAAAACGCCTGCAGCACCTGGGGTTCACAGCCGGTCTCCCATGCAGCTACTAACCAGGCCTGAAGCCGCTTAGCTTCCGCGATCTGACGAGAGCGGGCGCTTTCGGCTTAGTGTGGCCGCAGGCAACCTCCAGGGCGCCGTTCCGGCGCCTTGAAGGTGAGGCTTCCCACGCGTGCTCATAGCCATTGGGCCTCAAACCCAAAAAAACATCTGCAGCACCTGGGGTTCACAGCCAGTCTCCCATGCAGCTACTAACCAGGCCTGAAGCCGCTTAGCTTCCGCAATCTGACGAGAGCGGGCGCTTTCGGCTTAGTGTGGCCGCCGGCAACCTCCAAGGCGCCGTTCCGGCGCCTTGAAGGTGAGGTTTCCCACGCGTGCTCATAGCCATTGGGCCTCAAACCCAAAAAAACGCCTGCAGCACCTGGGGTTCACAGCCGGTCTCCCATGCAGCTACTAACCAGGCCTGAAGCCGCTTAGCTTCCGCAATCTGACGAGAGCGGGCGCTTTCGGCTTAGTGTGGCCGCAGGTAACCTCCAGGGCGCCGTTCCGGCGCCTTGAAGGTGAGGCTTCCCACGCGTGCTCATAGCCATTGGGCCTCAAACCCAAAAAAAACGCCTGCAGCACCTGGGGTTCACAGCCGGTCTCCCATGCAGCTACTAACCAGGCCTGAAGCCGCTTAGCTTCCGCGATCTGACGAGAGCTGGCGCTTTCAGCTTAGTGTGGCCGCAGGCAACCTCCAGGGCGCCGTTCCGGCGCCTTGAAGGTGAGGCTTCCCACGCGTGCTCATAGCCATTGGGTCTCAAACCCAAAAAAACACCTGCAGCACCTGGGGTTCACAGCCGGTCTACCATGCAGCTACTAACCAGGCCTGAAGCCGCTTAGCTTCCGCGATCTGACGAGAGCGGGCGCTTTCGGCTTAGTGTGGCCGCAGGCAACCTCCAGGGCGCCGTTCCGGCGCCTTGAAGGTGAGGCTTCCCACGCGTGCTCATAGCCATTGGGTCTCAAACCCAAAAAAACGCCTGCAGCACCTGGGGTTCACAGCCGGTCTACCATGCAGCTACTAACCAGGCCTGAAGCCGCTTAGCTTCCGCGATCTGACAAGAGCGGGCGCTTTCGGCTTAGTGTGGCCGCAGGCAACCTCCAAAGCGCCGTTCCGGTGCCTTGAAGGTGAGGCTTCCCACGCGTGCTCATAGCCATTGGGCCTCAAACCCCAAAAAACACCTGCAGCACCTGGGGTTCACAGCCGGTCTCCCATGCAGCTACTAACCAGGCCTGAAGCCGCTTAGCTTCCGCGATCTGACAAGAGCGGGCGCTTTCGGCTTAGTGTGGCCGCAGGCAACCTCCAAAGCGCCGTTCCGGTGCCTTGAAGGTGAGGCTTCCCACGCGTGCTCATAGCCATTGGGCCTCAAACCCCAAAAAACGCCTGCAGCACCTGGGGTTCACAGCCGGTCTCCCATGCAGCTACTAACCAGGCCTGAAGCCGCTTAGCTTCCGCGATCTGACGAGAGCGGGCGCTTTCGGCTTAGTGTGGCCGCAGGCAACCTCCAGGGCGCCGTTCCGGCGCCTTGAAGGTGAGGCTTCCCACGCGTGCTCATAGCCATTGGGTCTCAAACCCAAAAAAACGCCTGCAGCACCTGGGGTTCACAGCCGGTCTCCCATGCAGCTACTAACCAGGCCTGAAGCCACTTAGCTTCCGCGATCTGACGAGAGCGGGCGCTTTCGGCTTAGTGTGGCCGCAGGCAACCTCCAGGGCGCCGTTCCGGCGCCTTGAAGGTGAGGCTTCCCACGCGTGCTCATAGCCATTGGGCCTCAAACCCAAAAAAAACGCCTGCAGCACCTGGGGTTCACAGCCGGTCTCCCATGCAGCTACTAACCAGGCCTGAAGCCGCTTAGCTTCCGCGATCTGACGAGAGCGGGCGCTTTCGGCTTAGTGTGGCCGCAGGCAACCTCCAGGGCGCCGTTCCGGCGCCTTGAAGGTGAGGCTTCCCACGCGTGCTCATAGCCATTGGGCCTCAAACCCAAAAAAACACCTGCAGCACCTGGGGTTCACAGCTGGTCTCCCATGCAGCTACTAACCAGGCCTGAAGCCGCTTAGCTTCCGCGATCTGACGAGAGCGGGCGCTTTCGGCTTAGTGTGGCCGCAGGCAACCTCCAGGGCGCCGTTCCGGCGCCTTGAAGGTGAGGCTTCCCACGCGTGCTCATAGCCATTGGGTCTCAAACCCAAAAAAACTCTTGCAGCACCTGGGGTTCACAGCCGGTCTCCCATGCAGCTACTAACCAGGCCTGAAGCCACTTAGCTTCCGCGATCTGACGAGAGCGGGCGCTTTCGGCTTAGTGTGGCCGCAGGCAACCTCCAGGGCGCCGTTCCGGCGCCTTGAAGGTGAGGCTTCCCACGCGTGCTCATAGACATTGGGCCTCAAACCCAAAAAAACACCTGCAGCACCTGGGGTTCACAGCCGGTCTCCCATGCAGCTACTAACCAGGCCTGAAGCCGCTTAGCTTCCGCGATCTGACGAGAGCGGTCGCTTTCGGCTTAGTGTGGCCGCAGGCAACCTCCAGGGCGCCGTTCCGGCGCCTTGAAGGTGAGGCTTCCCACGCGTGCTCATAGCCATTGGGCCTCAAACCCAAAAAAATGCCTGCAGCACCTGGGGTTCACAGCCGGTCTCCCATGCAGCTACTAACCAGGCCTGAATACGCTTAGCTTCCGCGATCTGACGAGAGCGGGCGCTTTCGGCTTAGTGTGGCCGCAGGCAACCTCCACGGCGCCGTTCCGGCGCCTTGAAGGTGAGGCTTCCCACGCGTGCTCATAGCCATTGGGTCTCAAACCCAAAAAAACGCCTGCAGCACCTGGGGTTCACAGCCGGTCTCCCATGCAGCTACTAAACAGGCCTGAAGCCGCTTAGCTTCCGCAATCTGACGAGAGCGGGCGCTTTCGGCTTAGTGTGGACGCAGGCAACCTCCAGGGCGCCGTTCCGGCGCCTTGAAGGTGAGGCTTCCCACCCGTGCTCATAGCCATTGGGCCTCAAACCCAAAAAAACGCCTGCAGCACCTGGGGTTCACAGCCGGTCTCCCATGCAGCTACTAACCAGGCCTGAAGCCGCTTAGCTTCCGCGATCAGACGAGAGCGGGCGCTTTCAGCTTAGTGTGGCCGCAGGCAACCTTCAGGGCGCCGTTCCGGCGCCTTGAAGGTGAGGCTTCCCACGCGTGCTCATAGCCATTGGGCCTCAAACCCAAAAAAACGCCTGCAGCACCTGGGGTTCACAGCCGGTCTCCCATGCAGCTACTAACCAGGCCTGAAGCCGCTTAGCTTCCGCGATCTGACGAGAGCGAGCGCTTTCGGCTTAGTGTGGCCGCAGGTAACCTCCAGGGCGCCGTTCCGGCGCCTTGAAGGTGAGGCTTCCCACGCGTGCTCATAGCCATTGGGTCTCAAACCCAAAAAAATGCCTGCAGCACCTGGGGTTCACAGCCGGTCTCCCATGCAGCTACTAACCAGGCCTGAAGCCGCTTAGCTTCCGCGATCTGACGAGAGCGGGCGCTTTCGGCTTAGTGTGGCCGCAGGGAACCTCCAGGGCGCCGTTCCGGCGCCTTGAAGGTGAGGCTTCCCACGCGTGCTCATAGCCATTGGGCCTCAAACCCAAAAAAACGCCTGCAGCACCTGGGGTTCACAGCCGGTCTCCCATGCAGCTACTAACCAGGCCTGAAGCCGCTTAGCTTCCACGATCTGACGAGAGCGGGCGCTTTCGGCTTAGTGTGGCCGCAGGCAACCTCCAAGGCGCCGTTCCGGCGCCTTGAAGGTGAGGCTTCCCACGCGTGCTCATAGCCATTGGGCCTCAAACCCAAAAAAAGCCTGCAGCGCCTGGGGTTCACAGCCGGTCTCCCATGCAGCTACTAACCAGGCCTGAAGCCGCTTAGCTTCCGCGATCTGACGAGAGCAGGCGCTTTCGGCTTAATGTGGCCGCAGGCAACCTCCAGGGCGCCGTTCCGGCGCCTTGAAGGTGAGGCTTCCCACGCGTGCTCATAGCCATTAGGTCTCAAACCCAAAAAAACGCCTGCAGCACCTGGGGTTCACAGCCGGTCTCCCATGCAGCTACTAACCAAGCCTGAAGCCGCTTAGCTTCCGAGATCTGACGAGAGCGGGCGCTTTCGGCTTAGTGTGGCCGCAGGCAACCTCCAGGGCGCCGTTCCGGCGCCTTGAAGGTGAGGCTTCCCACGCGTGCTCATAGCCATTGGGCCTCAAACCCAAAAAAACGCCTGCAGCACCTGGGGTTCACAGCCGGTCTCCCATGCAGCTACTAACCAGGCCTGAAGCCGCTTAGCTTCCGCAATCTGACGACAGCGGGCGCTTTCGGCTTAGTGTGGACGCAGGCAACCTCCAAAGTGCCGTTCCGGCGCCTTGAAGGTGAGGCTTCCCACGCGTGCTCATAGCCATTGGGCCTCAAACCCAAAAAAACGCCTGCAGCACCTGGGGTTCACTGCCGGTCTCCCATGCAGCTACTAACCAGGCCTCAAGCCGCTTAGCTTCCGCAATCTGACGAGAGCGGGAGCTTTCGGCTTAGTGTGGCCGCCGGCAACCTCCAAGGCGCCGTTCCGGCGCCTTGAAGGTGAGGTTTCCCACGCGTGCTCATAGCCATTGGGCCTCAAACCCAAAAAAACGCCTGCAGCACCTGGGGTTCACAGCCGGTCTCCCATGCAGCTACTAACCAGGCCTGAAGCCGCTTAGCTTCCGCGATCTGACGAGAGCGGGCGCTTTCGGCTTAGTGTGGCCGCAGGCAACCTCCAGGGCGCCGTTCCGGCGACTTGAAGGTGAGGCTTCCCACGCGTGCTCATAGCCATTGGGCTTCAAACCCAAAAAAATGCCTGCAGCACCTGGGGTTCACAGCCGGTCTCCCATGCAGCTACTAACCAGGCCTGAAGCCGCTTAGCTTCCGCGATCTGACGAGAGCGGGCGCTTTCGGCTTAGTGTGGCCGCAGACAACCTCCAAGGCGCCGTTCCGGCGCCTTGAAGGTGAGGCTTCCCACGCGTGCTCATAGCCATTGGGCCTCAAACCCAAAAAAACGCCTGCAGCACCTGGGGTTCACAGCCGGTCTCCCATGCAGCTACTAACCAGGCCTGAAGCCGTTTAGCTTCCGCGATCTGACGAGAGCGGGCGCTTTCAGCTTAGTGTGGCCGCAGGCAACCTCCAGGGCGCCGTTCCGGCGCCTTGAAGGTGAGGCTTCCCACGCGTGCTCATAGCCATTGGGCCTCAAACCCAAAAAAAACGCCTGCAGCACCTGGGGTTCACAGCCAGTCTCCCATGCAGCTACTAACCAGGCCTGAAACCGCTCAGCTTCCGCGACCTGACAAGAGCGGGCGCTTTCGGCTTAGTGTGGCCGCAGGCAACCTCCAAGGCGCCGTTCCAGCGCCTTGAAGGTGAGGCTTCCCACGCGTGCTCATAGCCATTGGGCCTCAAACCCAAAAAAACGCCTGCAGCACCTGGGGTTCACAGCTGGTCTCCCATGCAGCTACTAACCAGGCCTGAAGCCGCTTAGCTTCTGCGATCTGACGAGAGCGGGCGCTTTCGGCTTAGTGTAGCCGCAGGCAACCTCCAGGGCGCCGTTCCGGCGCCTTGAAGGTGAGGCTTCCCACGCGTGCTCATAGCCATTGGGCCTCAAACCCAAAAAAACACCTGCAGCACCCGGGGTTCACAGCCGGTCTCCCATGCAGCTACTAACCAGGCCTGAAGCCGCTTAGCTTCCGCGATCTGACGAGAGCGGGCGCTTTCGGCTTAGTGTGGCCGCAGGCAACCTCCAAGGCGCCGTTCCGGCGCCTTGAAGGTGAGGCTTCCCACGCGTGCTCATAGCCATTGGGCCTCAAACCCAAAAAAACACCTGCAGCACCTGGGGTTCACAGCCAGTCTCCCATGCAGCTACTAACCAGGCCTGAAGCCGCTTAGCTTCCGCGATCTGACAAGAGCGGGCGCTTTCGGCTTAGTGTGGCCGCAGGCAACCTTCAAGGCGCCGCTCCGGCGCCTTGAAGGTGAGGCTTCCCACGCGTGCTCATAGCCATTGGGCCTCAAACCCAAAAAAACACCTGCAGCACCTGGGGTTCACAGCTGGTCTCCCATGCAGCTACTAACCAGGCCTGAAGCCGCTTAGCTTCCGCGATCTGACGAGAGCGGGCGCTTTCGGCTTAGTGTGGCCGCAGGCAACCTCCAGGGCGCCGTTCCGGCGCCTTGAAGGTGAGGCTTCCCACGCGTGCTCATAGCCATTGGGTCTCAAACCCAAAAAAACTCTTGCAGCACCTAGGGTTCACAGCCGGTCTCCCATGCAGCTACTAACCAGGCCTGAAGCCACTTAGCTTCCACGATCTGACGAGAGCGGGCGCTTTCGGCTTAGTGTGGCCGCAGGCAACCTCCAGGGCGCCGTTCCGGCGCCTTGAAGGTGAGGCTTCCCACACGTGCTCATAGACATTGGGCCTCAAACCCAAAAAAACGCCTGCAGCACCTGGGGTTCACAGCCGGTCTCCCATGCAGCTACTAACCAGGCCTGAAGCCGCTTAGCTTCCGCGATCTGACGAGAGCGGTCGCTTTCGGCTTAGTGTGGCCGCAGGTAACCTCCAGGGCGCCGTTCCGGCGCCTTGAAGGTGAGGCTTCCCACGCGTGCTCATAGCCATTGGGCCTCAAACCCAAAAAAATGCCTGCAGCACCTGGGGTTCACAGCCGGTCTCCCATGCAGCTACTAACCAGGCCTGAATACGCTTAGCTTCCGCGATCTGACGAGAGCGGGCGCTTTCGGCTTAGTGTGGCCGCAGGCAACCTCCACGGCGCCGTTCCGGCGCCTTGAAGGTGAGGCTTCCCACGCGTGCTCATAGCCATTGGGTCTCAAACCCAAAAAAACGCCTGCAGCACCTGGGGTTCACAGCCGGTCTCCCATGCAGCTACTAAACAGGCCTGAAGCCGCTTAGCTTCCGCAATCTGACGAGAGCGGGCGCTTTCGGCTTAGAGTGGACGCAGGCAACCTCCAGGGCGCCGTTCCGGCGCCTTGAAGGTGAGGCTTCCCACGCGTGCTCATAGCCATTGGGCCTCAAACCCAAAAAAAACCCCTGCAGCACCTGGGGTTCACAGCCGGTCTCCCATGCAGCTACTAACCAGGCCTGAAGCCGCTTAGCTTCCGCGATCTGACGAGAGCGGGCGCTTTCAGCTTAGTGTGGCCGCAGGCAACCTCCAGGGCGCCGTTCCGGCGCCTTGAAGGTGAGGCTTCCCACGCGTGCTCATAGCCATTGGGCCTCAAACCCAAAACAACGCCTGCAGCACCTGGGGTTCACAGCCGGTCTCCCATGCAGCTACTAACCAGGCCTGAAGCCGCTTAGCTTCCGCGATCTGACGAGAGCAAGCGCTTTCGGCTTAGTGTGGCCGCAGGTAACCTCCAGGGCGCCGTTCCGGCGCCTTGAAGGTGAGGCTTCCCACGCGTGCTCATAGCCATTGGGTCTCAAACCCAAAAAAATGCCTGTAGCACCTGGGGTTCACAGCCGGTCTCCCATGCAGCTACTAACCAGGCCTGAAGCCGCTTAGCTTCCGCGATCTGACGAGAGCGGGCGCTTTCGGCTTAGTGTGGACGCAGGCAACCTCCAGGGCGCCGTTCCGGCGCCTTGAAGGTGAGGCTTCCCACGCGTGCTCATAGCCATTGGGCCTCAAACCCAAAAAAACGCCTGCAGCACCTGGGGTTCACAGCCGGTCTCCCATGCAGCTACTAACCAGGCCTGAAGCCGCTTAGCTTCCGCGATCTGACGAGAGCAGGCGCTTTCGGCTTAGTGTGGCCGCAGGCAACCTCCAGGGCGCCGTTCCGGCGCCTTGAAGGTGAGGCTTCCCACGCGTGCTCATAGCCATTAGGTCTCAAACCCAAAAAAACGCCTGCAGCACCTGGGGTTCACAGCCGGTCTCCCATGCAGCTACTAACCAAGCCTGAAGCCGCTTAGCTTCCGAGATCTGACGAGAGCGGGCGCTTTCGGCTTAGTGTGGCCGCAGGCAACCTCCAGGGCGCCGTTCCGGCGCCTTGAAGGTGAGGCTTCCCACGCGTGCTCATAGCCATTGGGCCTCAAACTCAAAAAAACGCCTGCAGCACCTGGGGTTCACAGCCGGTCTCCCATGCAGCTACTAACCAGGCCTGAAGCCGCTTAGCTTCCGCGATCTGACGACAGCGGGCGCTTTCGGCTTAGTGTGGACGCAGGCAACCTCCAAAGTGCCGTTCCGGCTCCTTGAAGGTGAGGCTTCCCACGCGTGCTCATAGCCATTGGGCCTCAAACCCAAAAAAACGCCTGCAGCACCTGGGGTTCACTGCCGGTCTCCCATGCAGCTACTAACCAGGCCTCAAGCCGCTTAGCTTCCACAATCTGACGAGAGCGGGCGTTTTCGGCTTAGTGTGGCCGCAAGCAACCTCCAGAGCGCCGTTCCGGCGCCTTGAAGGTGAGGCTTCCCACGCGTGCTCATAGCCATTGGGTCTCAAACCCAAAAAAACGCCTGCAGCACCTGGGGTTCACAGCCGGTCTCCCATGCAGCTACTAACCAGGCCTGAAGCCGCTTAGCTTCCGCGATCTGACGAGAGCGGGCGCTTTCGGCTTAGTGTGGCCGCAGGCAACCTCCAGGGCGCCGTTCCGGCGCCTTGAAGGTGAGGCTTCCCACGCGTGCTCATAGCCATTGGGCCTCAAACCCAAAAAAACATCTGCAGCACCTGGGGTTCACAGCCGGTCTCCCATGCAGCTACTAACCAGGCCTGAAGCCGCTTAGCTTCCGCAATCTGACGAGAGCGGGAGCTTTCGGCTTAGTGTGGCCGCCGGCAACCTCCAAGGCGCCGTTCCGGCGCCTTGAAGGTGAGGTTTCCCACGCGTGCTCATAGCCATTGGGCCTCAAACCCAAAAAAACGCCTGCAGCACCTGGGGTTCACAGCCGGTCTCCCATGCAGCTACTAACCAGGCCTGAAGCCGCTTAGCTTCCGCGATCTGACGAGAGCGGGCGCTTTCGGCTTAGTGTGGCCGCAGGTAACCTCCAGGGCGCCGTTCCGGCGCCTTGAAGGTGAGGCTTCCCACGCGTGCTCATAGCCATTGGGTCTCAAACCCAAAAAAACACCTGCAGCACCTGGGGTTCACAGCTGGTCTCCCATGCAGCTACTAAACAGGCCTGAAGCCGCTTAGCTTCCGCGATCTGACGAGAGTGGGCGCTGTCGGCTTAGTGTGGCCGCAGGCAACCTCCAGGGCGCCGTTCCGGCGCCTTGAAGGTGAGGCTTCCCACGCGTGCTCATAGCCATTGGGCCTCAAACCCAAAAAAACGCCTGCAGCACCTGGGGTTCACAGCCGGTCTCCCATGCAGCTACTAACCAGGCCTGAAGCCGCTTAGCTTCCGCGATCTGACGAAAACGGGCGCTTTCGGCTTAGTGTGGCCGCAGGCAACCTCCAGGGCGCCGTTCCGGCGCCTTGAAGGTGAGGCTTCCCACGCGTGCTCATAGCCATTGGGTCTCAAACCCAAAAAAACGCCTGCAGCACCTGGGGTTCACAGCCGGTCTCCCATGCAGCTACTAACCAGGCCTGAAGCCGCTTAGCTTCCGCGATCTGACGAGAGCGGGCGCTTTCGGCTTAGTGTGGCCGCAGGCAACCTCCAGAGCGCCGTTCCGGCGCCTTGAAGGTGAGGCTTCCCACGCGTGCTCATAGCCATTGGGCCTCAAACCCAAAAAAACACGTGCAGCACCTGGGGTTCACAGCCGGTCTCCCATGCAGCTACTAACCAGGCCTGAAGCCGCTTAGCTTCCGCGATCTGACGAGAGCGGGCGCTTTCGGCTTAGTGTGGCCGCAGGCAACCTCCAGGGCGCCGTTCCGGCGCCTTGAAGGTGAGGCTTCCCACGCGTGCTCATAGCCATTGGGTCTCAAACCCAAAAAAACACCTGCAGCACCTGGGGTTCACAGCCGGTCTCCCATGCAGCTACTAACCAGGCCTGAAGCCGCTTAGCTTCTGCGATCTGACGAGAGCGGGCGCTTTCGGCTTAGTGCGGCCGCAGGCAACCTCAAAGGCGCCGTTCCGGCGCCTTGAAGGTGAGGCTTCCCACGCGTGCTCATAGCCATTGGGCCTCAAACCCAAAAAAACGCCTGCAGCACCTGGGGTTCACAGCCGGTCTCCCATGCAGCTACTAACCAGGCCTGAAGCCGCTTAGCTTCTGCAATCTGACGAGAGCGGGCGCTTTCGGCTTAGTGTGGCCGCAGGCAACCTACTGGGCGCCGTTCCGGCGCCTTGAAGGTGAGGCTTTCCACTTGTGCTCATAGCCATTGGGCCTCAAACCCAAAAAAACGCCTGCAGCACCTGGGGTTCACAGCCGGTCTCCCATGCAGCTACTAACCAGGCCTGAAGCCGCAAAGCTTCCACGATCTGACGAGAGCGGGCGCTTTCGGCTTAGTGTGGCCGCAGGCAACCTCCAGGGCGCCGTTCCGGCGCCTTGAAGGTGAGGCTTCCCACGCGTGCTCATAGCCATTGGGTCTCAAACCCAAAAAACGCCTGCAGCACCTGGGGTTCACAGCCGGTCTCCCATGCAGCTACTAACCAGGCCTGAAGCCGCTTAGCTTCCGCGATCTGACGAGAGCAGGCGCTTTCGGCTTAGTGTGGCCGCAGGCAACCTCCAGGGCGCCGTTCCGGCGCCTTGAAGGTGAGGCTTCCCACGCGTGCTCATAGCCATTGGGTCTCAAACCCAAAAAAACACCTGCAGCACCTGGGGTTCACAGCCGGTCTCCCATGCAGCTACTAACCAGGCCTGAAGCCGCTTAGCTTCCGCGATCTGACGAGAGCGGGCGCTTTCGGCTTAGTGTGGCCGCAGGCAACCTCCAGGGCGCCGTTCCGGCGCCTTGAAGGTGAGGCTTCCCACGCGTGCTCATAGCCATTGGGCCTCAAACCCAAAAAAACGCCTGCAGCACCTGGGGTTCACAGCCAGTCTCCCATGCAGCTACTAACCAGGCCTGAAGCCGCTTAGCTTCCGCAATCTGACGAGAGCGGGCGCTTTCGGCTTAGTGTGGCCGCAGGCAAACTCCAGGGCGCCGTTCCGGCGCCTTGAAGGTGAGGCTTCCCACGCGTGCTCATAGCCATTGGGCCTCAAACCCAAAAAAACACCTGCAGCACCTGGGGTTCACAGCCGGTCTCCCATGCAGCTACTAACCAGGCCTGAAGCCGCTTAGCTTCCGTGATCTGATGAGAGCGGGCGCTTTCGGCTTAGTGTGGCCGCAGGCAACCTCCAGGGCGCCGTTCCGGCGCCTTGAAGGTGAGGCTTCCCACGCGTGCTCATAGCCATTGGGTCTCAAACCCAAAAAAACGCCTGCAGCACCTGGGGTTCTCAGCCGGTCTCCCATGCAGCTACTAACCAGGCCTTAGGCCGCTTAGCTTCCACGATCTGACGAGAGCGGGCGCTTTCGGCTTAGTGTGGCCGCAGGCAACCTCCAGGGCGCCGTTCCGGCGCCTTGAAGGTGAGGCTTCCCACGCGTGCTCATAGCCATTGGGCCTCAAACCCAAAAAAACGCCTGCAGCACCTGGGGTTCACAGCCGGTCTCGCATGCAGCTACTAACCAGGCCTGAAGCCGCTTAGCTTCCGCGATCTGACGAGAGCGGGCGCTTTCGGCTTAGTGTGGCCGCAGGCAACCTCCAGGGCGCCGTTCCGGCGCCTTGAAGGTGAGGCTTCCCACGCGTGCTCATAGCCATTGGGCCTCAAACCCAAAAGCACGCCTGCAGCACCTGGGGTTCACAGCCGGTCTCCCATGCAGCTACTAACCAGGCCTGAAGCCGCTTAGCTTCCGCGATCTGACGAGAGCGGGCGCTTTCGGCTTAGTGTGGCCGCAGGCAACCTCCAGGGCGCCGTTCCGGCGGCTTGAAGGTGAGGCTTCCCACGCGTGCTCATAGCTATTGGGTCTCAAACCCAAAAAAACGCCTGCAGCACCTGGGGTTCACAGCCGGTCTCCCATGCAGCTACTAACAAGGCCTGAAGCCGCTTAGCTTCCGCGATCTGACGAGAGCGGGCGCTTTCGGCTTAGTGTGGCCGCAGGCAACCTCCAGGGCGCCGTTCCGGCGCCTTGAAGGTGAGGCTTCCCACGCGTGCTCATAGCCATTGGGCCTCAAACCCAAAAAAACGCCTGCAGCACCAGGGGTTCACAGCCGGTCTCCCATGCAGCTACTAACCAGGCCTGAAGCCGCTTAGCTTCCGCGATCTGACGAGAGCGGGCGCTTTTGGCTTAGTGTGGCCGCAGGCAACCTCCAAGGCGCCGTTTCGGCGCCTTGAAGGTGAGGCTTCCCACGCGTGCTCATAGCCATTGGGCCTCAAACCCAAAAAAACGCCTGCAGCACCTGGGGTTCACAGCCGGTCTCCCATGCAGCTACTAACCAGGCCTGAAGCCGCTTAGCTTCCGCGATCTGACGAGAGCGGGCGCTTTCGGCTTAGTGTGGCTGCAAGCAACCTCCAAGGCGCGGTTCCGGCGCCTTGAAGGTGAGGCTTCCCACGCGTGCTCATAGCCATTGGGCCTCAAACCCAAAAAAACGCCTGCAGCACCTGGGGTTCACAGCCGGTCTCCCATGCAGCTACTAACCAGGCCTGAAGCCGCTTAGCTTCCGCGATCTGATGAGAGCGGGCGCTTTCGGCTTAGTGTGGCCGAAGGCAACCTCCAAGGCGCCGTTCCGGCGCCTTGAAGGTGAGGCTTCCCACGCGTGCTCATAGCCATTGGGCCTCAAACCCAAAAAAACACCTGCAGCACCTGGGGTTCACAGCCGGTCTCCCATGCAGCTACTAACCAGGCCTGAAGCCGCTTAGCTTCCACGATCTGACGAGAGCGGGCACTTTAGGCTTAGTGTGGCCGCAGGCAACCTCCAGGGCGCCGTTCCGGCGCCTTGAAGGTGAGGCTTCCCACGCATGCTCATAGCCATTGGGCCTCAAACCCAAAAAAACACCTGCAGCACCTGGGGTTCACAGCCGGTCTCCCATGCAGCTACTAACCAGGCCTGAAGCCGCTTAGCTTCCGCGATCTGACGAGAGCGGCCGCTTTCGGCTTAGTGTGGCCGCAGGCAACCTCCAAAGCGCCGTTCCGGCGCCTTGAAGGTGAGGCTTCCCACGCGTGCTCATTGCCATTGGGCCTCAAACCCAAAAAAACGCCTGCAGCACCTGGGGTTCACAGCCGGTCTCCCATGCAGCTACTAACCAGGCCTGAAGCCGCTTAGCTTCCGCAATCTGACGAAAACGGGCGCTTTCGGCTTAGTGTGGCCGCAGGCAACCTCCAGGGCGCCGTTCCGGCGCCTTGAAGGTGAGGCTTCCCACGCGTGCTCATAGCCATTGGGTCTCAAACCCAAAAAAACGCCTGCAGCACCTGGGGTTCACAGCCGGTCTCCCATGCAGCTACTAACCAGGCCTGAAGCCGCTTAGCTTCCGCGATCTGACGAGAGCGGGCGCTTTCGGCTTAGTGTGGCCGCAGGCAACCTCCAAGGCGCCGTTCCGGCGCCTTGAAGGTGAGGCTTCCCACGCGTGCTCATAGCCATTGGGCCTCAAACACAAAAAAAACGCCTGCAGCACCTGGGGTTCACAGCCGGTGTCCCATGCAGCTACTAACCAGGCCTGAAGCCGCTTAGCTTCCGCGATCTGACGAGAGCGGGCGCTTTCGGCTTAGAGTGGCCGCAGGCAACCTCCAGGGCGCCGTTCCGGCGCCTTGAAGGTGAGGCTTCCCACGCGTGCTCATAGCCATTGGGCCTCAAACCCAAAAAATCACCTGCAGCACCTGGGGTTCACAGCCGGTCTCCCATGCAGCTACTAACCAGGCCTGAAGCCGCTTAGCTTCCGCGATCTGACGAGAGCGGGCGCTGTCGGCTTAGTGTGGCCGCTTGCAACCTCCAGGGCGCCGTTCCGGCGCCTTGAAGGTGAGGCTTCCCACGCGTGCTCATAGCCATTGGACCTCAAACCCAAAAAAACACCTGCAGCACCTGGGGTTCACAGCCGGTCTCCCATGCAGCTACTAACCAGGCCTGAAGCCGCTTAGCTTCCGCGATCTGACGAGAGCGGGCGCTTTCGGCTTAGTGTGGCCGCAGGCAACCTCCAAGGCGCCGTTCCGGCGCCTTGAAGGTGAGGCTTCCCACGCGTGCTCATAGCCATTGGGCCTCAAACCCAAAAATACGCCTGCAGCACCTGGGGTTCACAGCCGGTCTCCCATGCAGCTACTAACCAGGCCTGAAGCCGCTTAGCTTCCGCGATCTGACGAGAGTGGGCGCTTTCGGCTTAGTGTGGCCGCAGGCAACCTCCAGGGCGCCGTTGCGGCGCCTTGAAGATGAGGCTTCCCACGCGTGCTCATAGCCATTGGGTCTCAAACCCAAAAAAACACCTGCAGCACCTGGGGTTCACAGCCGGTCTCCCATGCAGCTACTAACCAGGCCTGAAGCCGCTTAGCTTCCGCGATCTGACGAGAACGGGCGCTTTCGGCTTAGTGTGGCCGCAGGCAACCTCCAGGGCGCCGTTCCGGCGCCTTGAAGGTGAGGCTTCCCACGCGTGCTCATAGCCATTGGGCCTCAAACCCAAAAAAACGCCTGCAGCACCTGGGGTTCACAGCCGGTCTCCCATGCAGCTACTAACCAGGCCTGAAGCCGCCTAGCTTCCGCGATCTGACGAGAGCGGGCGCTTTTGGCTTAGTGTGGCCGCAGGCAACCTCCAAGGCGCCATTCCAGCGCCTTGAAGGTGAGGCTTCCCACGCGTGCTCATAGCCATTGGGCCTCAAACCCAAAAAAACGCCTGCAGCACCTGGGGTTCACAGCCGATCTCCCATGCAGCTACTAACCAGGCCTGAAGCCGCTTAGCTTCCGCGATCTGACGAGAGCGGGCGCTTTCGGCTTAGTGTGGCCACAGGCAACCTCCAGGGCGCCGTTCCGGCGCCTTGAAGGTGAGGCTTCCCAAGCGTGCTCATAGCCATTGGGCCTCAAACCCAAAAAAACACCTGCAGCACCTGGGGTTCACAGCCGGTCTCCCATGCAGCTACTAACCAGGCCTGAAGCCGCTTAGCTTCCGCGATCTGACGAGAGCGGGTGCTTTCGGCTTAGTGTGGCCGCAGGCAACCTCCAAGGCGCCGTTCCGGCGCCTTGAAGGTGAGGCTTCCCACGCGTGCTCATAGCCATTGGGCCTCAAACCCAAAAAAAACGCCTGCAGCACCTGGGGTTCACAGCCGGTCTCCCATGCAGCTACTAACCAGGCCTGAAGCCACTTAGCTTCCGCGATCTGACGAGAGCGGGCGCTTTCGGCTTAGTGTGGCCGCAGGCGACCTCCAAGGCGCCGTTCCGGCGCCTTGAAGGTGAGGCTTCCCACGCGTGCTCATAGCCATTGGGCCTCAAACCCAAAAAAACACCTGCAGCACCTGGGGTTCACAGCCGGTCTCCCATGCAGCTACTAACCAGGCCTGAAGCCGCTTAGCTTCCACGATCTGACGAGAGCGGGCGCTTTCGGCTTAGTGTGGCCGCAGGCAACCTCCAGGGCGCCGTTCCGGCGCCTTGAAGGTGAGGCTTCCCACGCGTGCTCATAGCCATTGGGCCTCAAACCCAAAAAAACACCTGCAGCAGCTGGGGTTCACAGCCGGTCTCCCATGCAGCTACTAACCAGGCCTGAAGCCGCTTAGCTTCCACGATCTGACGAGAGCGGGCGCTTTCGGCTTAGTGTGGCCGCAGGCAACCTCCAGGGCGCCGTTCCGGCGCCTTGAAGGTGAGGCTTCCCACGCGTGCTCATAGCCATTGGGTCTCAAACCCAAAAAAACGCCTGCAGCACCTGGGGTTCACAGCCGGTCTCCCATGCAGCTACTAACCAGGCCTGAAGCCGCTTAGCTTCCGCGATTTGACGAGAGCGGGCGCTTTCGGCTTAGTGTGGCCGCAGGCAACCTCCAGGGCCTTGAAGGTGAGGCTTCCCACGCGTGCTCATAGCCATTGGGCCTCAAACCCAAAAAAACGCCTGCAGCACCTGGGGTTCACAGCCGGTCTCCCATGCAGCTACTAAACAGGCCTGAAGCCGCTTAGCTTCCGCGATCTGACGAGAGCGGGCGCTTTTGGCTTAGTGTGGCCGCAGGCAACCTCCAAGGCGCCGTTCCGGCGCCTTGAAGGTGAGGCTTCCCACGCGTGCTCATAGCCATTGGGCCTCAAACCCAAAAAAACGCCTGCAGTACCTGGGGTTCACAGCCGGTCTCCCATGCAGCTTCTAACCAGGCCTGAAGCCGCTTAGCTTCCGCGATCTGACGAGAGCGGGCGCTTTCGGCTTAGTGTGGCCGCAGGCAACCTCCAGGGCGCCGTTCCGGCGCCTTGAAGGTGAGGCTTCCCACGCGTGCTCATAGCCATTGGGTCTCAAACCCAAAAAAACGCCTACAGCACCTGGGGTTCACAGCCGGTCTCCCATGCAGCTTCTAACCAGGCCTGAAGCCGCTTAGCTTCCGCGATCTGACGAGAGCGGGCGCTTTCGGCTTAGTGTGGCCGCAGGCAACCTCCAGGCCGCCGTTCCGGCGCCTTGAAGGTGAGGCTTCCCACGCGTGCTCATAGCCATTGGGTCTCAAACCCAAAAAAACGCCTGCAGCACCTGGGGTTCACAGCCGGTCTCCCATGCAGCTACTAACCAGGCCTGAAGCCGCTTAGCTTCCGCGATCTGACGAGAGCGGGCGCTTTCGGCTTAGTGTGGCCGCAGGCAATCTCCAAGGCGCCGTTCCGGCGCCTTGAAGGTGAGGCTTCCCACGCGTGCTCATAGCCATTGGGTCTCAAACCCAAAAAAACGCCTGCAGCACCTGGGGTTCACAGCCGGTCTCCCATGCAGCTACTAACCAGGCCTGAAGCCGCTTAGCTTCCGCGATCTGACGAGAGCGGGCGCTTTCGGCTTAGTGTGGCCGCAGGCAACCTCCAGGGCGCCGTTCCGGCGCCTTGAAGGTGAGGCTTCCCACGCGTGCTCATAGCCATTGGGCCTCAAACCCAAAAAAAACGCCTGCAGCACCTGGAGTTCACAGCCGGTCTCCCATGCAGCTACTAACCAGGCCTGAAGCCGCTTAGCTTCCGCGATCTGACGAGAGCGGGCGCTTTCGGCTTAGTGTGGCCGCAGGCAACCTCCAGGGCGCCGTTCCGGCGCCTTGAAGGTGAGGCTTCCCACGCGTGCTCATAGCCATTGGGCCTCAAACCCAAAAAAACACCTGCAGCAGCTGGGGTTCACAGCCGGTCTCCCATGCAGCTACTAACCAGGCCTGAAGCCGCTTAGCTTCCGCGATCTGACGAGAGCGGGCGCTTTCGGCTTAGTGTGGCCGCAGGCAACCTCCAGTGCGCCGTTCCGGCGCCTTGAAGGTGAGGCTTCCCACGCGTGCTCATAGCCATTGGGCCTCAAACCCAAAAAAACGCCTGCAGCACCTGGGGTTCACAGCCAGTCTCCCATGCAGCTACTAACCAGGCCTGAAGCCGCTTAGCTTCCGCGATCTGACGAAAACGGGCGCTTTCGGCTTAGTGTGGCCGCAGGCATCCTCCAGGGCGCCGTTCCGGCGCCTTGAAGGTGAGGCTTCCCACGCGTGCTCATAGCCATTGGGTCTCAAACCCAAAAAAACGCCTACAGCACCTGGGGTTCACAGCCGGTCTCCCATGCTGCTACTTACCAGGCCTGAAGCCGCTTAGCTTCCGCGATTTGACGAGAGCGGGCGCTTTCGGCTTAGTGTGGCCGCAGGCAACCTCCAGGGCCTTGAAGGTGAGGCTTCCCACGCGTGCTCATAGCCATTGGGCCTCAAACCCAAAAAAACGCCTGCAGCACCTGGGGTTCACAGCCGGTCTCCCATGGAGCTACTAAACAGGCCTGAAGCCGCTTAGCTTCCGCGATCTGACGAGAGCGGGCGCTTTTGGTTTAGTGTGGCCGCAGGCAACCTCCAAGGCGCCGTTCCGGCGCCTTGAAGGTGAGGCTTCCAACGCGTGCTCATAGCCATTGGGCCTCAAACCCAAAAATACGCCTGCAGTACCTGGGGTTCACAGCCGGTCTCCCATGCAGCTTCTAACCAGGCCTGAAGCCGCTTAGCTTCCGCGATCTGACGAGAGCGGGCGCTTTCGGCTTAGTGTGGCCGCAGGCAACCTCCAGGGCGCCGTTCCGGCGCCTTGAAGGTGAGGCTTCCCACGCGTGCTCATAGCCATTGGGTCTCAAACCCAAAAAAACGCCTACAGCACCTGGGGTTCACAGCCAGTCTCCCACGCAGCTTCTAACCAGGCCTGAAGCCGCTTAGCTTCCGCGATCTGACGAGAGCGGGCGCTTTCGGCTTAGTGTGGCCGCAGGCAACCTCCAGGGCGCCGTTCCGGCGCCTTGAAGGTGAGGCTTCCCACGCGTGCTCATAGCCATTGGGTCTCAAACCCAAAAAAACGCCTACAGCACCTGGGGTTCACAGCCGGTCTCCCATGCAGCTACTAACCAGGCCTGAAGCCGCTTAGCTTCCGCGATCTGACGAGAGCGGGCGCTTTCGGCTTAGTGTGGCCGCAGGCAATCTCCAAGGCGCCGTTTCGGCGCCTTGAAGGTGAGGCTTCCCACGCGTGCTCATAGCCATTGGGCCTCAAACCCAAAAAAACGCCTGCAGCACATGGGGTTCACAGCCGGTCTCCCATGCAGCTACTAACCAGGCCTGAAGCCGCTTAGCTTCCGCGATCTGACGAGAGTGGGTGCTTTCGGCTTAGTGTAGCCGCAGGCAATCTCCAGGGCGCCGTTCCGGCGCCTTGAAGGTGAGGCTTCCCACGCGTGCTCATAGCCATTGGGCCTCAAACCCAAAAAAACGCCTGCAGCACCTGGGGTTCACAGCCAGTCTCCCATGCAGCTACTAACCAGGCCTGAAGCCGCTTAGCTTCCGCAATCTGACGAGAGCGGGCGCTTTCGGCTTAGTGTGGCCGCAGGCAACCTCCAGGGCGCCGTTCCGGCGCCTTGAAGGTGAGGCTTCCCACGCGTGCTCATAGCCATTGGGTCTCAAACCCAAAAAAACGCCTGCAGCACCTGGGGTTCACAGCCGGTCTCCCATGCAGCTACTAACCAGGCCTGAAGCCGCTTAGCTTCCGCGATCTGACGAGAGCGGGCGCTTTCGGCTTAGTGTGGCCGCAGGCAACCTCCAGGGCGCCGTTCCGGCGCCTTGAAGGTGAGGCTTCCCACGTGTGCTCATAGCCATTGGGCCTCAAACCCAAAAAAAGCCTGCAGCACCTGGGGTTCACAGCCGATCTCCCATGCAGCTACTTAACCAGGCCTGAAGCCGCTTAGCTTCCGCGATCTGACGAGAGCGGGCGCTTTCGGCTTAGTGTGGCCGCAGGCAATCTCCAAGGCGCCGTTTCGGCGCCTTGAAGGTGAGGCTTCCCACGCGTGCTCATAGCCATTGGGCCTCAAACCCAAAAAAACGCCTGCAGCACATGGGGTTCACAGCCGGTCTCCCATGCAGCTACTAACCAGGCCTGAAGCCGCTTAGCTTCCGCGATCTGACGAGAGTGGGTGCTTTCGGCTTAGTGTAGCCGCAGGCAATCTCCAGGGCGCCGTTCCGGCGCCTTGAAGGTGAGGCTTCCCACGCGTGCTCATAGCCATTGGGCCTCAAACCCAAAAAAACGCCTGCAGCACCTGGGGTTCACAGCCAGTCTCCCATGCAGCTACTAACCAGGCCTGAAGCCGCTTAGCTTCCGCAATCTGACGAGAGCGGGCGCTTTCGGCTTAGTGTGGCCGCAGGCAACCTCCAGGGCGCCGTTCCGGCGCCTTGAAGGTGAGGCTTCCCACGCGTGCTCATAGCCATTGGGTCTCAAACCCAAAAAAACGCCTGCAGCACCTGGGGTTCACAGCCGGTCTCCCATGCAGCTACTAACCAGGCCTGAAGCCGCTTAGCTTCCGCGATCTGACGAGAGCGGGCGCTTTCGGCTTAGTGTGGCCGCAGGCAACCTCCAGGGCGCCGTTCCGGCGCCTTGAAGGTGAGGCTTCCCACGTGTGCTCATAGCCATTGGGCCTCAAACCCAAAAAAAGCCTGCAGCACCTGGGGTTCACAGCCGATCTCCCATGCAGCTACTTAACCAGGCCTGAAGCCGCTTAGCTTCCGCGATCTGACGAGAGCGGGCGCTTTCAGCTTAGTGTGGCCGCAGGCAACCTCCAGGGCGCCGTTCCGGCGCCTTGAAGGTGAGGCTTCCCACGCGTGCTCATAGCCATTGGGTCTCAAACCCAAAAAAACGCCTGCAGCACCTGGGGTTCACAGCCGGTCTCCCATCCAGCTACTAACCAGGCCTGAAGCCGCTTAGCTTCCGCGATCTGACGAGAGCAGGCGCTTTTGGCTTAGTGTGGCCGCAGGCAACCTCCAAGGCGCCATTGCGGCGCCTTGAAGGTGAGGCTTCCCACGCGTGCTCATAGCCATTGGGCCTCAAACCCAAAAAAACACCTGCAGCACCTGGAGTTCACAGCCGGTCTCCCATGCAGCTACTAACCAGGCCTGAAGCCGCTTAGCTTCCGCGATCTGACGAGAGCAGGCGCTTTCGGCTTAGTGTGGCCGCAGGCAACCTCCAGGGCGCCGTTCCGGCGCCTTGAAGGTGAGGCTTCCCACGCGTGCTCATAGCCATTGGGCCTCAAACCCAAAAAAACGCCTGCAGCACCTGGGGTTCACAGCCGGTCTCCCATGCAGCTACTAACCAGGCCTGAAGCTGCTTAGCTTCCGCGATCTGACGAGAGCGGGCGCTTTCGGCTTAGTGTGGCCGCAGGCAACCTCCAGGGCGCCGTTCCGGCGCCTTGAAGGTGAGGCTTCCCACGCGTCCTCATAGCCATTGGGTCTCAAACCCAAAAAAATGCCTGCAGCACCTGGGGTTCACAGCCGGTCTCCCATGCAGCTACTAACCAGGCATGAAGCCGCTTAGCTTCCGCGATCTGACGAGAGCGGGCGCTTTCGGCTTAGTGTGGCCGCAGGCAACCTCCATGGCGCCGTTCCGGCGCCTTGAAGGTGAGGCTTCCCACGCGTGCTCATAGCCATTGGGCCTCAAACCCAAAAAAACGCCTGCAGCACCTGGGGTTCACAGCCGGTCTCCCATGCAGCTACTAACCAGGCCTGAAGCCGCTTAGCTTCCGCGATCTGACGAGAGCGGGCGCTTTCGGCTTAGTGTGGCCGCAGGCAACCTCCAGGGCGCCGTTCCGGCGCCTTGAAGGTGAGGCTTCCCACGCGTGCTCATAGCCATTGGGCCTCAAACCCAAAAAAACGCCTGCAGCACCTGGGGTTCACAGCCGGTCTCCCATGCAGCTACTAACCAGGCCTGAAGCCGCTTAGCTTCCGCGATCTGATAAGAGCGGGCGCTTTCGGCTTAGTGTGGCCGCAGGCAACCTCCAAGGCGCCGTTCCGGCGCCTTGAAGGTGAGGCTTCCCAAGCGTGCTCATAGCCATTGGGCCTCAAACCCAAAAAAACGCCTGCAGCACCTGGGGTTCACAGCCAGTCTCCCATGCAGCTACTAACCAGGCCTGAAGCCACTTAGCTTCCGCGATCTGACGAGAGCGGGCGCTTTCGGCTTAGTGTGGCCGCAGGCGCCGTTCCGGCGCCTTGAAGGTGAGGCTTCCCACGCGTGCTCATAGCCATTGGGCCTCAAACCCAAAAAAACGCCTGCAGCACCTGGGGTTCACAGCCGGTCTCCCATGCAGCTACTAACCAGGCCTGAAGCTGCTTAGCTTCCGCGATCTGATGCTTTCGGCTTAGTGTGGCCGCAGGCAACCTCCAGGGCGCCGTTCCGGCGCCTTGAAGGTGAGGCTTCCCACGCGTGCTCATTGCCATTGGGTCTCAAACCCAAAAGAACGCCTGCAGCACCTGGGGTTCACAGCCGGTCTCCCATGCAGCTACTAACCAGGCCTGAAGCCGCTTAGCTTCCGCGATCTGACGAGAGCGGGCGCTTTCGTCTTAGTGTGGCCGCAGGCAATCTCCAGGGCGCCGTTCCGGCGCCTTGAAGGTGAGGCTTCCCACGCGTGCTCATAGCCATTGGGCCTCAAACCCAAAAAAACGCCTGCAGCACCTGGGCTTCACAGCCGGTCTCCCATGCAGCTACTAACCAGGCCTGAAGCCGCTTAGCTTCCGCGATCTGACGAGAGCGGGCGCTTTCGGCTTAGTGTGGCCGCAGGCAACCTCCAGGGCGCCGTTCCGGCGCCTTGAAGGTGAGGCTTCGCACGCGTGCTCATAGCCATTGGGCCTCAAACCCAAAAAAACGCCTGCAGCACCTGGGGTTCACAGCCGGTCTCCCATGCAGCTACTAACCAGGCCTGAAGCCGCTTAGCTTCCGCGATCTGACGAGAGCGGGCGCTTTCGGCTTAGTGTGGCCGCAGGCAACCTCCAGGGCGCCGTTCCGGCGCCTTGAAGGTGAGGCTTCCCACGCGTGCTCATAGCCATTGGGTCTCAAACCCAAAAAACCGCCTGCAGCACCTGGGGTTCACAGCCGGTCTCCCATGCAGCTACTAACAAGGCCTGAAGCCGCTTAGCTTCCGCGATCTGACGAGAGCGGGCGCTTTCGGCTTAGTGTGGCCGCAGGCAACCTCCAGGGCGCCGTTCCGGCGCCTTGAAGGTGAGGCTTCCCACGCGTGCTCATAGCCATTATGCCTCAAACCCAAAAAAACGCCTGCAGCTCCTGGGGTTCACAGCCGGTCTCCCATGCAGCTACTAACCAGGCCTGAAGCCGCTTAGCTTCCGCGATCTGACGAGAGCAGGCGCTTTCGGCTTAGTGTGGCCGCAGGCAACCTCCAGGGCGCCGTTCCGGCGCCTTGAAGGTGAGGCTTCCCACGCGTGCTCATAGCCATTGGGCCTCAAACCCAAAAAAACACCTGCAGCACCTGGGGTTCACAGCCGGTCTCCCATGCAGCTACTAACCAGGCCTGAAGCCGCTTAGCTTCCGCGATCTGACGAGAGCGGGCGCTTTCGGCTTAGTGTGGCCGCAGGCAACCTCCAGGGCGCCGTTCCGGCGCCTTGAAGGTGAGGCTTCCCACGCGTGCTCATAGCCATTGGGTCTCAAACCCCAAAAAACGCCTGCAGCACCTGGGGTTCACAGCCGGTCTCCCATGCAGCTACTAACCAGGCCTGAAGCCGCTTAGCTTCCGCGATCTGACGAGAGCGGGCGCTTTCGGCTTAGTGTGGCCGCAGGCAACCTCCAGGGCCTTGAAGGTGAGGCTTCCCACGCGTGCTCATAGCCATTGGGCCTCAAACCCAAAAAAACGCCTGCAGCACCTGGGGTTCACAGCCGGTCTCCCATGCAGCTACTAAACAGGCCTGAAGCCGCTTAGCTTCCGCGATCTGACGCTTTCGGCTTAGTGTGGCCGCAGGCAACCTCCAGGGCGCCGTTCCGGCGCCTTGAAGGTGAGGCTTCACACGCGTGCTCATAGCCATTGGGCCTCAAACCCAAAAAAACGCCTGCAGCACCTGGGGTTCACAGCCGGTCTCCCATGCAGCTACTAACCAGGCCTGAAGCCGCTTAGCTTCCGCGATCTGACGAGAGCGGGCGCTTTCGGCTTAGTATGGCCGCAGGCAATCTCCAGGGCGCCGTTCCGGCGCCTTGAAGGTGAGGCTTCCCACGCGTGCTCATAGCCATTGGGTCTCAAACCCAAAAAAACACCTGCAGCACCTGGGGTTCACAGCCGGTCTCCCATGCAGCTACTAACCAGGCCTGAAGCCGCTTAGCTTCCGCGATCTGACGAGAGCGGGCGCTTTCGGCTTAGTGTGGCCGCAGGCAACCTCCAGGGAGCCGTTCCAGCGCCTTGAAGGTGAGGCTTCCCACGCGTGCTCATAGCCATTGGGCCTCAAACCCAAAAAAACGCCTGCAGCACCTGGGATTCACAGCCGGTCTCCCATACAGCTACTAACCAGGCCTGAAGCCGCTTAGCTTCCGCGATCTGACGAAAACGGGCGCTTTCGGCTTAGTGTGGCCGCAGGCAACCTCCAGGGCGCCGTTCCGGCGCCTTGAAGGTGAGGCTTCCCACGCGTGCTCATAGCCATTGGGTCTCAAACCCAAAAAAACACCTGCAGCACCTGGGGTTCACAGCCGGTCTCCCATGCAGCTACTAACCAGGCCTGGTGCCGCTTAGCTTCTGCGATCTGACAAGAGCGGGAGCTTTCGGCTTAGTGTGGCCGCAGGCAACCTCCAGGGCGCCGTTCCGGCGCCTTGAAGGTGAGGCTTCCCACGCGTGCTCATAGCCATTGGGCCTCAAACCCAAAAAAACACCTGCAGCACCTGGGGTTCACAGCCGGTCTCCCATGCAGCTACTAACCAGGCCTGAAGCCGCTTAGCTTCCACGATCTGACGAGAGCGGGCGCTTTCGGCTTAGTGTGGCCACAGGCAAACCTCCAGGGCGCCGTTCCGGCGCCTTGAAGGTGAGGCTTCCCACGCGTGCTCATAGCCATTGGGTCTCAAACCCAAAAAAACACCTGCAGCACCTGGGGTTCACAGCCGGTCTCCTATGCAGCTACTAACCAGGCCTGAAGCCGCTTAGCTTCCACGATCTGACGAGAGCTTTCGGCTTAGTGTGGCCGCAGGCGACCTCCATGGCGCCGTTCCGGCGCCTTGAAGGTGAGGCTTCCCACGCGTGCTCATAGCCATTGGGCCTCAAACCCAAAAAAACGCCTGCAACACCTGGGGTTCACAGCCGGTCTCCCATGCAGCTACTAACCAGGCCTGAAGCCGCTTAGCTTCCGCGATCTGACGAGAGCGGGCGCTTTCGGCTTAGTGTGGCCGCAGGCGACCTCCAAGGCGCCGTTCCGGCGCCTTGAAGGTGAGGCTTCCCACGCGTGCTCATAGCCATTGGGCCTCAAACCCAAAAAAACGCCTGCAGCACCTGGGGTTCACAGCCGGTCTCCCATGCAGCTACTAACCAGGCCTGAAGCCGCTTAGCTTCCACGATCTGACGAGAGCGGGCGCTTTCGGCTTAGTGTGGCCGCAGGCAACCTCCAGGGCGCCGTTCCGGCGCCTTGAAGGTGAGGCTTCCCACGCGTGCTCATAGCCATTGGGCCTCAAACCCAAAAAAACGCCTGCAGCAACTGGGGTTCACAGCCAGTCTCCCATGCAGCTACTAACCAGGCCTGAAGCCGCTTAGCTTCCGCGATCTGACGAACGCGGGCGCTTTCGGCTTAGTGTGGCCGCAGGCAACCTCCAGGGCGCCGTCCTGGCACCTTGAAGGTGAGGCTTCCCACGCGTGCTCATAGCCATTGGGTCTCAAACCCAAAAAAACGCCTGCAGCACCTGGGGTTCACAGCCGGTCTCCCATGCAGCTACTAACCAGGCCTGAAGCCGCTTAGATTCCGTGATCTGACGAGAGCGGGCGCTTTCGGCTTAGTGTGGCCGCAGGCAACCTCCAGGGCGCCGTTTCGGCGCCTTGAAGGTGAGGCTTCCCACGCGTGCTCATAGCCATTGGGCCTCAAACCCAAAAAAACGCCTGCCGCACCTGGGGTTCACAGCCGGTCTCCCATGCAGCTACTAACCAGGCCTGAAGCCGCTTAGCTTCCGCGATCTGACGAGAGCGGGCGCTTTCAGCTTAGTGTGGCCGCAGGCAACCTCCATGGCGCCGTTCCGGCGCCTTGAAGGTGAGGCTTCCCACGCGTGCTCATAGCCATTGGGCCTCAAACCCAAAAAAACGCCTGCAGCACCTGGGGTTCACAGCCGGTCTCCCATGCAGCTACTAACCAGGCCTGAAGCCGCTTAGCTTCCGCGATCTGACGAGAGCGGGCGCTTTCGGCTTAGTGTGGCCGCAGGCAACCTCCAGGGCGCCGTTCCGGCGCCTTGAAGGTGAGGCTTCCCACGCGTGCTCATAGCCATTGGGCCTCAAACCCAAAAAACCGCCTGCAGCACCTGGGGTTCACAGCCGGTCTCCCACGCAGCTACTAACCAGGCCTGAAGCCGCTTAGCTTCCGCGATCTGACGAGAGCGGGCGCTTTCGGCTTTGTGTGGCCACAGGCAACCTCCAGGGCGCCGTTCCGGCGCCTTGAAGGTGAGGCTTCCCACGCGTGCTCATAGCCATTGGGTCTCAAACCCAAAAAAACGCCTGCAGCACCTGGGATTCACAGCCGGTCTCCCATGCAGCTACTAACCAGGCCTGAAGCCGCTTAGCTTCTGCGATCTGACGCTTTCGGCTTAGTGTGGCCGCAGGCAACCTCCAGGGCGCCGTTCCGGCGCCTTGAAGGTGAGGCTTCCCACGCGTGCTCATAGCCATTGGGCCTCAAACCCAAAAAAACGCCTGCAGCACCTGTGGTTCACAGCCGGTCTCCCATGCAGCTACTAACCAGGCCTGAAGCCGCTTAGCTTCTCGCGATCTGACGAGAGCGGGCGCTTTCGGCTTAGTGTGGCCGCAGGCAACCTCCAGGGCGCCGTTCCGGCGCCATGAAGGTGAGGCTTCCCACGCGTGCTCATAGCCATTGGGCCTCAAACCCAAAAAAACGCCTGCAGCACCTGGGGTTCACAGCCGGTCTCCCATGCAGCTACTAACCAGGCCTGAAGCCGCTTAGCTTCCGCGATCTGACGCTTTCGGCTTAGTGTGGCCGCAGGCAACCTCCAAGGCGGCATTCCGGCGCCTTGAAGGTGAGGCTTCCCACGCGTGCTCATAGCCATTGGGCCTCAAACCCAAAAAAACGCCTGCAGCACCTGGGGTTCACAGCCGGTCTCCCATGCAGCTACTAACCAGGCCTGAAGCCGCTTAGCTTCCGCGATCTGACGAGAGCGGGCGCTTTCGGCTTAGTGTGGCCGCAGGCAACCTCCAGGGCGCCGTTCCGGCGCCTTGAAGGTGAGGCTTCACACGCGTGCTCATAGCCATTGGGTCTCAAACCCAAAAAAATGCCAGTAGCACCTGGGGTTCACAGCCGGTCTCCCATGCAGCTACCAACCAGGCCTGAAGCCGCTTAGCTTCCGCGATCTGACAAGAGCGGGCGCTTTCGGCTTAGTGTGGCCGCAGGCAACCTCCGGGGCGCCGTTCCGGCGCCTTGAAGGTGAGGCTTCCCACGCGTGCTCATAGCCATTGGGCCTCAAACCCAAAAAAACGCCTGCCGCACCTGGGATTCACAGCCGGTCTCCCATGCAGCTACTAACCAGGCCTGAAGCCGCTTAGCTTCCGCGATCTGACGAGAGCGGGCGCTTTCGGCTTAGTGTGGCCGCAGGCAACCTCCAGGGCGCCGTTCCGGCTCCTTGAAGGTGAGGCTTCCCACGCGTGCTCATAGCCACTGGGCCTCAAACCCAAAAAAACACCTGCAGCACCTGGGGTTCACAGCTGGTCTCCCATGCAGCTACTAACCAGGCCTGAAGCCGCTTAGCTTCCGCGATCTAACGAGAGCGGGCACTTTCGGCTTAGTGTTGCCGCAGGCAACCTCCAAGGCGCCGTTCCGGCGCCTTGAAGGTGAGGCTTCCCACGCGTGCTCATAGCCATTGGGCCTCAAACCCAAAAAAATGCCTGCAGCACCTGGGGTTCACAGCCGGTCTCCCATGCAGCTACTAACCAGGCCTGAAGCCGATTAGCTTCCGCGATCTGACGAGAGCGGGCGCTTTCGGCTTAGTGTGGCCGCAGGCAACCTCCAGGGCGCCGTTCCGGCGCCTTGAAGGTGAGGCTTCCCACGCGTGCTCATAGCCACTGGGCCTCAAACCCAAAAAAACACCTGCAGCACCTGGGGTTCACAGCCGGTCTCCCATGCAGCTACTAACCAGGCCTGAAGCCGCTTAGCTTCCGCAATCTGACGAGAGCGGGCGCTTTCGGCTTAGTGTGGCCGCTGGCAACCTACAAAGCGCCGTTCCGGCGCCTTGAAGGTGAGGCTTCCCACGCGTGCTCATAGCCATTGGGCCTCAAACCCAAAAAAACACCTGCAGCACCTGGGGTTCAAAGCCGGTCTCCCATGCAGCTACTAACCAGGCCTGAAGCCGCTTAGCTTCCGCGATCTGACGAGAGCGGGCGCTTTCGGCTTAGTGTGGCCGCAGGCAACCTCCAGGGCGCCGTTCCGGCGCCTTGAAGGTGAGGCTTCCCACGCGTGCTCATAGCCATTGGGTCTCAAACCCAAATAAACGCCTGCAGCACCTGGGGTTCACAGCCGGTCTCCCATGCAGCTACTAACCAGGCCTGAAGCCACTTAGCTTCCGCGATCTGACGAGAGCAGGCGCTTTCGGCTTAGTGTGGCCGCAGGTAACCTCCAGAGCGCCGTTCCGGCGCCTTGAAGGTGAGGCTTCCCACGCGTGCTCATAGCCATTGGGCCTCAAACCCAAAAAAACGCCTGCAGCACCTGGGGTTCACAGCCGGTCTCCCATGCAGCTACTAACCAGGCCTGAAGCCGCTTAGCTTCCGCGATCTGACGAGAGCGGGCGCTTTCGGCTTGGTGTGGCCGCAGGCAACCTCCAGGGCGCCGTTCCGGCGCCTTGAAGGTGAGGCTTCCCACGCGTGCTCATAGCCATTGGGTCTCAAACCCAAAAAAACGCCTGCAGCACCTGGGGTTCACAGCCGGTCTCCTATGCAGCTACTAACCAGGCCTGAAGCCGCTTAGCTTCCACGATCTGACGAGAGCTTGCGGCTTAGTGTGGCCGCAGGCGACCTCCATGGCGCCGTTCCGGCGCCTTGAAGGTGAGGCTTCCCACGCGTGCTCATAGCCATTGGGCCTCAAACCCAAAAAAACGCCTGCAACACCTGGGGTTCACAGCCGGTCTCCCATGCAGCTACTAACCAGGCCTGAAGCCGCTTAGCTTCCGCGATCTGACGAGAGCGGGCGCTTTTGGCTTAGTGTGGCCACAGGCAACCTCCAAGGCGCCGTTCCGGCGCCTTGAAGGTGAGGCTTGCCACGCGTGCTCATGGCCATTGGGCCTCAAACCCAAAAAAACACCTGCAGCACCTGGGGTTCACAGCCGGTCTCCCATGCAGCTACTAACCAGGCCTGAAGCCGCTTAGTTTCCGCGATCTGACGAGAGCGGGCGCTTTCGGCTTAGTGTGGCCGCAGGCAACCTCCAAGGCGCCGTTCCGGCGCCTTGAAGGTGAGGCTTCCCACGCGTGCTCATAGCCATTGGGCCTCAAACCCAAAAAAACGCCTGCAGCACCTGGGGTTCACAGCCGGTCTCCCATGCAGCTACTAACCAGGCCTGAAGCCGCTTAGCTTCCGCGATCTGACGAGAGCGGGCGCTTTCGGCTTAGTGTGGCCGCAGGCGACCTCCAAGGCGCCGTTCCGGCGCCTTGAAGGTGAGGCTTCCCACGCGTGCTCATAGCCATTGGGCCTCAAACCCAAAAAAATGCCTGCAGCACCTGGGGTTCACAGCCGGTCTCCCATGCAGCTACTAACCAGTCCTGAAGCCGCTTAGCTTCCGCGATCTGACGAAAGCGGGCGCTTTCGGCTTAGTGTGGCCGCAGGAAAACTCCAGGGCGCCGTTCCGGCTCCTTGAAGGTGAGGCTTCCCACGCGTGCTCATAGCCATTGGGTCTCAAACCCAAAAAAAAGCTTGCAGCACCTGGGGTTCACAGCCAGTCTCCCATGCAGCTACTAACCAGGCCTGAAGCCGCTTAGCTTCCGTGATCTGACGAGAGCGGGCGCTTTCGGCTTAGTGTGGCCGCAAGCAACCTCCAGGGCGCCGTTCCGGCGCCTTGAAGGTGAGGCTTCCCACGCGTGCTCATAGCCATTGGGCCTCAAACCCAAAAAAACGCCTGCAGCACCTGGGGTTCACAGCCGGTCTCCCATGCAGCTACTAACCAGGCATGAAGCCGCTTAGCTTCCGCAATCTGACGAGAGCGGGCGCTTTTGGCTTAGTGTGGCCGCAGGCAACCTCCAAGGCGCCGTTCCGGCGCCTTGAAGGTGAGGCTTCCCACGCGTGCTCATAGCCATTGGGCCTCAAACCCAAAAAAACGCCTGCAGCACCTGGGGTTCACAGCCGGTCTCCCATGCAGCTACTAACCAGGCCTGAAGCCGCTTAGCTTCCGCGATCTGACGAGAGCGGGCGCTTTCGGTTTAGTGTGGCCGCAGGCAACCTCCAAGGCGCCGTTCCGGCGCCTTGAAGGTGAGGCTTCCCACGCGTGCTCATAGCCATTGGGCCTCAAACCCAAAAAAACGCCTGCAGCACCTGGGGTTCACAGCCGGTCTCCCATGCAGCTACTAACCAGGCCTGAAGCCGCTTAGCTTCCGCGATCTGACGAGAGCGGGCGCTTTCGGCTTAGTGTGGCCGCAGGCAACCTCCAGGGCGCCGTTCCGGCGCCTTGAAGGTGAGGCTTCCCACGCGTGCTCATAGCCATTGGGCCTCAAACCCAAAAAAACGCCTGCAGCAACTGGGGTTCACAGCCGGTCTCCCATGCAGCTACTAACCAGGCCTGAAGCCGCTTAGCTTCCGCGATCTGACGAACGCGGGCGCTTTCGGCTTAGTGTGGCCGCAGGCAACCTCCAGGGCGCCGTCCTGGCACCTTGAAGGTGAGGCTTCCCACGCGTGCTCATAGCCATTGGGTCTCAAACCCAAAAAAACGCCTGCAGCACCTGGGGTTCACAGCCGGTCTCCCATGCAGCTACTAACCAGGCCTGAAGCCGCTTAGATTCCGTGATCTGACGAGAGCGGGCGCTTTCGGCTTAGTGTGGCCGCAGGCAACCTCCAGGGCGCCGTTCCGGCGCCTTGAAGGTGAGGCTTCCCACGCGTGCTCATAGCCATTGGGCCTCAAACCCAAAAAAACGCCTGCCGCACCTGGGGTTCACAGCCGGTCTCCCATGCAGCTACTAACCAGGCCTGAAGCCGCTTAGCTTCCGCGATCTGACGAGAGCGGGCGCTTTCAGCTTAGTGTGGCCGCAGGCAACCTCCATGGCGCCGTTCCGGCGCCTTGAAGGTGAGGCTTCCCACGCGTGCTCATAGCCATTGGGCCTCAAACCCAAAAAAACGCCTGCAGCACCTGGGGTTCACAGCCGGTCTCCCATGCAGCTACTAACCAGGCCTGAAGCCGCTTAGCTTCCGCGATCTGACGAGAGCGGGCGCTTTCAGCTTAGTGTGGCCGCAGGCAACCTCCAGGGCGCCGTTCCGGCGCCTTGAAGGTGAGGCTTCCCACGCGTGCTCATAGCCATTGGGCCTCAAACCCAAAAAACCGCCTGCAGCACCTGGGGTTCACAGCCGGTCTCCCACGCAGCTACTAACCAGGCCTGAAGCCGCTTAGCTTCCGCGATCTGACGAGAGCGGGCGCTTTCGGCTTAGTGTGGCCGCAGGCAACCTCCAGGGCGCCGTTCCGGCGCCTTGAAGGTGAGGCTTCCCACGCGTGCTCATAGCCATTGGGTCTCAAACCCAAAAAAACGCCTGCAGCACCTGGGATTCACAGCCGGTCTCCCATGCAGCTACTAACCAGGCCTGAAGCCGCTTAGCTTCTGCGATCTGACGCTTTCGGCTTAGTGTGGCCGCAGGCAACCTCCAGGGCGCCGTTCCGGCGCCTTGAAGGTGAGGCTTCCCACGCGTGCTCATAGCCATTGGGCCTCAAACCCAAAAAAACGCCTGCAGCACCTGTGGTTCACAGCCGGTCTCCCATGCAGCTACTAACCAGGCCTGAAGCCGCTTAGCTTCTCGCGATCTGACGAGAGCGGGCGCTTTCGGCTTAGTGTGGCCGCAGGCAACCTCCAGGGCGCCGTTCCGGCGCCATGAAGGTGAGGCTTCCCACGCGTGCTCATAGCCATTGGGCCTCAAACCCAAAAAAACGCCTGCAGCACCTGGGGTTCACAGCCGGTCTCCCATGCAGCTACTAACCAGGCCTGAAGCCGCTTAGCTTCCGCGATCTGACGCTTTCGGCTTAGTGTGGCCGCAGGCAACCTCCAAGGCGGCATTCCGGCGCCTTGAAGGTGAGGCTTCCCACGCGTGCTCATAGCCATTGGGCCTCAAACCCAAAAAAACGCCTGCAGCACCTGGGGTTCACAGCCGGTCTCCCATGCAGCTACTAACCAGGCCTGAAGCCGCTTAGCTTCCGCGATCTGACGAGAGCGGGCGCTTTCGGCTTAGTGTGGCCGCAGGCAACCTCCAGGGCGCCGTTCCGGCGCCTTGAAGGTGAGGCTTCACACGCGTGCTCATAGCCATTGGGTCTCAAACCCAAAAAAATGCCAGTAGCACCTGGGGTTCACAGCCGGTCTCCCATGCAGCTACCAACCAGGCCTGAAGCCGCTTAGCTTCCGCGATCTGACAAGAGCGGGCGCTTTCGGCTTAGTGTGGCCGCAGGCAACCTCCGGGGCGCCGTTCCGGCGCCTTGAAGGTGAGGCTTCCCACGCGTGCTCATAGCCATTGGGCCTCAAACCCAAAAAAACGCCTGCCGCACCTGGGATTCACAGCCGGTCTCCCATGCAGCTACTAACCAGGCCTGAAGCCGCTTAGCTTCCGCGATCTGACGAGAGCGGGCGCTTTCGGCTTAGTGTGGCCGCAGGCAATCTCCAGGGCGCCGTTCCGGCTCCTTGAAGGTGAGGCTTCCCACGCGTGCTCATAGCCACTGGGCCTCAAACCCAAAAAAACACCTGCAGCACCTGGGGTTCACAGCTGGTCTCCCATACAGCTACTAACCAGGCCTGAAGCCGCTTAGCTTCCGCGATCTGACGAGAGCGGGCACTTTCGGCTTAGTGTTGCCGCAGGCAACCTCCAAGGCGCCGTTCCGGCGCCTTGAAGGTGAGGCTTCCCACGCGTGCTCATAGCCATTGGGCCTCAAACCCAAAAAAACACCTGCAGCACCTGGGGTTCAAAGCCGGTCTCCCATGCAGCTACTAACCAGGCCTGAAGCCGCTTAGCTTCTGCGATCTGACGAGAGCGGGCGCTTTCGGCTTAGTGTGGCCGCAGGCAACCTCCAGGGCGCCGTTCCGGCGCCTTGAAGGTGAGGCTTCCCACGCGTGCTCATAGCCATTGGGTCTCAAACCCAAATAAACGCCTGCAGCACCTGGGGTTCACAGCCGGTCTCCCATGCAGCTACTAACCAGGCCTGAAGCCACTTAGCTTCCGCGATCTGACGAGAGCAGGCGCTTTCGGCTTAGTGTGGCCGAAGGCAACCTCCAGAGCGCCGTTCCGGCGCCTTGAAGGTGAGGCTTCCCACGCGTGCTCATAGCCATTGGGCCTCAAACCCAAAAAAACGCCTGCAGCACCTGGGGTTCACAGCCGGTCTCCCATGCAGCTACTAACCAGGCCTGAAGCCGCTTAGCTTCCGCGATCTGACGAGAGCGGGCGCTTTCGGCTTAGTGTGGCCGCAGGCAACCTCCAGGGCGCCGTTCCGGCGCCTTGAAGGTGAGGCTTCCCACGCGTGCTCATAGCCATTGGGCCTCAAACCCAAAAAAACGCCTGCCGCACCTGGGGTTCACAGCCGGTCTCCCATGCAGCTACTAACCAGGCCTGAAGCCGCTTAGCTTCCGCGATCTGACGAGAGTGGGCGCTTTCGGCTTAGTGTGGCCGCAGGCAACCTCCAGGGCGCCGTTCCGGCGCCTTGAAGGTGAGGCTTCCCACGCGTGCTCATAGCCATTGGGCCTCAAACCCAAAAAAACGCCTGCAGCACCTGGGGTTCACAGCCGGTCTCCCATGCAGCTACTAACCAGGCCTGAAGCCGCTTAGCTTCCGCAATCTGACGAGAGCGGGCGCTTTCGGCTTAGTGCGGCCGCAGGCAACCTCCAGGGTGCCGTTCCGGCGCCTTGAAGGTGAGGCTTCCCACGCGTGCTCATAGCCATTGGGCCTCAAACCCAAAACAACGCCTGCAGCACCTGGGGTTCACAGCCAGTCTCCCATGCAGCTACTAACCAGGCCTGAAGCCGCTTAGCTTCCACGATCTGACGAGTGCGGGCGCTTTCGGCTTAGTGTGGCCGCAGGCAACCTCCAAGGCGCCGTTCCGGCGCCTTGAAGGTGAGGCTTCCCACGCGTGCTCATAGCCATTGGGCCTCAAACCCAAAAAAACGCCTGCAGCACCTGGGGTTCACAGCCGGTCTCCCATGCAGCTACTAACCAGGCCTGAAGCCGCTTAGCTTCTGCGATCTGACAAGAGCGGGCGCTTTCGGCTTAGTGTGGCCGCAGGCAACCTCCAGGGCGCCGTTGCGGCGCCTTGAAGGTGAGGCTTCCCACGCGTGCTCATAGCCATTGGGCCTCAAACCCAAAACAACGCCTGCAGCACCTGGGGTTCACAGCCGGTCTCCCATGCAGCTACTAACCAGGCCTGAAGCCGCTTAGCTTCCGCGATCTGACGAGTGCGGGTGCTTTCGGCTTAGTGTGGCCGCAGGCAACCTCCAAGGCGCCGTTGCGGCGCCTTGAAGGTGAGGCTTCCCACGCGTGCTCATAGCCATTGGGCCTCAAACCCAAAAAAACGCCAGCAGCACCTGGGGTTCACAGCCGGTCTCCCATGCAGCTACTAACCAGGCCTGAAGCCGCTTAGCTTCCGCGATCTGACGAGAGCGGGCGCTTTCGGCTTAGTGTGGCCGCAGGCAACCTCCAGGGCGCCGTTCCGGCGCCTTGAAGGTGAGGCTTCCCACGCGTGCTCATAGCCATTGGGCCTCAAACCCAAAAAAACGCCTGCAGCACCTGGGGTTCAAAGCCGGTCTCCCATGCAGCTACTAACCAGGCCTGAAGCTGCTTAGCTTCCGCGATCTGACGAGAGCGGGCGCTTTCGGCTTAGTGTGGCCGCAGGCAACCTCCAGTGCGCCGTTCCGGCGCCTTGAAGGTGAGGCTTCCCACGCGTGCTCATAGCCATTGGGTCTCAAACCCAAAAAAACGCCTGCAGCACCTGGGGTTCACAGCCGGTCTCCCATGCAGCTACTAACCAGGCCTGAAGCCGCTTAGCTTCCGCGATCTGACGAGAGCGGGCGCTTTCGGCTTAGTGTGGCCGCAGGCAACCTCCAGGGCGCCGTTCCGGCGCCTTGAAGGTGAGGCTTCCCACGCGTGCTCATAGCCATTGGGCCTCAAACCCAAAAAAACACCTGCAGCACCTGGGGTTCACAGCCGGTCTCCCATGCAGCTACTAACCAGGCCTGAAGCCGCTTAGCTTCCGCGATCTGACGAGAGCAGGCGCTTTCGGCTTAGTGTGGCCGCAGGCAATCTCCATGGCGCCGTTCCGGCGCCTTGAAGGTGAGGCTTCCCACGCGTGCTCATAGCCATTGGGCCTCAAACCCAAAAAAACACCAGCAGCACCTGGGGTTCACAGCCGGTCTCCCATGCAGCTACTAACCAGGCCTGAAGCTGCTTAGCTTCCGCGATCTGACGAGAGCGGGCGCTTTCGGCTTAGTGTAGCCACAGGCAACCACCAAAGCGCCGTTCCGGCGCCTTGAAGGTGAGGCTTCCCACGCGTGCTCATAGCCATTGGGCCTCAAACCCAAAAAAATGCCTGCAGCACCTGGGGTTCACAGCCGGTCTCCCATGCAACTACTAACCAGGCCTGAAGCCGCTTAGCTTTCGCGATCTGACGAGAGCGGGCGCTTTCGGCTTAGTGTGGCCGCAGGCAACCTCCAGGGCGCCGTTCCGGCGCCTTGAAGGTGAGGCTTCCCACGCGTGCTCATAGCCATTGGGTCTCAAACCCAAAAAAACGCCTGCAGCACCTGGGGTTCACAGCCGGTCTCCCATGCAGCTACTAACCAGGCCTGAAGCCGCTTAGCTTCCACGATCTGACGAGAGCGGGCGCTTTCGGCTTAGTGTGGCCGCAGGTAACCTCCAGGGCGCCGTTCGGGCGCCTTGAAGGTGAGGCTTCCCATGCGTGCTCATAGCCATTGGGCCTCAAACCCAAAAAAACGCCTGCAGCACCTGGGGTTCACAGCCGGTCTCCCATGCAGCTACTAACCAGGCCTGAAGCCGCTTAGCTTCCGCAATCTGACGAGAGCGGGCGCTTTTGGCTTAGTGTGGCCGCAGGCAACCTGCAGGGCGCCGTTCCGGCGCCTTGAAGGTGAGGCTTCCCACGCGTGCTCATAGCCACTGGGCCTCAAACCCAAAAAAACGCCTGCAGCACCTGGGGTTCACAGCCGGTCTCCCATGCAGCTACTAACCAGGCCTGCAGCCGCTTAGCCTCCGCGATCTGACGAGAGCGGGCGCTTTCGGCTTAATGTGGCCGCAGGCAACCTCCAATGCGCCGTTCCGGCGCCTTGAAGGTGAGGCTTCTCACGCGTGCTCATAGCCATTGGGCCTCAAACCCAAAAAAACGCCTGCAGCACCTGGGGTTCACAGCCGGTCTCCCATGCAGCTACTAACCAGGCCTGAAGCCGCTTAGCTTCCGCGATCTGACGAGAGCGGGCGCTTTCAGCTTAGTGTGGCCGCAGGCAACCTCCAGGGCGCCGTTCCGGCGCCTTGAAGGTGAGGCTTCCCACGCGTGCTCATAGCCATTGGGCCTCAAACCCAAAAAAACGCCTGCCGCACCTGGGGTTCACAGCCGGTCTCCCATGCAGCTACTAACCAGGCCTGAAGCCGCTTAGCTTCCGCGATCTGACGAGAGCGGGCGCTTTCGGCTTAGTGTGGCCGCAGGCAACCTCCAAGGCGCCCTTCCGGCGCCTTGAAGGTGAGGCTTCCCACGCGTGCTCATAGCCATTGGGCCTCAAACCCAAAAAAACGCCTGCAGCACCTGGGGTTCACAGCCGGTCTCCCATGCAGCTACTAACCAGGCCTGAAGCCGCTTAGCTTCCGCGATCTGACGAGAGCGGGCGCTTTCGGCTTAGTGTGGCCGCAGGCAACCTCCAGGGCGCCGTTCCGGCGCCTTGAAGGTGAGGCTTCCCACGCGGCTTCCCACGCGTGCTCATAGCCATTGGGTCTCAAACCCAAAAAAACGCCTGCAGCACCTGGGGTTCACAGCCGGTCTCCCATGCAGCTACTAACCAGGCCTGAAGCCGCTTAGCTTCCGCGATCTGACGAGAGCAGGCGCTTTCGGCTTAGTGTGGCCGCAGGCAATCTCCATGGCGCCGTTCCGGCGCCTTGAAGGTGAGGCTTCCCACGCGTGCTCATAGCCATTGGGCCTCAAACCCAAAAAAACACCAGCAGCACCTGGGGTTCACAGCCGGTCTCCCATGCAGCTACTAACCAGGCCTGAAGCTGCTTAGCTTCCGCGATCTGACGAGAGCGGGCGCTTTCGGCTTAGTGTAGCCACAGGCAACCACCAAAGCGCCGTTCCGGCGCCTTGAAGGTGAGGCTTCCCACGCGTGCTCATAGCCATTGGGCCTCAAACCCAAAAAAATGCCTGCAGCACCTGGGGTTCACAGCCGGTCTCCCATGCAACTACTAACCAGGCCTGAAGCCGCTTAGCTTTCGCGATCTGACGAGAGCGGGCGCTTTCGGCTTAGTGTGGCCGCAGGCAACCTCCAGGGCGCCGTTCCGGCGCCTTGAAGGTGAGGCTTCCCACGCGTGCTCATAGCCATTGGGTCTCAAACCCAAAAAAACGCCTGCAGCACCTGGGGTTCACAGCCGGTCTCCCATGCAGCTACTAACCAGGCCTGAAGCCGCTTAGCTTCCACGATCTGACGAGAGCGGGCGCTTTCGGCTTAGTGTGGCCGCAGGTAACCTCCAGGGCGCCGTTCGGGCGCCTTGAAGGTGAGGCTTCCCATGCGTGCTCATAGCCATTGGGCCTCAAACCCAAAAAAACGCCTGCAGCACCTGGGGTTCACAGCCGGTCTCCCATGCAGCTACTAACCAGGCCTGAAGCCGCTTAGCTTCCGCAATCTGACGAGAGCGGGCGCTTTTGGCTTAGTGTGGCCGCAGGCAACCTGCAGGGCGCCGTTCCGGCGCCTTGAAGGTGAGGCTTCCCACGCGTGCTCATAGCCACTGGGCCTCAAACCCAAAAAAACGCCTGCAGCACCTGGGGTTCACAGCCGGTCTCCCATGCAGCTACTAACCAGGCCTGCAGCCGCTTAGCCTCCGCGATCTGACGAGAGCGGGCGCTTTCGGCTTAGTGTGGCCGCAGGCAACCTCCAAAGCGCCGTTCCGGCGCCTTGAAGGTGAGGCTTCTCACGCGTGCTCATAGCCATTGGGCCTCAAACCCAAAAAAACGCCTGCAGCACCTGGGGTTCACAGCCGGTCTCCCATGCAGCTACTAACCAGGCCTGAAGCCGCTTAGCTTCCGCGATCTGACGAGAGCGGGCGCTTTCGGCTTAGTGTGGCCGCAGGCAACCTCCAGGGCGCCGTTCCGGCGCCTTGAAGGTGAGGCTTCCCACGCGTGCTCATAGCCATTGGGCCTCAAACCCAAAAAAACGCCTGCCGCACCTGGGGTTCACAGCCGGTCTCCCATGCAGCTACTAACCAGGCCTGAAGCCGCTTAGCTTCCGCGATCTGACGAGAGCGGGCGCTTTCGGCTTAGTGTGGCCGCAGGCAACCTCTAAGGCGCCCTTCCGGCGCCTTGAAGGTGAGGCTTCCCACGCGTGCTCATAGCCATTGGGCCTCAAACCCAAAAAAACGCCTGCAGCACCTGGGGTTCACAGCCGGTCTCCCATGCAGCTACTAACCAGGCCTGAAGCCGCTTAGCTTCCGCGATCTGACGAGAGCGGGCGCTTTCGGCTTAGTGTGGCCGCAGGCAACCTCCAGGGCGCCGTTCCGGCGCCTTGAAGGTGAGGCTTCCCACGCGGCTTCCCACGCGTGCTCATAGCCATTGGGTCTCAAACCCAAAAAAACGCCTGCAGCACCTGGGGTTCACAGCCGGTCTCCCATGCAGCTACTAACCAGGCCTGAAGCCACTTAGCTTCCGCGATCTGACGAGAGCGGGAGCTTTCGGCTTAGTGTGGCCGCAGGCAACATCCAGGTCGCCGTTCCGGCGCCTTGAAGGTGAGGCTTCCCACGCGTGCTCATAGCCATTGGGCCTCAAACCCAAAAAAACGCCTGCAGCACCTGGGGTTCACAGCCGGTCTCCCATGCAGCTACTAACCAGGCCTGAAGCCGCTTAGCTTCCGCGATCTGACGAGAGCGGGCGCTTTCGGCTTAGTGTGGCCGCAGGCAACCTCCAGGGCGCCGTTCGGGCGCCTTGAAGGTGAGGCTTCCCATGCGTGCTCATAGCCATTGGGCCTCAAACCCAAAAAAACGCCTGCAGCACCTGGGGTTCACAGCCGGTCTCCCATGCAGCTACTAACCAGGCCTGAAGCCGCTTAGCTTCCGCAATCTGACTAGAGCGGGCGCTTTTGGCTTAGTGTGGCCGCAGGCAACCTGCAGGGCGCCGTTCCGGCGCCTTGAAGGTGAGGCTTCCCACGCGTGCTCATAGCCACTGGGCCTCAAACCCAAAAAAACGCCTGCAGCACCTGGGGTTCACAGCCGGTCTCCCATGCAGCTACTAACCAGGCCTGCAGCCGCTTAGCCTCCGCGATCTGACGAGAGCGGGCGCTTTCGGCTTAGTGTGGCCGCAGGCAACCTCCAAAGCGCCGTTCCGGCGCCTTGAAGGTGAGGCTTCTCACGCGTGCTCATAGCCATTGGGCCTCAAACCCAAAAAAACGCCTGCAGCACCTGGGGTTCACAGCCGGTCTCCCATGCAGCTACTAACCAGGCCTGAAGCCGCTTAGCTTCCGCGATCTGACGAGAGCGGGCGCTTTCGGCTTAGTGTGGCCGCAGGTAACCTCCAGGGCGCCGTTCCGGCGCCTTGAAGGTGAGGCTTCCCACGCGTGCTCATAGCCATTGGGCCTCAAACCCAAAAAAACGCCTGCCGCACCTGGGGTTCACAGCCGGTCTCCCATGCAGCTACTAACCAGGCCTGAAGCCGCTTAGCTTCCGCGATCTGACGAGAGCGGGCGCTTTCGGCTTAGTGTGGCCGCAGGCAACCTCCAAGGCGCCCTTCCGGCGCCTTGAAGGTGAGGCTTCCCACGCGTGCTCATAGCCATTGGGCCTCAAACCCAAAAAAAACGCCTGCAGCACCTGGGGTTCACAGCCGGTCTCCCATGCAGCTACTAACCAGGCCTGAAGCCGCTTAGCTTCCGCGATCTGACGAGAGCGGGCGCTTTCGGCTTAGTGTGGCCGCAGGCAACCTCCAGGGCGCCGTTCCGGCGCCTTGAAGGTGAGGCTTCCCACGCGGCTTCCCACGCGTGCTCATAGCCATTGGGTCTCAAACCCAAAAAAACGCCTGCAGCACCTGGGGTTCACAGCCGGTCTCCCATGCAGCTACTAACCAGGCCTGAAGCCACTTAGCTTCCGCGATCTGACGAGAGCGGGAGCTTTCGGCTTAGTGTGGCCGCAGGCAACATCCAGGTCGCCGTTCCGGCGCCTTGAAGGTGAGGCTTCCCACGCGTGCTCATAGCCATTGGGCCTCAAACCCAAAAAAACGCCTGCAGCACCTGGGGTTCACAGCCGGTCTCCCATGCAGCTACTAACCAGGCCTGAAGCCGCTTAGCTTCCGCGATCTGACGAGAGCGGGCGCTTTCGGCTTAGTGTGGCCGCAGGCAACCTCCAGGGCGCCGTTCCGGCGCCTTGAAGGTGAGGCTTCCCACGCGTGCTCATAGCCATTGGGTCTCAAACCCAAAAAAACGCCTGCAGCACCTGGGGTTCACAGCCGGTCTCCCATGCAGCTACTAACCAGGCCTGAAGCCGCTTAGCTTCCGCGATCTGACGAGAGCGGGCGCTTTCGGCTTAGTGTGCCCGCAGGCAACCTCCAGGGCGCCGTTCCGGCGCCTTGAAGGTGAGGTTTCCCACGCGTGCTCATAGCCATTGGGCCTCAAACCCAAAAAAACACCTGCCGCACCTGGGGTTCACAGCCAATCTCCCATGCAGCTACTAACCAGGCCTGAAGCCGCTTAGCTTCCGCGATCTGACGAGAGCGGGCGCTTTCGGCTTAGTGTGGCCGCAGGCAATCTCCAAGGCGCCGTTCCGGCGCCTTGAAGGTGAGGCTTCCCACGCGTGCTCATAGCCATTGGGCCTCAAACCCAAAACAACGCCTGCAGCACCTGGGGTTCACAGCCGGTCTCCCATGCAGCTACTAACCAGGCCTGAAGCCGCTTAGCTTCCGCGATCTGACGAGAGCAGGCGCTTTCGGCTTAGTGTGGCCGCAGGCAACCTCCAGGGCGCCGTTCCGGCGCCTTGAAGGTGAGGCTTCCCACGCGTGCTCATAGCCATTGGGCCTCAAACCCAAAACAACGCCTGCAGCACCTGGGGTTCACAGCCGGTCTCCCATGCAGCTACTAACCAGGCCTGAAGCCGCTTAGCTTCCGCGATCTGACGAGAGCGGGCGCTTTCGGCTTAGTGTGGCCGCAGGCAACCTCCAGGGCGCCGTTCCGGCGCCTTGAAGGTGAGGCTTCCCACGCGTGCTCATAGCCATTGGGCCTCAAACCCAAAAAAACGCCTGCAGCACCTGGGGTTCACAGCCGGTCTCCCATGCAGCTACTAACCAGGCCTGAAGCCGCTTAGCTTCCGCGATCTGACGAGAGCAGGCGCTTTCGGCTTAGTGTGGCCGCAGGCAACCTCCAGGGCGCCGTTCCGGCGCCTTGAAGGTGAGGCTTCCCACGCGTGCTCATAGCCATTGGGCCTCAAACCCAAAAAAACGCCTGCAGCACCTGGGGTTCACAGCCGGTCTCCCATGCAGCTACTAACCAGGCCTGACGCCGCTTAGCTTCCGCGATCTGACGAGAGCGGGCGCTTTTGGCTTAGTGTGGCCGCAGGCAACCTCCAGGGCGCCGTTCCGGCGCCTTGAAGGTGAGGCTTCCCACGCGTGCTCATAGCCATTGGGCCTCAAACCCAAAAAAATGCCTGCCGCACCTGGGGTTCACAGCCGGTCTCCCATGCAGCTACTAACCAGGCCTGAAGCCGCTTAGCTTCCGCGATCTGACGAGAGCGGGCGCTTTCGGCTTAGTGTGGCCGCAGGCAACCTCCAAGGCGCCCTTCCGGCGCCTTGAAGGTGAGGCTTCCCACGCGTGCTCATAGCCATTGGGCCTCAAACCCAAAAAAACGCCTGCAGCACCTGGGGTTCACAGCCGGTCTCCCATGCAGCTACTAACCAGGCCTGAAGCCGCTTAGCTTCCGCGATCTGACGAGAGCGGGCGCTTTCGGCTTAGTGTGGCCGCAGGCAACCTCCAGGGCGCCGTTCCGGTGCCTTGAAGGTGAGGCTTCCGACGCGTGCTCATAGCCATTGGGTCTCAAACCCAAAAAAACGCCTGCAGCACCTGGGGTTCACAGCCGGTCTCCCATGCAGCTACTAACCAGGCCTGAAGCCGCTTAGCTTCCGCGATCTGACGAGAGCGGGCGCTTTCGGCGTAGTGTGGCCGCAGGCAACCTCCAGGGCGCCGTTCCGGCGCCTTGAAGGTGAGGTTTCCCACGCGTGCTCATAGCCATTGGGCCTCAAACCCAAAAAAACGCCTGCCGCACCTGGGGTTCACAGCCAGTCTCCCATGCAGCTACTAACCAGGCCTGAAGCCGCTTAGCTTCCGCGATCTGACGAGAGCGGGCGCTTTCGGCTTAGTGTGGCCGCAGGCAACCTCCAAGGCGCCGTTCCGGCGCCTTGAAGGTGAGGCTTCCCACGTGTGCTCATAGCCATTGGGCCTCAAACCCAAAACAACGCCTGCAGCACCTGGGGTTCACAGCCGGTCTCCCATGCAGCTACTAACCAAGCCTGAAGCCGCTTAGCTTCCGCGATCTGACGAGAGCGGGCGCTTTCGGCTTAGTGTGGCCGCAGGCAACCTCCAGGGCGCCGTTCCGGCGCCTTGAAGGTGAGGCTTCCCACGCGTGCTCATAGCCATTGGGCCTCAAACCCAAAAAAACGCCTGCAGCACCTGGGGTTCACAGCCGATCTCCCATGCAGCTACTAACCAGGCCTGAAGCCGCTTAGCTTCCGCGATCTGACGAGAGCGGGTGCTTTCGGCTTAGTGTGGCCGCAGGCAACCTCCAAGGCGCCGTTCCGGCGCCTTGAAGGTGAGGCTTCCCACGCGTGCTCATAGCCATTGGGCCTCAAACCCAAAACAACGCCTGCAGCACCTGGGGTTCACAGCCGGTCTCCCATGCAGCTACTAACCAGGCCTGAAGCCGCTTAGCTTCCGCGATCTGACGAGAGCGGGCGCTTTCGGCTTAGTGTGGCCGCAGGAAACCTCCAGGGCGCCGTTCTGGCGCCTTGAAGGTGAGGCTTCCCACGCGTGCTCATAGCCATTGGGCCTCAAACCCAAAAAAACGCCTGCAGCACCTGGGGTTCACAGCCGGTCTCCCATGCAGCTACTAACCAGGCCTGAAGCCGCTTAGCTTCCGCGATCTGACGAGAGCGGGCGCTTTCGGCTTAGTGTGGCCGCAGGCAACCTCCAGGGCGCCGTTCCGGCGCCTTGAAGGTGAGGCTTCCCACGCGTGCTCATAGCCATTGGGCCTCAAACCCAAAACAACGCCTGCAGCACCTGGGGTTCACAGCCGGTCTCCCATGCAGCTACGAACCAGGCCTGAAGCCGCTTAGTTTCCGCGATCTGACGAGTGCGGGCGCTTTCGGCTTAGTGTGGCCGCAGGCAACCTCCAAGGCGCCGTTCCGGCGCCTTGAAGGTGAGGTTTCCCACGCGTGCTCATAGCCATTGGGCCTCAAACCCAAAAAAACGCCTGCCGCACCTGGGGTTCACAGCCGGTCTCCCATGCAGCTACTAACCAGGCCTGAAGCCGCTTAGCTTCCGCGATCTGACGAGAGCGGGCGCTTTCGGCTTAGTGTGGCCGCAGGCAACCTCCAAGGCGCCGTTCCGGCGCCTTGAAGGTGAGGCTTCCCACGCGTGCTCATAGCCATTGGGCCTCAAACCCAAAACAACGCCTGCAGCACCTGGGGTTCACAGCCGGTCTCCCATGCAGCTACTAACCAGGCCTGAAGCCACTTAGCTTCCGCGATCTGACGAGAGCGGGAGCTTTCGGCTTAGTGTGGCCGCAGGCAACATCCAGGTCGCCGTTCTGGCGCCTTGAAGGTGAGGATTCCCACGCGTGCTCATAGCCATTGGGCCTCAAACCCAAAAAAACGCCTGCAGCACCTGGGGTTCACAGCCGGTCTCCCATGCAGCTACTAACCAGGCCTGAAGCCGCTTAGCTTCCGCGATCTGACTAGAGCGGGCGCTTTCGGCTTAGTGTGGCCGCAGGCAACCTCCAGGGCGCCGTTCCGGCGCCTTGAAGGTGAGGCTTCCCACGCGTGCTCATAGCCATTGGGTCTCAAACCCAAAAAAACGCCTACAGCACCTGGGGTTCACAGCCGGTCTCCCATGCAGCTACTAACCAGGCCTGAAGCCGCTTAGCTTCCGCGATCTGACAAGAGCGGGCGCTTTCGGCTTAGTGTGGCCGCAGGCAACCTCCAGGGCGCCGTTCCGGCGCCTTGAAGGTGAGGTTTCCCACGCGTGCTCATAGCCATTGGGCCTCAAACCCAAAAAAACGCCTGCCGCACCTGGGATTCACAGCCAGTCTCCCATGCAGCTACTAACCAGGCCTGAAGCCGCTTAGTTTCCGCGATCTGACGAGAGCGGGCGCTTTCGGCTTAGTGTGGCCGCAGGCAACCTCCAAGGCGCCGTTCCGGCGCCTTGAAGGTGAGGCTTCCCACGCGTGCTCATAGCTATTGGGCCTCAAACCCAAAACAACGCCTGCAGCACCTGGGGTTCACAGCCGGTCTCCCATGCAGCTACTAACCAGGCCTGAAGCCGCTTAGCTTCCGCGATCTGACGAGAGCGGGCGCTTTCGGCTTAGTGTGGCCGCAGGCAACCTCCAGGGCGCCGTTCCGGCGCCTTGAAGGTGAGGCTTCCCACGCGTGCTCATAGCCATTGGGCCTCAAACCCAAAAAAACTCCTGCAGCACCTGGGGTTCACAGCCGGTCTCCCATGCAGCTACTAACCAGGCCTGAAGCCGCTTAGCTTCCGCGATCTGACGAGAGCGGGCGCTTTCGGCTTAGTGTGGCCGCAGGAAACCTCCAGGGCGCCGTTCCGGCGCCTTGAAGGTGAGGCTTCCCACGCGTGCTCATAGCCATTGGGCCTCAAACCCAAAACAACGCCTGCAGCACCTGGGGTTCACAGCCGGTCTCCCATGCAGCTACTAACCAGGCCTGAAGCCGCTTAGTTTCCGCGATCTGACGAGTGCGGGCGCTTTCGGCTTAGTGTGGCCGCAGGCAACCTCCAAGGCGCCGTTCCGGCGCCTTGAAGGTGAGGTTTCCCACGCGTGCTCATAGCCATTGGGCCTCAAACCCAAAAAAACACCTGCCGCACCTGGGGTTCACAGCCGGTCTCCCATGCAGCTACTAACCAGGCCTGAAGCCGCTTAGCTTCCGCGATCTGACGAGAGCGGGCGCTTTCGGCTTAGTGTGGCCGCAGGCAACCTCCAAGGCGCCGTTCCGGCGCCTTGAAGGTGAGGCTTCCCACGCGTGCTCATAGCCATTGGGCCTCAAACCCAAAAAAAACGCCTGCAGCACCTGGGGTTCACAGCCGGTCTCCCATGCAGCTACTAACCAGGCCTGAAGCCGCTTAGCTTCCGCGATCTGACGAGAGCGGGCACTTTCGGCTTAGTGTGGCCGCAGGCAACCTCCAGGGCGCCGTTCCGGCGCCTTGAAGGTGAGGCTTCCCACGCGTGCTCATAGCCATTGGGCCTCAAACCCAAAACAACGCCTGCAGCACCTGGGGTTCACAGCCGGTCTCCCATGCAGCTACTAACCAGGCCTGAAGCCGCTTAGTTTCCGCGATCTGACGAGTGCGGGCGCTTTCGGCTTAGTGTGGCCGCAGGCAACCTCCAAGGCGCCGTTCCGGCGCCTTGAAGGTGAGGCTTCCCATGCGTGCTCATAGCCATTGGGCCTCAAACCCAAAAAAACACCTGCAGCACCTGGGGTTCACAGCCGGTCTCCCATGCAGCTACTAACCAGGCCTGAAGCCGCTTAGCTTCCGCGATCTGACGAGAGCGGGCGCTTTCGGCTTAGTGTGGCCGCAGGCAACCCCCAGGGCGCCGTTCCGGCGCCTTGAAGGTGAGGCTTCCCACGCGTGCTCATAGCCATTGGGCCTCAAACCCAAAACAACGCCTGCAGCACCTGGGGTTCACAGCCGGTCTCCCATGCAGCTACTAACCAGGCCTGAAGCCGCTTAGCTTCCGCGATCTGACGAGAGCGGGCGCTTTCGGCTTAGTGTGGCCGCAGGCAACCTCCAGGGCGCCGTTCCGGCGCCTTGAAGGTGAGGCTTCCCACGCGTGCTCATAGCCATTGGGTCTCAAACCCAAAAAAACACCTGCAGCACCTGGGGTTCACAGCCGGTCTCCCATGCAGCTACTAACCAGGCCTGAAGCCACTTAGCTTCCGCGATCTGACGAGAGCGGGCGCTTTCGGCTTAGTGTGGCCGCAGGCAACCTCCAGGGCGCCGTTCCGGCGCCTTGAAGGTGAGGCTTCCCACGCGTGCTCATAGCCATTGGGCCTCAAACCCAAAAAACCACCTGCAGCACCTGGGGTTCACAGCCAGTCTCCCATGCAGCTACTAACCAGGCCTGAAGCCACTTAGCTTCCGCGATCAGACGAGAGCGGGCGCTTTCGGCTTAGTGTGGCCGCAGGCAACCTCCAGGGCCCTGTTCCGGCGCCTTGAAGGTGAGGCTTCCCACGCGTGCTCATAGCCATTGGGCCTCAAACCCAAAAAAACGCCTGCAGCACCTGGGGTTCACAGCCGGTCTCCCATGCAGCTACTAACCAGGCCTGCAGCCGCTTAGTTTCCGCGATCTGATGAGAGCGGGCGCTTTCGGCTTAGTGTGGCCGCAGGCAACCTCCAGGGCGCCGTTCCGGCGCCTTGAAGGTGAGGCTTCCCACGCGTGCTCATAGCCATTGGGCCTCAAACCCAAAAAAACGCCTGCAGCACCTGGGGTTCACAGCCGGTCTCCCATGCAGCTACTAACCAGGCCTGAAGCCGCTTAGCTTCCGTGATCTGACGAGTGCGGGCCTTTTCGGCTTAGTGTGGCCGCAGGCAACCTCCAAGGCGCCGTTCCGGCGCCTTGAAGGTGAGGCTTCCCACGCGTGCTCATAGCCATTGGGCCTCAAACCCAAAAAAACGCCTGCAGCACCTGGGGTTCACAGCCGGTCTCCCATGCAGCTACTAACCAGGCCTGAAGCCGCCTAGCTTCCACGATCTGATAAGAGCGGGCGCTTTCGGCTTAGTGTGGCCGCAGCCAACCTCCAGGGGGCCGTTCCGGCGCCTTGAAGGTGAGGCTTCCCACGCGTGCTCATAGCCATTGGGCCTCAAACCCAAAACAACGCCTGGAGCACCTGGGGTTCACAGCCGGTCTCCCATGCAGCTACTAACCAGGCCTGAAGCCGCTTAGCTTCCGCGATCTGACGAGAGCGGGCGCTTTCGGCTTAGTGTGGCCGCAGGCAACCTCCAGGGCGCCGTTCCGGCGCCTTGAAGGTGAGGCTTCCCACGCGTGCTCATAGCCATTGGGTCTCAAACCCAAAAAAACACCTGCAGCACCTGGGGTTCACAGCCGGTCTCCCATGCAGCTACTAACCAGGCCTGAAGCCGCTTAGCTTCCGTGATCTGACGAGTGCGGGCCTTTTCGGCTTAGTGTGGCCGCAGGCAACCTCCAAGGCGCCGTTCCGGCGCCTTGAAGGTGAGGCTTCCCACGCGTGCTCATAGCCATTGGGCCTCAAACCCAAAAAAACGCCTGCAGCACCTGGGGTTCACAGCCGGTCTCCCATGCAGCTACTAACCAGGCCTGAAGCCGCTTAGCTTCCGCGATCTGACAAGACCGGGCACTTTCGGCTTAGTGTGGCCACAGGCAACCTCCAGGGCGCCGTTCCGGCGCCTTGAAGGGGAGGCTTCCCACGCGTGCTCATAGCCATTGGGCCTCAAACCCAAAACAACGCCTGCAGCACCTGGGGTTCACAGCCGGTCTCCCATGCAGCTACTAACCAGGCCTGAAGCCGCTTAGCTTCTGCAATCTGACGAGAGCGGGCGCTTTCGGCTTAATGTGGCCGCAGGCAACCTCCAGGGCGCCGTTCCGGCGCCTTGAAGGTGAGGCTTCCCACGCGTGCTCATAGCCATTGGGCCTCAAACCCAAAAAAACACCTGCAGCACCTGGGGTTCCCAGCCGGTCTCCCATGCAGCTACTAACCAGGCCTGAAGCCGCTTAGCTTCCGCGATCTGACGAGAGCGGGCGCTTTCGGCTTAGTGTGGCCGCAGGCAACCTCCAGGGCGCCGTTCCGGCGCCTTGAAGGTGAGGCTTCCCACGCGTGCTCATAGCCATTGGGCCTCAAACCCAAAAAAACGCCTGCAGCACCTGGGGTTCACAGCCGGTCTCCCATGCAGCTACTAACCAGGCCTGAAGCCGCTTAGCTTCCGCGATCTGACGAGAGCGGGCGCTTTCGGCTTAGTGTGGCCGCAGGCAACCTCCAGGGCGCCGTTCCGGCGCCTTGAAGGTGAGGCTTCCCACGCGTGCTCATAGCCATTGGGCCTCAAACCCAAAACAACGCCTGCAGCACCTGAGGTTCACAGCCGGTCTCCCATGCAGCTACTAACCAGGCCTGAAGCCGCTTAGCTTCCGCAATCTGACGAGAGCGGGCGCTTTCGGCTTAGTGTGGCCGCAGGCAAACTCCAGGGCGCCGTTCCGGCGCCTTGAAGGTGAGGCTTCCCACGCGTGCTCATAGCCATTGGGCCTCAAACCCAAAAAAATACCTGCAGCACCTGGGGTTCACAGCCGGTCTCCCATGCAGCTACTAACCAGGCCTGAAGCCGCTTAGCTTCCGCGATCTGACGAGAGCGGGCGCTTTCGGCTTAGTGTGGCCGCAGGCAACCTCCAGGGCGCCGTTCCGGCGCCTTGAAGGTGAGGCTTCCCACGCGTGCTCATAGCCATTGGGCCTCAAACCCAAAAAAACGCCTGCAGCACCTGGGGTTCACAGCCGGTCTCCCATGCAGCTACTAACCAGGCCTGAAGCCGCTTAGCTTCCGCGATCTGACGAAAGCGGGCTCTTTCGGCTTAGTGTGGCCGCAGGCAACCTCCAAGGCGCCGTTCCGGCGTCTTGAAGGTGAGGCTTCCCACGCGTGCTCATAGCCATTGGGCCTCAAACCCAAAAAAACGCCTGCAGCACCTGGGGTTCACAGCCGGTCTCCCATGCAGCTACTAACCAGGCCTGAAGCCGCTTAGCTTCCGCGATCTGACGAGAGCGGGCGCTTTCGGCTTAGTGTGGCCGCAGGGAACCTCCAGGGCACCGTTCCGGCGCCTTGAAGGTGAGGCTTCCCACGCGTGCTCATAGCCATTGGGTCTCAAACCCAAAAAAACGCCTGCAGCACCTGGGGTTCACAGCCGGTTTCCCATGCAGCTACTAACCAGGCCTAAAGCCGCTTAGCTTCCGCAATCTGACGAGAGCGGGCGCTTTTCGGCTTAGTGTGGCCGCAGGCAACCTCCAGGGCGCCGTTCCGGCACCTTGAAGGTGAGGCTTCCCACGCGTGCTCATAGCCATTGGGCCTCAAACCCAAAAAAACGCCTGCAGCACCTGGGGTTCACAGCCGGTCTCCCATGCAGCTACTAACCAGGCCTGAAGCCGCTTAGCTTCCGCGATCTGACGAGAGCGGGCGCTTTCGGCTTAGTGTGGCCGCCGTCAACCTCCAAGGCGCCGTTCCGGCGCCTTGAAGGTGAGGCTTCCCACGCGTGCTCATAGCCATTGGGCCTCAAACCCAAAAAAACGCCTGCAGCACCTGGGGTTCACAGCCGGTCTCCCATGCAGCTACTAACCAGGCCTGAAACCGCTTAGCTTCCGCGACCTAACGAGAGCAGGCGCTTTCGGCTTAGTGTGGCCGCAGGTAACCTCCAGGGCGCCGTACCGGCGCCTTGAAGGTGAGGCTTCCCACGCGTGCTCATAGCCATTGGGTCTCAAACCCAAAAAAACGCCTGCAGCACCTGGGGTTCACAGCCGGTCTCCCATGCAGCTACTAACCAGGCCTGAAGCCACTTAACTTCCGCGATCTGACGAGAGCGGGCGCTTTCGGCTTAGTGTGGCCGCAGGCAACCTCCAGGGCGCCGTTCCGGCGCCTTGAAGGTGAGGCTTCCCACGCGTGCTCATAGCCATTGGGCCTCAAACCCAAAAAAAGCCTGCAGCACCTGGGGTTCACAGCCGGTCTCCCATGCAGCTACTAACCAGGCCTGAAGCCGCTTAGCTTCCGCGATCTGACGAGAGCGGGCGCTTTCGGCTTAGTGTGGCCGCAGGCAACCTCCAGGGCGCCGTTCCGGCGCCTTGAAGGTGAGGCTTCCCACGCGTGCTCATAGCCATTGGGTCTCAAACCCAAAAAAACACCTGCAGCACCTGGGGTTGACAGCCGGTCTCCCATGCAGCTACTAACCAGGCCTGAAGCCGCTTAGCTTCCGCGATCTGACGAGAGCGGGCGCTTTCGGCTTAGTGTGGCCGCAGGCAACCTCCAGGGCGCCGTTCCGGCCCCTTGAAGGTGAGGCTTCCCACGCGTGCTCATAGCCACTGGGCCTCAAACCCAAAAAAACGCCTGCAGCACCTGGGGTTCACAGCCGGTCTCCCATGCAGCTACTAACCAGGCCTGAAGCCGCTTAGCTTCCGCGATCTGACGAGAGCGGGCGCTTTCGGCTTAGTGTGGCCACAGGCAACCTCCAAGGCGCCGTTCCGGCGCCTTGAAGGTGAGGCTTCCCACGCGTGCTCATAGCCATTGGGCCTCAAACCCAAAAAAACGCCTGCAGCACCTGGGGTTCACAGCCGGTCTCCCATGCAGCTACTAACCAGGCCTGAAGCCGCTTAGCTTCCGCGATCTGACGAGAGCGGGCGCTTTCGGCTTAGTGTGGCCGCAGTCAACCTCCAAGGCGCCGTTCCGGCGCCTTGAAGGTGAGGCTTCCCACGCGTGCTCATAGCCATTGGGCCTCAAACCCAAAAAAACGCCTGCGGCACCTGGGGTTCACAGCCGGCCTCCCATGCAGCTACTAACCAGGCCTGAAGCCGCTTAGCTTCCGCGATCTGACGAGAGCGGGCGCTTTCGGCTTAGTGTGGCCGCAGGAAACCTCCAGGGCGCCGTTCCGGCGCCTTGAAGGTGAGGCTTCCCACGCGTGCTCATAGCCATTGGGCCTCAAACCCAAAAAAACGCCTGCAGCACCTGGGGTTCACAGCCGGTCTCCCATGCAGCTACTAACCAGGCCTGAAGCCGCTTAGCTTCCGCGATCTGACGAGAGCGGGCGCTTTCGGCTTAGTGTGGCCGCAGGCAACCTCCAGGGCGCCGTTCCGGCGCCTTGAAGGTGAGGCTTCCCACGCGTGCTCATAGCCATTGGGCCTCAAACCCAAAACAACGCCTGCAGCACCTGGGGTTCACAGCCGGTCTCCCATGCAGCTACGAACCAGGCCTGAAGCCGCTTAGTTTCCGCGATCTGACGAGTGCGGGCGCTTTCGGCTTAGTGTGGCCGCAGGCAACCTCCAAGGCGCCGTTCCGGCGCCTTGAAGGTGAGGTTTCCCACGCGTGCTCATAGCCATTGGGCCTCAAACCCAAAAAAACGCCTGCCGCACCTGGGGTTCACAGCCGGTCTCCCATGCAGCTACTAACCAGGCCTGAAGCCGCTTAGCTTCCGCGATCTGACGAGAGCGGGCGCTTTCGGCTTAGTGTGGCCGCAGGCAACCTCCAAGGCGCCGTTCCGGCGCCTTGAAGGTGAGGCTTCCCACGCGTGCTCATAGCCATTGGGCCTCAAACCCAAAACAACGCCTGCAGCACCTGGGGTTCACAGCCGGTCTCCCATGCAGCTACTAACCAGGCCTGAAGCCACTTAGCTTCCGCGATCTGACGAGAGCGGGAGCTTTCGGCTTAGTGTGGCCGCAGGCAACATCCAGGTCGCCGTTCTGGCGCCTTGAAGGTGAGGATTCCCACGCGTGCTCATAGCCATTGGGCCTCAAACCCAAAAAAACGCCTGCAGCACCTGGGGTTCACAGCCGGTCTCCCATGCAGCTACTAACCAGGCCTGAAGCCGCTTAGCTTCCGCGATCTGACTAGAGCGGGCGCTTTCGGCTTAGTGTGGCCGCAGGCAACCTCCAGGGCGCCGTTCCGGCGCCTTGAAGGTGAGGCTTCCCACGCGTGCTCATAGCCATTGGGTCTCAAACCCAAAAAAACGCCTACAGCACCTGGGGTTCACAGCCGGTCTCCCATGCAGCTACTAACCAGGCCTGAAGCCGCTTAGCTTCCGCGATCTGACAAGAGCGGGCGCTTTCGGCTTAGTGTGGCCGCAGGCAACCTCCAGGGCGCCGTTCCGGCGCCTTGAAGGTGAGGTTTCCCACGCGTGCTCATAGCCATTGGGCCTCAAACCCAAAAAAACGCCTGCCGCACCTGGGATTCACAGCCAGTCTCCCATGCAGCTACTAACCAGGCCTGAAGCCGCTTAGCTTCCGCGATCTGACGAGAGCGGGCGCTTTCGGCTTAGTGTGGCCGCAGGCAACCTCCAAGGCGCCGTTCCGGCGCCTTGAAGGTGAGGCTTCCCACGCGTGCTCATAGCTATTGGGCCTCAAACCCAAAACAACGCCTGCAGCACCTGGGGTTCACAGCCGGTCTCCCATGCAGCTACTAACCAGGCCTGAAGCCGCTTAGCTTCCGCGATCTGACGAGAGCGGGCGCTTTCGGCTTAGTGTGGCCGCAGGCAACCTCCAGGGCGCCGTTCCGGCGCCTTGAAGGTGAGGCTTCCCACGCGTGCTCATAGCCATTGGGCCTCAAACCCAAAAAAACTCCTGCAGCACCTGGGGTTCACAGCCGGTCTCCCATGCAGCTACTAACCAGGCCTGAAGCCGCTTAGCTTCCGCGATCTGACGAGAGCGGGCGCTTTCGGCTTAGTGTGGCCGCAGGAAACCTCCAGGGCGCCGTTCCGGCGCCTTGAAGGTGAGGCTTCCCACGCGTGCTCATAGCCATTGGGCCTCAAACCCAAAACAACGCCTGCAGCACCTGGGGTTCACAGCCGGTCTCCCATGCAGCTACTAACCAGGCCTGAAGCCGCTTAGTTTCCGCGATCTGACGAGTGCGGGCGCTTTCGGCTTAGTGTGGCCGCAGGCAACCTCCAAGGCGCCGTTCCGGCGCCTTGAAGGTGAGGTTTCCCACGCGTGCTCATAGCCATTGGGCCTCAAACCCAAAAAAACGCCTGCCGCACCTGGGGTTCACAGCCGGTCTCCCATGCAGCTACTAACCAGGCCTGAAGCCGCTTAGCTTCCGCGATCTGACGAGAGCGGGCGCTTTCGGCTTAGTGTGGCCGCAGGCAACCTCCAAGGCGCCGTTCCGGCGCCTTGAAGGTGAGGCTTCCCACGCGTGCTCATAGCCATTGGGCCTCAAACCCAAAAAAAACGCCTGCAGCACCTGGGGTTCACAGCCGGTCTCCCATGCAGCTACTAACCAGGCCTGAAGCCGCTTAGCTTCCGCGATCTGACGAGAGCGGGCACTTTCGGCTTAGTGTGGCCGCAGGCAACCTCCAGGGCGCCGTTCCGGCGCCTTGAAGGTGAGGCTTCCCACGCGTGCTCATAGCCATTGGGCCTCAAACCCAAAACAACGCCTGCAGCACCTGGGGTTCACAGCCGGTCTCCCATGCAGCTACTAACCAGGCCTGAAGCCGCTTAGTTTCCGCGATCTGACGAGTGCGGGCGCTTTCGGCTTAGTGTGGCCGCAGGCAACCTCCAAGGCGCCGTTCCGGCGCCTTGAAGGTGAGGCTTCCCATGCGTGCTCATAGCCATTGGGCCTCAAACCCAAAAAAACACCTGCAGCACCTGGGGTTCACAGCCGGTCTCCCATGCAGCTACTAACCAGGCCTGAAGCCGCTTAGCTTCCGCGATCTGACGAGAGCGGGCGCTTTCGGCTTAGTGTGGCCGCAGGCAACCCCCAGGGCGCCGTTCCGGCGCCTTGAAGGTGAGGCTTCCCACGCGTGCTCATAGCCATTGGGCCTCAAACCCAAAACAACGCCTGCAGCACCTGGGGTTCACAGCCGGTCTCCCATGCAGCTACTAACCAGGCCTGAAGCCGCTTAGCTTCCGCGATCTGACGAGAGCGGGCGCTTTCGGCTTAGTGTGGCCGCAGGCAACCTCCAGGGCGCCGTTCCGGCGCCTTGAAGGTGAGGCTTCCCACGCGTGCTCATAGCCATTGGGTCTCAAACCCAAAAAAACACCTGCAGCACCTGGGGTTCACAGCCGGTCTCCCATGCAGCTACTAACCAGGCCTGAAGCCACTTAGCTTCCGCGATCTGACGAGAGCGGGCGCTTTCGGCTTAGTGTGGCCGCAGGCAACCTCCAGAGCGCCGTTCCGGCGCCTTGAAGGTGAGGCTTCCCACGCGTGCTCATAGCCATTGGGCCTCAAACCCAAAAAACCACCTGCAGCACCTGGGGTTCACAGCCAGTCTCCCATGCAGCTACTAACCAGGCCTGAAGCCACTTAGCTTCCGCGATCAGACGAGAGCGGGCGCTTTCGGCTTAGTGTGGCCGCAGGCAACCTCCAGGGCCCTGTTCCGGCGCCTTGAAGGTGAGGCTTCCCACGCGTGCTCATAGCCATTGGGCCTCAAACCCAAAAAAACGCCTGCAGCACCTGGGGTTCACAGCCGGTCTCCCATGCAGCTACTAACCAGGCCTGCAGCCGCTTAGTTTCCGCGATCTGATGAGAGCGGGCGCTTTCGGCTTAGTGTGGCCGCAGGCAACCTCCAGGGCGTTGTTCCGGCGCCTTGAAGGTGAGGCTTCCCACGCGTGCTCATAGCCATTGGGCCTCAAACCCAAAAAAACGCCTGCAGCACCTGGGGTTCACAGCCGGTCTCCCATGCAGCTACTAACCAGGCCTGAAGCCGCTTAGCTTCCGTGATCTGACGAGTGCGGGCCTTTTCGGCTTAGTGTGGCCGCAGGCAACCTCCAAGGCGCCGTTCCGGCGCCTTGAAGGTGAGGCTTCCCACGCGTGCTCATAGCCATTGGGCCTCAAACCCAAAAAAACGCCTGCAGCACCTGGGGTTCACAGCCGGTCTCCCATGCAGCTACTAACCAGGCCTGAAGCCGCCTAGCTTCCACGATCTGATAAGAGCGGGCGCTTTCGGCTTAGTGTGGCCGCAGCCAACCTCCAGGGGGCCGTTCCGGCGCCTTGAAGGTGAGGCTTCCCACGCGTGCTCATAGCCATTGGGCCTCAAACCCAAAACAACGCCTGGAGCACCTGGGGTTCACAGCCGGTCTCCCATGCAGCTACTAACCAGGCCTGAAGCCGCTTAGCTTCCGCGATCTGACGAGAGCGGGCGCTTTCGGCTTAGTGTGGCCGCAGGCAACCTCCAGGGCGCCGTTCCGGCGCCTTGAAGGTGAGGCTTCCCACGCGTGCTCATAGCCATTGGGTCTCAAACCCAAAAAAACACCTGCAGCACCTGGGGTTCACAGCCGGTCTCCCATGCAGCTACTAACCAGGCCTGAAGCCGCTTAGCTTCCGTGATCTGACGAGTGCGGGCCTTTTCGGCTTAGTGTGGCCGCAGGCAACCTCCAAGGCGCCGTTCCGGCGCCTTGAAGGTGAGGCTTCCCACGCGTGCTCATAGCCATTGGGCCTCAAACCCAAAAAAACGCCTGCAGCACCTGGGGTTCACAGCCGGTCTCCCATGCAGCTACTAACCAGGCCTGAAGCCGCTTAGCTTCCGCGATCTGACAAGAGCGGGCACTTTCGGCTTAGTGTGGCCACAGGCAACCTCCAGGGCGCCGTTCCGGCGCCTTGAAGGGGAGGCTTCCCACGCGTGCTCATAGCCATTGGGCCTCAAACCCAAAACAACGCCTGCAGCACCTGGGGTTCACAGCCGGTCTCCCATGCAGCTACTAACCAGGCCTGAAGCCGCTTAGCTTCTGCAATCTGACGAGAGCGGGCGCTTTCGGCTTAGTGTGGCCGCAGGCAACCTCCAGGGCGCCGTTCCGGCGCCTTGAAGGTGAGGCTTCCCACGCGTGCTCATAGCCATTGGGCCTCAAACCCAAAAAAACGCCTGCAGCACCTGGGGTTCCCAGCCGGTCTCCCATGCAGCTACTAACCAGGCCTGAAGCCGCTTAGCTTCCGCGATCTGACGAGAGCGGGCGCTTTCGGCTTAGTGTGGCCGCAGGCAACCTCCAGGGCGCCGTTCCGGCGCCTTGAAGGTGAGGCTTCCCACGCGTGCTCATAGCCATTGGGCCTCAAACCCAAAAAAAACGCCTGCAGCACCTGGGGTTCACAGCCGGTCTCCCATGCAGCTACTAACCAGGCCTGAAGCCGCTTAGCTTCCGCGATCTGACGAGAGCGGGCGCTTTCGGCTTAGTGTGGCCGCAGGCAACCTCCAGGGCGCCGTTCCGGCGCCTTGAAGGTGAGGCTTCCCACGCGTGCTCATAGCCATTGGGCCTCAAACCCAAAACAACGCCTGCAGCACCTGAGGTTCACAGCCGGTCTCCCATGCAGCTACTAACCAGGCCTGAAGCCGCTTAGCTTCCGCAATCTGACGAGAGCGGGCGCTTTCGGCTTAGTGTGGCCGCAGGCAAACTCCAGGGCGCCGTTCCGGCGCCTTGAAGGTGAGGCTTCCCACGCGTGCTCATAGCCATTGGGCCTCAAACCCAAAAAAATACCTGCAGCACCTGGGGTTCACAGCCGGTCTCCCATGCAGCTACTAACCAGGCCTGAAGCCGCTTAGCTTCCGCGATCTGACGAGAGCGGGCGCTTTCGGCTTAGTGTGGCCGCAGGCAACCTCCAGGGCGCCGTTCCGGCGCCTTGAAGGTGAGGCTTCCCACGCGTGCTCATAGCCATTGGGCCTCAAACCCAAAAAAACGCCTGCAGCACCTGGGGTTCACAGCCGGTCTCCCATGCAGCTACTAACCAGGCCTGAAGCCGCTTAGCTTCCGCGATCTGACGAAAGCGGGCTCTTTCGGCTTAGTGTGGCCGCAGGCAACCTCCAAGGCGCCGTTCCGGCGTCTTGAAGGTGAGGCTTCCCACGCGTGCTCATAGCCATTGGGCCTCAAACCCAAAAAAACGCCTGCAGCACCTGGGGTTCACAGCCGGTCTCCCATGCAGCTACTAACCAGGCCTGAAGCCGCTTAGCTTCCGCGATCTGACGAGAGCGGGCGCTTTCGGCTTAGTGTGGCCGCAGGGAACCTCCAGGGCACCGTTCCGGCGCCTTGAAGGTGAGGCTTCCCACGCGTGCTCATAGCCATTGGGTCTCAAACCCAAAAAAACGCCTGCAGCACCTGGGGTTCACAGCCGGTTTCCCATGCAGCTACTAACCAGGCCTAAAGCCGCTTAGCTTCCGCAATCTGACGAGAGCGGGCGCTTTTCGGCTTAGTGTGGCCGCAGGCAACCTCCAGGGCGCCGTTCCGGCACCTTGAAGGTGAGGCTTCCCACGCGTGCTCATAGCCATTGGGCCTCAAACCCAAAAAAACGCCTGCAGCACCTGGGGTTCACAGCCGGTCTCCCATGCAGCTACTAACCAGGCCTGAAGCCGCTTAGCTTCCGCGATCTGACGAGAGCGGGCGCTTTCGGCTTAGTGTGGCCGCAGTCAACCTCCAAGGCGCCGTTCCGGCGCCTTGAAGGTGAGGCTTCCCACGCGTGCTCATAGCCATTGGGCCTCAAACCCAAAAAAACGCCTGCAGCACCTGGGGTTCACAGCCGGTCTCCCATGCAGCTACTAACCAGGCCTGAAACCGCTTAGCTTCCGCGACCTAACGAGAGCAGGCGCTTTCGGCTTAGTGTGGCCGCAGGTAACCTCCAGGGCGCCGTACCGGCGCCTTGAAGGTGAGGCTTCCCACGCGTGCTCATAGCCATTGGGTCTCAAACCCAAAAAAACGCCTGCAGCACCTGGGGTTCACAGCCGGTCTCCCATGCAGCTACTAACCAGGCCTGAAGCCACTTAACTTCCGCGATCTGACGAGAGCGGGCGCTTTCGGCTTAGTGTGGCCGCAGGCAACCTCCAGGGCGCCGTTCCGGCGCCTTGAAGGTGAGGCTTCCCACGCGTGCTCATAGCCATTGGGCCTCAAACCCAAAAAAAGCCTGCAGCACCTGGGGTTCACAGCCGGTCTCCCATGCAGCTACTAACCAGGCCTGAAGCCGCTTAGCTTCCGCGATCTGACGAGAGCGGGCGCTTTCGGCTTAGTGTGGCCGCAGGCAACCTCCAGGGCGCCGTTCCGGCGCCTTGAAGGTGAGGCTTCCCACGCGTGCTCATAGCCATTGGGTCTCAAACCCAAAAAAACGCCTGCAGCACCTGGGGTTGACAGCCGGTCTCCCATGCAGCTACTAACCAGGCCTGAAGCCGCTTAGCTTCCGCGATCTGACGAGAGCGGGCGCTTTCGGCTTAGTGTGGCCGCAGGCAACCTCCAGGGCGCCGTTCCGGCCCCTTGAAGGTGAGGCTTCCCACGCGTGCTCATAGCCACTGGGCCTCAAACCCAAAAAAACGCCTGCAGCACCTGGGGTTCACAGCCGGTCTCCCATACAGCTACTAACCAGGCCTGAAGCCGCTTAGCTTCCGCGATCTGACGAGAGCGGGCGCTTTCGGCTTAGTGTGGCCACAGGCAACCTCCAAGGCGCCGTTCCGGCGCCTTGAAGGTGAGGCTTCCCACGCGTGCTCATAGCCATTGGGCCTCAAACCCAAAAAAACGCCTGCAGCACCTGGGGTTCACAGCCGGTCTCCCATGCAGCTACTAACCAGGCCTGAAGCCGCTTAGCTTCCGCGATCTGACGAGAGCGGGCGCTTTCGGCTTAGTGTGGCCGCAGTCAACCTCCAAGGCGCCGTTCCGGCGCCTTGAAGGTGAGGCTTCCCACGCGTGCTCATAGCCATTGGGCCTCAAACCCAAAAAAACGCCTGCGGCACCTGGGGTTCACAGCCGGCCTCCCATGCAGCTACTAACCAGGCCTGAAGCCGCTTAGCTTCCGCGATCTGACGAGAGCGGGCGCTTTCGGCTTAGTGTGGCCGCAGGCAACCTCCAGGGCGCCGTTCCGGCGCCTTGAAGGTGAGGCTTCCCACGCGTGCTCATAGCCATTGGGTCTCAAACCCAAAAAAACGCCTGCAGCACCTGGGGTTCACAGCCGGTCTCCCATGCAGCTACTAACCAGGCCTGAAGCCACTTAGCTTCCGCGATCTGACGAGAGCGGGCGCTTTCGGCTTAGTGTGGCCGCAGCCAACCTCCAGGGCGCCTTTCCGGCGCCTTCCCACGCGTGCTCATAGCCATTGGGCCTCAAACCCAAAAAAACGCCTGCAGCACCTGGGGTTCACAGCCGGTCTCCCATGCAGCTACTAACCAGGCCTGAAGCCGCTTAGCTTCCGCGATCTGACGAGAGCGGGCGCTTTCGGCTTAGTGTGGCCGCATGCAACCTCCAGGGCGCCGTTCCGGCGCCTTGAAGGTGAGGCTTCCCACGCGTGCTCATAGCCATTGGGCCTCAAACCCAAAAAAACGCCTGCAGCACCTGGGGTTCACAGCCGGTCTCCCATGCAGCTACTAACCAGGCCTGAAGCCGCTTAGCTTCCGCGATCTGACGAGAGCGGGCGCTTTCGGCTTAGTGTGGCCGCAGGCAAGCTACAGGGCGCCGTTCCGGCGCCTTGAAGGTGAGGCGTCCCACGCGTGCTCATAGCCACTGGGCCTCAAACCCAAAAAAACGCCTGCAGCACCTGGGGTTCACAGCCAGTCTCCCATGCAGCTACTAAACAGGCCTGAAGCCGCTTAGCTTCCGCGATCTGACGAGAGCGGGCTCTTTCGGCTTAGTGTGGCCGCAGGCAACCTCCAAGGCGCCGTTCCGGCGCCTTGAAGGTGAGGCTTCCCACGCGTGCTCATAGCCATTGGGCCTCAAACCCAAAAAAACGCCTGCAGCACCTGGGGTTCACAGCCGGTCTCCCATGCAGCTACTAACCAGGCCTGAAGCCGCTTAGCTTCCGCGATCTGACGAGAGCGGGCGCTTTTCGGCTTAGTGTGGCCGCAGGCAACCTCCAGGGCGCCGTTCCGGCTCCTTGAAGGTGAGGCTTCCCACGCGTGCTCATAGCCATTGGGCCTCAAACCCAAAAAAACGCCTGCAGCACCTGGGGTTCACAGCCGGTTTCCCATGCAGCTACTAACCAGGCCTAAAGCCACTTAGCTTCCGCGATCTGACGAGAGCGGGCGCTTTTCGGCTTAGTGTGGCCGCAGGCAACCTCCAGGGCGCCGTTCCGGCACCTTGAAGGTGAGGCTTCCCACGTGTGCTCATAGCCATTGGGCCTCAAACCCAAAGAAACGCCTGCAGCACCTGGGGTTCACAGCCGGTCTCCCATGCAGCTACTAACCAGGCCTGAAGCCGCTTAGCTTCCGCGATCTGACGAGAGCAGGCGCTTTCGGCTTAGTGTGGCCGCAGTCAACCTCCAAGGCGCCGTTCCGGTGCCTTGAAGGTGAGGCTTCCCACGCGTGCTCATAGCCATTGGGCCTCAAACCCAAAAAAACGCCTGCAGCAACTGGGGTTCACAGCCGGTCTCCCATGCAGCTACTAACCAGGCCTGAAGCCGCTTAGCTTCCGCGATCTGACGAGAGCGGGCGCTTTCGGCTTAGTGTGGCCGCAGGCAACCTCCAGGGCGCCGTTCCGGCGCCTTGAAGGTGAGGCTTCCCACGCGTGCTCATAGCCATTGGGCCTCAAACCCAAAAAAAGCCTGCAGCACCTGGGATTCACAGCCGGTCTCCCATGCAGCTACTAACCAGGCCTGAAGCCGCTTAGCTTCCGCGATCTGACGAGAGCGGGCGCTTTCGGCTTAGTGTGGCCGCAGGCAACCTCCAGGGCGCTGTTCCGGCGCCTTGAAGGTGAGGCTTCCCACGCGTGCTCATAGCCACTGGGCCTCAAACCCAAAAAAAACGCCTGCAGCACCTGGGGTTCACAGCCGGTCTCCCATGCAGCTACTAACCAGGCCTGAAGCCGCTTAGCTTCCGCGATCTGACGAGAGCGAGCGCTTTCGGCTTAGTGTGGCCGCATGCAACCTCCAGGGCGCCGTTCCGGCGCCTTGAAGGTGAGGCTTCCTACGCGTGCTCATAGCCATTGGGTCTCAAACCCAAAAAAACACCTGCAGCACCTGGGGTTCACAGCCGGTCTCCCATGCAGCTACTAACCAGGCCTTTCAGCTACTAACCAGGGCGCTTTGCGTTCCGGCGCCTTGAAGGTGAGGCTACCCACGCGTGCTCATAGCCATTGGGTCTCAAACCCAAAAAAACGCCTGCAGCACCTGGGGTTCACAGCCGGTCTCCCATGCAGCTACTAACCAGGCCTGAAGCCGCTTAGCTTCCGCGATCTGACGAGAGCGGGCGCTTTCGGCTTAGTGTGGCCACAGGCAACCTCCAGGGCGCCGTTCCGGCGCCTTGAAGGTGAGGCTTCCCACGCGTGCTCATAGCCATTGGGCCTCAAACCCAAAAAAACGCCTGCCGCACCTGGGGTTCACAGCCGATCTCCCATGCAGCTACTAACCAGGCCTGAAGCCGCTTAGCTTCCGCGATCTGACGAGAGCGGGCGCTTTCGGCTTAGTGTGGCCGCAGGCAACCTCCAAGGCGCCGTTCCGGCGCCTTGAAGGTGAGGCTTCCCACGCGTGCTCATAGCCATTGGGCCTCAAACCCAAAAAAACGCCTGCAGCACCTGGGGTTCACAGCTGGTCTCCCATGCAGCTACTAACCAGGCCTGAAGCCGCTTAGCTTCCGCGATCTGACGAGAGCGGGCGCTTTCGGCTTAGTGTGGCCGCAGGCAACCTCCATTGCGCCGTTCCGGCGCCTTGAAGGTGAGGCTTCCCACGCGTGCTCATAGCCATTGGGCCTCAAACCCAAAACAACACCTGCAGCACCTGGGGTTCACAGCCGGTCTCCCATGCAGCTACTAACCAGGCATGAAGCCGCTTAGCTTCCGCGATCTGACGAGAGCGGGCGCTTTCGGCTTAGTGTGGCCGCAGGCAACCTCCAGGGCGCCGTTCCGGCGCCTTGAAGGTGAGGCTTCCCATGCGTGCTCATAGCCATTGGGTCTCAAACCCAAAAAACCGCCTGCAGCACCTGGGGTTCACAGCCAGTCTCCCATGCAGCTACTAACCAGGCCTGAAGCCACTTAGCTTCCGCGATCTGACGAGAGCGGGCGCTTTCGGCTTAGTGTGGCCGCAGGCAACCTCCAGGGCGCCGTTCCGGCTCCTTGAAGGTGAGGCTTCCCACGCGTGCTCATAGCCATTGGGCCTCAAACCCAAAAAAACGCCTGCAGCACCTGGGGTTCACAGCCAGTCTCCCATGCAGCTACTAACCAGGCCTGAAGCCGCTTAGCTTCTGCGATCTGACGAGAGCGGGCGCTTTCGGCTTAGTGTGGCCGCAGGTAACCTCCAGGGCGCCGTTCCGGCGCCTTGAAGGTGAGGCTTCCCACGCGTGCTCATAGCCATTGGGCCTCAAACCCAAAAAAACGCCTGCCGCACCTGGGGTTCACAGCCGGTCTCCCATGCAGCTACTAACCAGGCCTGAAGCCGCCTAGCTTCCGCGATCTGACGAGTGCGGGCGCTTTCGGCTTAGTGTGGCCGCAGGAAACCTCCAAGGCGCCGTTCCGGCGCCTTGAAGGTGAGGCTTCCCACGCGTGCTCATAGCCATTGGGTCTCAAACCCAAAAAAAACGCCTGCAGCACCTGGGGTTCACAGCCGGTCTCTTATGCAGCTACTAACCAGGCCTGAAGCCGCTTAGCTTCCGCAATCTGACGAGAGCGGGCGCTTTCGGCTTAGTGTGGCCACAGGTAACCTCCAGGGCGCCGTTCCGGCGCCTTGAAGGTGAGGCTTCCCACGCGTGCTCATAGCCATTGGGCCTCAAACCCAAAAAAACGCCTGCCGCACCTGGGGTTCACAGCCGGTCTCCCATGCAGCTACTAACCAGGCCTGAAGCCGCTTAGCTTCCGTGACCTGACGAGAGCGGGCGCTTTCGGCTTAGTGTGGCCGCAGGCAACCTCCAAGGCGCCGTTCCGGCGCCTTGAAGGTGAGGCTTACCACGCGTGCTCATAGCCATTGGGCCTCAAACCCAAAACAACGCCTGCAGCACCTGGGGTTCACAGCCGGTCTCCCATGCAGCTACTAACCAGGCCTGAAGCCGCTTAGCTTCCGCGATCTGACGAGTGCGGGCGCTTTCGGCTTAGTGTGGCCGCAGGAAACCTCCAAGGCGCCGTTCCGGCGCCTTGAAGGTGAGGCTTCCCACGCGTGCTCATAGCCATTGGGTCTCAAACCCAAAAAAAACGCCTGCAGCACCTGGGGTTCACAGCCGGTCTCCCATGCAGCTACTAACCAGGCCTGAAGCCGCTTAGCGTCCGCGATCTGACGAGTGCGGGCGCTTTCGGCTTAGTGTGGCCGCAGGCAACCTCCAAGGCGCCGTTCCGGCGCCTTGAAGGTGAGGCTTCCCACGCGTGCTCATAGCCATTGGGTCTCAAACCCAAAAAAAACGCCTGCAGCACCTGGGGTTCACAGCCGGTCTCCCATGCAGCTACTAACCAGGCCTGAAGCCGCTTAGCTTCCGCGATCTGACGAGAGCGGGCGCTTTCAGCTTAGTGTGGCCGCAGGCAACCTCCAAAGCGCCGTTCCGGCGCCTTGAAGGTGAGGCTTCCCACGCGTGCTCATAGCCATTGGGCCTCAAACCCAAAAAACCGCCTGCAGCACCTGGGGTTCACAGCCGGTGTCCCATGCAGCTACTAACCAGGCCTGAAGCCGCTTAGCTTCCGCGATCTGACGAGAGCGGGCGCTTTCGGCTTAGTGTGGCGGCAGGCAACCTCCAGGGCGCCGTTCCGGCGCCTTGAAGGTGAGGCTTCCCACGCGTGCTCATAGCCATTGGGCCTCAAACCCAAAAAAACGCCTGCCGCACCTGGGGTTCACAGCCAGTCTCCCATGCAGCTACTAACCAGGCCTGAAGCCGCTTAGCTTCCGCGATCTGACGCTTTCGGCTTAGTGTGGCCGCAAGCAAGCTACAAAGCGCCGTTCCGGCGCCTTGAAGGTGAGGCTTCCCACGCGTGCTCATAGCCATTGGGCCTCAAACCCAAAAAACCACCTGCAGCACCTGGGGTTCACAGCCGGTCTCCCATGCAGCTACTAACCAGGCCTGAAGCCGCTTGGCTTCCGCGATCTGACGAGAGCGGGCGCTTTCGGCTTAGTGTGGCCGCAGGCAACCTCCAGGGCGCCGTTCCGGCGCCTTGAAGGTGAGGCTTCCCACGCGTGCTCATAGCCATTGGGCCTCAAACCCAAAAAAACGCCTGCAGCACCTGGGGTTCACAGCCGGTCTCCCATGCAGCTACTAACCAGGCCTGAAGCCGCTTAGCTTCCACAATCTGACGAGAGCGGGCGCTTTCGGCTTAGTGTGGCCGCAGGTAACCTCCAGGGCGCCGTTCCGGCGCCTTGAAGGTGAGGCTTCCCACACGTGCTCATAGCCATTGGGCCTCAAACCCAAAAAAACACCTGCCGCACCTGGGGTTCACAGCCGGTCTCCCATGCAGCTACTAACCAGGCCTGAAGCCGCTTAGCTTCCGCGATCTGACGAGAGCGGGCGCTTTCGGCTTAGTGTGGCCACAGGCAACCTCCAAGGCGCCGTTCCGGCGCCTTGAAGGTGAGGCTTCCCACGCGTGCTCATAGCCATTGGGCCTCAAACCCAAAAAACCGCCTGCAGCACCTGGGGTTCACAGCCGGTCTCCCATGCAGCTACTTACCAGGCCTGAAGCCGCTTAGCTTCCGCAATCTGACGAGAGCGGGCGCTTTCGGCTTAGTGTGGCCACAGGCAACCTCCAGGGCGCCGTTCCGGCGCCTTGAAGGTGAGGCTTCCCACGCGTGCTCATAGCCATTGGGCCTCAAACCCAAAACAACGCCTGCAGCACCTGGGGTTCACAGCCGGTCTCCCATGCAGCTACTAACCAGGCCTGAAGCTGCTTAGCTTCCGCGATCTGACGAGAGCGGGCGCTTTCGGCTTAGTGTGGCCGCAGGCAACCTCCAGGGCGCCGTTCCGGCGCCTTGAAGGTGAGGCTTCCCACGCGTGCTCATAGCCATTGGGCCTTAAACCCAAAAAACCGCCTGCAGCACCTGGGGTTCACAGCCGGTCTCCCATGCAGCTACTAACCAAGCCTGAAGCCGCTTAGCTTCCGCGATCTGACGAGAGCGGGCGCTTTCGGCTTAGTGTGGCCGCAGGCAACCTCCAGGGCGCCGTTCCGGCGCCTTGAAGGTGAGGCTTCCCACGCGTGCTCATAGCCATTGGGCCTCAAACCCAAAACAACGCCTGCAGCACCTGGGGTTCACAGCCGGTCTCCCATGCAGCTACTAACCAGGCCTGAAGCCGCTTAGCTTCCGCGATCTGACGAGAGCGGGCGCTTTCGGCTTAGTGTGGCCGCAGGCAACCTCCAGGGCGCTGTTCCGGCGCCTTGAAGGTGAGGCTTCTCACGCGTGCTCATAGCCATTGGGCCTCAAACCCAAAAAAACGCCTGCCGCACCTGGGGTTCACAGCCGGTCTCCCATGCAGCTACTAACCAGGCCTGAAGCCGCTTAGCTTCCGCGATCTGACGAGAGCGGGCGCTTTCGGCTTAGTGTGGCCGCAGGCAACCTCCAATGCTCCGTTCCGGCGCCTTGAAGGTGAGGCTTCCCACGCGTGCTCATAGCCATTGGGCCTCAAACCCAAAAAACCACCTGCAGCACCTGGGGTTCACAGCCGGTCTCCCATGCAGCTACTAACCAGGCCTGAAGCCGCTTAGCTTCCGCGATCTGACGAGAGCGGGGGCTTTCGGCTTAGTGTGGCCGCAGGCAACCTCCAGGGCGCCGTTCCGGCGCCTTGAAGGTGAGGCTTCCCACGCGTGCTCATAGCCATTGGGCCTCAAACCCAAAAAAACGCCTGCCGCACCTGGGGTTCACAGCCGGTCTCCCATGCAGCTACTAACCAGGCCTGAAGCCGCTTAGCTTCCGCGAACCGACGAGAGCGGGCGCTTTCGGCTTAGTGTAGCCGCAGGCAACCTCCAAGGCGCCGTTCCGGCGCCTTGAAGGTGAGGCTTCCCACGCGTGCTCATAGCCATTGGGCCTCAAACCCAAAAAACCGCCTGCAGCACCTGGGGTTCACAGCCGGTCTCCCATGCAGCTACTAACCAGGCCTGAAGCCGCTTAGCTTCCGCGATCTGACGAGAGCAGGCGCTTTCGGCTTAGTGTGGCCGCAGGCAACCTCCAGGGCGCCGTTCGGGCGCCGTTCGGGCGCCTTGAAGGTGAGGCTTCCCACGCGTGCTCATAGCCATTGGGCCTCAAACCCAAAACAACGCCTGCAGCACCTGGGGTTCACAGCCGGCCTCCCATGCAGCTACTAACCAGGCCTGAAGCCGCTTAGCTTCCGCGATCTGACGAGAGCGGGCGCTTTCGGCTTAGTGTGGCCGCAGGCAACCTCCAGGGCGCCGTTCCGGCGCCTTGAAGGTGAGGCTTCCCACGCGTGCTCATAGCCATTGGGCCTCAAACCCAAAACAACGCCTGCAGCACCTGGGGTTCACAGCCGGTCTCCCATGCAGCTACTAACCAGGCCTGAAGCCGCTTAGCTTCCGCGATCTGACGAGAGCGGGCGCTTTCGGCCTAGTGTGGCCGCAGGCAACCTCCAGTGCGCCGTTCCGGCGCCTTGAAGGTGAGGCTTCCCACGCGTGCTCATAGCCATTGGGCCTCAAACCCAAAACAACGCCTGCAGCACCTGGGGTTCACAGCCGGTCTCCCATGCAGCTACTAACCAGGCCTGAAGCTGCTTAGCTTCCGCGATCTGACGAGAGCGGGCGCTTTCGGCTTAGTGTGGCCGCAGGCAACCTCCAGGGCGCCGTTCCGGCGCCTTGAAGGTGAGGCTTCCCACGCGTGCTCATAGCCATTGGGACTCAAACCCAAAAAACCACCTGCAGCACCTGGGGTTCACAGCCGGTCTCCCATGCAGCTACTAACCAGGCCTGAAGCCGCTTAGCTTCCGCGATCTGACGAGAGCGGGGGCTTTCGGCTTAGTGTGGCCGCAGGCAACCTCCAGGGCGCCGTTCCGGCGCCTTGAAGGTGAGGCTTCCCACGCGTGCTCATAGCCATTGGGTCTCAAACCCAAAAAAACGCCTGCAGCACCTGGGGTTCACAGCCGGTCTCCCATGCAGCTTCTAACCAGGCCTGAAGCCGCTTAGCTTCTGCGATCTGACGAGAGCGCGCGCTTTCGGCTTAGTGTGGCCGCAGGCAACCTCCAGGGCGCCGTTCCGGCGCCTTGAAGGTGAGGCTTCCCACGCGTGCTCATAGCCATTGGGCCTCAAACCCAAAAAAACGCCTGCCGCACCTGGGGTTCACAGCCGGTCTCCCATGCAGCTACTAACCAGGCCTGAAGCCGCTTAGCTTCCGCGAACTGACGAGAGCGGGCGCTTTCGGCTTAGTGTAGCCGCAGGCAACCTCCAAGGCGCCGTTCCGGCGCCTTGAAGGTGAGGCTTCCCACGCGTGCTCATAGCCATTGGGCCTCAAACCCAAAAAACCGCCTGTAGCACCTGGGGTTCACAGCCGGTCTCCCATGCAGCTACTAACCAGGCCTGAAGCCGCTTAGCTTCCGCGATCTGACGAGAGCAGGCGCTTTCGGCTTAGTGTGGCCGCAGGCAACCTCCAGGGCGCCGTTCGGGCGCCTTGAAGGTGAGGCTTCCCACGCGTGCTCATAGCCATTGGGCCTCAAACCCAAAACAACGCCTGCAGCACCTGGGGTTCACAGCCGGCCTCCCATGCAGCTACTAACCAGGCCTGAAGCCGCTTAGCTTCCGCGATCTGACGAGAGCGGGCGCTTTCGGCTTAGTGTGGCCGCAGGCAACCTCCAGGGCGCCGTTCCGGCGCCTTGAAGGTGAGGCTTCCCACGCGTGCTCATAGCCATTGGGCCTCAAACCCAAAACAACGCCTGCAGCACCTGGGGTTCACAGCCGGTCTCCCATGCAGCTACTAACCAGGCCTGAAGCCGCTTAGCTTCCACGATCTGACGAGAGCGGGCGCTTTCGGCCTAGTGTGGCCGCAGGCAACCTCCAGTGCGCCGTTCCGGCGCCTTGAAGGTGAGGCTTCCCACGCGTGCTCATAGCCATTGGGCCTCAAACCCAAAACAACGCCTGCAGCACCTGGGGTTCACAGCCGGTCTCCCATGCAGCTACTAACCAGGCCTGAAGCCGCTTAGCTTCCGCGATCTGACGAGAGCGGGCGCTTTCGGCTTAGTGTGGCCGCAGGCAACCTCCAGGGCGCCGTTCCGGCGCCTTGAAGGTGAGGCTTCCCACGCGTGCTCATAGCCATTGGGCCTCAAACCCAAAAAAACGCCTGCCGCACCTGGGGTTCACAGCCGGTCTCCCATGCAGCTACTAACCAGGCCTGAAGCCGCTTAGCTTCCGCGATCTGACGAGAGCGGGCGCTTTCGGCTTAGTGTGGCCGCAGGCAACCTCCAATGCGCCGTTCCGGCGCCTTGAAGGTGAGGCTTCCCACGCGTGCTCATAGCCATTGGGCCTCAAACCCAAAAAACCACCTGCAGCACCTGGGGTTCACAGCCGGTCTCCCATGCAGCTACTAACCAGGCCTGAAGCCGCTTAGCTTCCGCGATCTGACGAGAGCGGGGGCTTTCGGCTTAGTGTGGCCGCAGGCAACCTCCAGGGCGCCGTTTCGGCGCCTTGAAGGTGAGGCTTCCCACGCGTGCTCATAGCCATTGGGCCTCAAACCCAAAAAACCCCTGCAGCACCTGGGGTTCACAGCCGGTCTCCCATGCAGCAACTAACCAGGCCTGAAGCCGCTTAGCTTCCGCGATCTGACGAGAGCGGGCGCTTTCGGCTTAGTGTGGCCGCAGGCAACCTCCAGGGCGCCGTTCCGGCGCCTTGAAGGTGAGGCTTCCCACGCGTGCTCATAGCCATTGGGTCTCAAACCCAAAAAAAACGCCTGCAGCACCTGGGGTTCACAGCCAGTCTCCCATGCAGCTACTAACCAGGCCTGAAGCCGCTTAGCTTCCGCGATCTGACGAGAGCGGGCGCTTTCGGCTTAGTGTGGCCGCAGGCAACCTCCAGGGCGCCGTTCCGGCGCCTTGAAGGTGAGGCTTCCCACGCGTGCTCATAGCCATTGGGCCTCAAACCCAAAACAATGCCTGCAGCACCTGGGGTTCACAGCCGGTCTCCCATGCAGCTACTAACCAGGCCTGAAGCCGCTTAGCTTCCGCGATCTGACGAGAGCGGGCGCTTTCGGCTTAGTGTGGCCACAGGCAACCTCCAAGGCGCGGTTCCGGCGCCTTGAAGGTGAGGCTTCCCACGCGTGCTCATAGCCATTGGGCCTCAAACCCAAAACAACGCCTGCAGCACCTGGGGTTCACAGCCGGTCTCCCATGCAGCTACTAACCAGGCCTGAAGCCGCTTAGCTTCCGCGATCTGACGAGAGCGGGCGCTTTCGGCTTAGTGTGGCCGCAGGCAACCTCCAGGGCGCCGTTCCGGCGCCTTGAAGGTGAGGCTTCCCACGCGTGCTCATAGCCATTGGGCCTCAAACCCAAAACAATGCCTGCAGCATCTGGGGTTCACAGCCGGTCTCCCATGCAGCTACTAACCAGGCCTGAAGCCGCTTAGCTTCCGCGATCTGACGAGAGCGGGCGCTTTCGGCTTAGTGTGGCCACAGGCAACCTCCAAGGCGCCGTTCCGGCGCCTTGAAGGTGAGGCTTCCCACGCGTGCTCATAGCCATTGGGCCTCAAACCCAAAACAACGCCTGCAGCACCTGGGGTTCACAGCCGGTCTCCCATGCAGCTACTAACCAGGCCTGAAGCCACTTAGCTTCCGCGATCTGACGAGAGCGGGCGCTTTAGGCTTAGTGTGGCCGCAGGCAACCTCCAGGGCGCCGTTCCGGCGCCTTGAAGGTGAGGCTTCCCACGCGTGCTCATAGCCATTGGGACTCAAACCCAAAACAATGCCTGCAGCACCTGGGGTTCACAGCCGGTCTCCCAAGCAGCTACTAACCAGGCCTGAAGCCGCTTAGCTTCCGCGATCTGACGAGAGCGGGCGCTTTCGGCTTAGTGTGGCCGCAGGCAACCTCCAGGGCGCCGTTCCGGCGCCTTGAAGGTGAGGCTTCCCACGCGTGCTCATAGGCATTGGGCCTCAAACCCAAAACAATGCCTGCAGCACCTGGGGTTCACAGCCGGTCTCCCATGCAGCTACTAACCAGGCCTGAAGCCGCTTAGCTTCCGCGATCTGACGAGAGCGGGCGCTTTCGGCTTAGTGTGGCCGCAGGCAACCTCCAAGGCGCCGTTCCGGCGCCTTGAAGGTGAGGCTTCCCACGCGTGCTCATAGCCATTGGGCCTCAAACCCAAAACAACGCCTGCAGCACCTGGGGTTCACAGCCGGTCTCCCATGCAGCAACTAACCAGGCCTGAAGCCGCTTAGCTTCCGCGATCTGACGAGAGCGGGCGCTTTCGGCTTAGTGTGGCCGCAGGCAACCTCCAGGGCGCCGTTCCGGCGCCTTGAAGGTGAGGCTTCCCACGCGTGCTCATAGCCATTGGGCCTCAAACCCAAAACAATGCCTGCAGCACCTGGGGTTCACAGCCGGTCTCCCATGCAGCTACTAACCAGGCCTGAAGCCGCTTAGCTTCCGCGATCTGACGAGTGCGGGCGCTTTCGGCTTAGTGTGGCCGCAGGCAACCTCCAAGGCGCCGTTCCGGCGCCTTGAAGGTGAGGCTTCCCACGCGTGCTCATAGCCATTGGGCCTCAAACCCAAAACAACGCCTGCAGCACCTGGGGTTCACAGCCGGTCTCCCATGCAGCTACTAACCAGGCCTGAAGCCGCTTAGCTTCCGCGATCTGACGAGAGCGGGCGCTTTTGGCTTAGTGTGGCCGCAGGCAACCTCCAGGGCGCCGTTCCGGCGCCTTGAAGGTGAGGCTTCCCACGCGTGCTCATAGCCATTGGGCCTCAAACCCAAAACAATGCCTGCAGCACCTGGGGTTCACAGCCGGTCTCCCATGCAGCTACTAACCAGGCCTGAAGCCGCTTAGCTTCCGCGATCTGACGAGAGCGGGCGCTTTCGGCTTAGTGTGGCCGCAGGCAACCTCCAAGGCGCCGTTCCGGCGCCTTGAAGGTGAGGCTTCCCACGCGTGCTCATAGCCATTGGGCCTCAAACCCAAAACAACGCCTGCAGCACCTGGGGTTCACAGCCGGTCTCCCATGCAGCTACTAACCAGGCCTGAAGCCGCTTAGCTTCCGCGATCTGACGAGAGCGGGCGCTTTCGGCTTAGTGTGGCCGCAGGCAACCTCCAAGGCGCCGTTCCGGCGCCTTGAAGGTGAGGCTTCCCACGCGTGCTCATAGCCATTGGGCCTCAAACCCAAAACAACGCCTGCAGCACCTGGGGTTCACAGCCGGTCTCCCATGCAGCTGCTAACCAGGCCTGAAGCCGCTTAGCTTCCGCGATCTGACGAGAGCGGGCGCTTTCGGCTTAGTGTGGCCGCAGGCAACCTCCAGGGCGCCGTTCCGGCGCCTTGAAGGTGAGGCTTCCCACGCGTGCTCATAGCCATTGGGCCTCAAACCCAAAACAATGCCTGCAGCACCTGGGGTTCACAGCCGGTCTCCCATGCAGCTACTAACCAGGCCTGAAGCCGCTTAGCTTCCGCGATCTGACGAGAGCGGGCGCTTTCGGCTTAGTGTGGCCGCAGGCAATCTCCAAGGCGCCGTTCCGGCGCCTTGAAGGTGAGGCTTCCCACGCGTGCTCATAGCCATTGGGCCTCAAACCCAAAACAACGCCTGCAGCACCTGGGGTTCACAGCCGGTCTCCCATGCAGCTACTAACCAGGCCTGAAGCTGCTTAGTTTCCGCGATCTGACGAGAGCGGGCGCTTTCGGCTTAGTGTGGCCGCAGGCAACCTCCAGGGCGCCGTTCCGGCGCCTTGAAGGTGAGGCTTCCCACGCGTGCTCATAGCCATTGGGCCTCAAACCCAAAACAACGCCTGCAGCACCTGGGGTTCACAGCCGGTCTCCCATGCAGCTACTAACCAGGCCTGAAGCCGCTTAGCTTCCGCGATCTGACGAGAGCGGGCGCTTTCGGCTTAGTGTGGCCGCAGGCAACCTCCAGGGCGCCGTTCCGGCGCCTTGAAGGTGAGGCTTCCCACGCGTGCTCATAGCCATTGGGCCTCAAACCCAAAACAATGCCTGCAGCACCTGGGGTTCACAGCCAGTCTCCCATGCAGCTACTAACCAGGCCTGAAGCCGCTTAGCTTCCGCGATCTGACGAGAGCGGGCGCTTTCGGCTTAGTGTGGCCGCAGGCAACCTCCAAGGCGCCGTTCCGGCGCCTTGAAGGTGAGGCTTCCCACGCGTGCTCATAGCCATTGGGCCTCAAACCCAAAACAACGCCTGCAGCACCTGGGGTTCACAGCCGGTCTCCCATGCAGCTACTAACCAGGCCTGAAGCCGCTTAGCTTCCGCGATCTGACGAGAGCGGGCGCTTTCGGCTTAGTGTGGCCGCAGGCAACCTCCAGGGCGCCGTTCCGGCGCCTTGAAGGTGAGGCTTCCCACGCGTGCTCATAGCCATTGGGCCTCAAACCCAAAACAATGCCTGCAGCACCTGGGGTTCACAGCCGGTCTCCCATGCAGCTACTAACCAGGCCTGAAGCCGCTTAGCTTCCGCGATCTGACGAGAGCGGGCGCTTTCGGCTTAGTGTGGCCGCAGGAAACCTCCAAGGCGCCGTTCCGGCGCCTTGAAGGTGAGGCTTCCCACGCGTGCTCATAGCCATTGGGCCTCAAACCCAAAACAACGCCTGCAGCACCTGGGGTTCACAGCCGGTCTCCCATGCAGCTACTAACCAGGCCTGAAGCCGCTTAGCTTCCGCGATCTGACGAGAGCAGGCGCTTTCGGCTTAGTGTGGCCGCAGGCAACCTCCAGGGCGCCGTTCCGGCGCCTTGAAGGTGAGGCTTCTCACGCGTGCTCATAGCCATTGGGCCTCAAACCCAAAACAATGCCTGCAGCACCTGGGGTTCACAGCCGGTCTCCCATGCAGCTACTAACCAGGCCTGAAGCCGCTTAGCTTCCGCGATCTGACGAGAGCGGGCGCTTTCGGCTTAGTGTGGCCGCAGGCAACCTCCAAGGCGCCGTTCCGGCGCCTTGAAGGTGAGGCTTCCCACGCGTGCTCATAGCCATTGGGCCTCAAACCCAAAACAATGCCTGCAGCACCTGGGGTTCACAGCCGGTCTCCCATGCAGCTACTAACCAGGCCTGAAGCCGCTTAGCTTCCGCGATCTGACGAGAGCGGGCGCTTTCGGCTTAGTGTGGCCGCAGGCAACCTCCAAGGCTCCGTTCCGGCGCCTTGAAGGTGAGGCTTCCCACGCGTGCTCATAGCCATTGGGCCTCAAACCCAAAACAACGCCTGCAGCACCTGGGGTTCACAGCCGGTCTCCCATGCAGCTACTAACCAGGCCTGAAGCCACTTAGCTTCCGCGATCTGACGAGAGCGGGCGCTTTCGGCTTAGTGTGGCCGCAGGCAACCTCCAGGGCGCCGTTCCGGCACCTTGAAGGTGAGGCTTCCCACGCGTGCTCATAGCCATTGGGCCTCAAACCCAAAACAATGCCTGCAGCACCTGGGGTTCACAGCCGGTCTCCCATGCAGCTACTAACCAGGCCTGAAGCCGCTTAGCTTTCGCGATCTGACGAGAGCGGGCGCTTTCGGCTTAGTGTGGCCGCAGGCAACCTCCAAGGTGCCGTTCCGGCGCCTTGAAGGTGAGGCTTCCCACGCGTGCTCATAGCCATTGGGCCTCAAACCCAAAACAACGCCTGCAGCACCTGGGGTTCACAGCCGGTCTCCCATGCAGCTACTAACCAGGCCTGAAGCCGCTTAGCTTCCGCGATCTGACGAGAGCGGGCGCTTTCGGCTTAGTGTGGCCGCAGGCAACCTCCAGGGCGCCGTTCCGGCGCCTTGAAGGTGAGGCTTCCCACGCGTGCTCATAGCCATTGGGCCTCAAACCCAAAACAATGCCTGCAGCACCTGGGGTTCACAGCCGGTCTCCCATGCAGCTACTAACCAGGCCTGAAGCCGCTTAGCTTCCGCGATCTGACGAGAGCGGGCACTTTCGGCTTAGTGTGGCCGCAGGCAACCTCCAAGGCGCCGTTCCGGCGCCTTGAAGGTGAGGCTTCCCACGCGTGCTCAAAGCCATTGGGCCTCAAACCCAAAACAACGCCTGCAGCACCTGGGGTTCACAGCCGGTCTCCCATGCAGCTACTAACCAGACCTGAAGCCGCTTAGCTTCCGCGATCTGACGAGAGCGGGCGCTTTCGGCTTAGTGTGGCCACAGGCAACCTCCAGGGCGCCGTTCCGGCGCATTGAAGGTGAGGCTTCCCACGCGTGCTCATAGCCATTGGGCCTCAAACCCAAAACAATGCCTGCAGCACCTGGGGTTCACAGCCGGTCTCCCATGCAGCTACTAACCAGGCCTGAAGCCGCTTAGCTTCCGCGATCTGACGCTTTCGGCTTAGTGTGGCCGCAGGCAACCTCCAAGGCGCCGTTCCGGCGCCTTGAAGGTGAGGCTTCCCACGCGTGCTCATAGCCATTGGGCCTCAAACCCAAAACAACGCCTGCAGCACCTGGGGTTCACAGCCGGTCTCCCATGCAGCTACTAACCAGGCCTGAAGCCGCTTAGCTTCCGCGATCTGACGAGAGCGGGCACTTTCGGCTTAGTGTGGCCGCAGGCAACCTCCAGGGCGCCGTTCCGGCGCCTTGAAGGTGAGGCTTCCCACGCGTGCTCATAGCCATTGGGCCTCAAACCCAAAAACAATGCCTGCAGCACCTGGGGTTCACAGCCGGTCTCCCATGCAGCTACTAACCAGGCCTGAAGCCGCTTAGCTTCCGCGATCTGACGAGAGCGGGCGCTTTCGGCTTAGTGTGGCCGCAGGCAACCTCCAAGGCGCCGTTCCGGCGCCTTGAAGGTGAGGCTTCCCACGCGTGCTCATAGCCATTGGGCCTCAAACCCAAAACAATGCCTGCAGCACCTGGGGTTCACAGCCGGTCTCCCATGCAGCTACTAACCAGGCCTGAAGCCGCTTAGCTTCCGCGATCTGACGAGAGCTGGCGCTTTCGGCTTAGTGTGGCCGCAGGCAACCTCCAAGGCGCCGTTCCGGCGCCTTGAAGGTGAGGCTTCCCACGCGTGCTCATAGCCATTGGGCCTCAAACCCAAAACAACGCCTGCAGCACCTGGGGTTCACAGCCGGTCTCCCATGCAGCTACTAACCAGGCCTGAAGCCGCTTAGCTTCCGCGATCTGACGAGAGCGGGCGCTTTCGGCTTAGTGTGGCCGCAGGCAACCTCCAGGGCGCCGTTCCGGCGCCTTGAAGGTGAGGCTTCCCACGCGTGCTCATAGCCATTGGGCCTCAAAGCCAAAACAATGCCTGCAGCACCTGGGGTTCACAGCCGGTCTCCCATGCAGCTACTAACCAGGCCTGAAGCCGCTTAGCTTCCGCGATCTGACGAGAGCGGGCGCTTTCGGCTTAGTGTGGCCGCAGGCAACCTCCAAGGCGCCGTTACGGCGCCTTGAAGGTGAGGCTTCCCACGCGTGCTCATAGCCATTGGGCCTCAAACCCAAAACAATGCCTGCAGCACCTGGGGTTCACAGCCGGTCTCCCATGCAGCTACTAACCAGGCCTGAAGCCGCTTAGCTTCCGCGATCTGACGAGAGCGGGCGCTTTCGGCTTAGTGTGGCCGCAGGCAACCTCCAGGGCGCCGTTCCGGCGCCTTGAAGGTGAGGCTTCCCACGCGTGCTCATAGCCATTGGGCCTCAAACGCAAAACAACGCCTGCAGCACCTGGGGTTCACAGCCGGTCTCCCATGCAGCTACTAACCAGGCCTGAAGCCGCTTAGCTTCCGCGATCTGACGAGAGCGGGCGCTTTTGGCTTAGTGTGGCCGCAGGCAACCTCCAGGGCGCCGTTCCGGCGCCTTGAAGGTGAGGCTTCCCACGCGTGCTCATAGCCATTGGGCCTCAAACCCAAAACAATGCCTGCAGCACCTGGGGTTCACAGCCGGTCTCCCATGCAGCTACTAACCAGGCCTGAAGCCGCTTAGCTTCCGCGATCTGACGAGAGCGGGCGCTTTCGGCTTAGTGTGGCCGCAGGCAACCTCCAAGGCGCCGTTCCGGCGCCTTGAAGGTGAGGCTTCCCACGCGTGCTCATAGCCATTGGGCCTCAAACCCAAAACAACGCCTGCAGCACCTGGGGTTCACAGCCGGTCTCCCATGCAGCTACTAACCAGGCCTGAAGCCGCTTAGCTTCCGCGATCTGACGAGAGCGGGTGCTTTCGGCTTAGTGTGGCCGCAGGCAACCTCCAGGGCGCCGTTCCGGCGCCTTGAAGGTGAGGCTTCCCACGCGTGCTCATAGCCATTGGGCCTCAAACCCAAAACAATGCCTGCAGCACCTGGGGTTCACAGCCGGTCTCCCATGCAGCTACTAACCAGGCCTGAAGCCGCTTAGCTTCCGCGATCTGACGAGAGCGGGCGCTTTCGGCTTAGTGTGGCCGCAGGCAACCTCCAAGGCGCCGTTCCGGCGCCTTGAAGGTGAGGCTTCCCACGCGTGCTCATAGCCATTGGGCCTCAAACCCAAAACAACGCCTGCAGCACCTGGGGTTCACAGCCGGTCTCCCATGCAGCTACTAACCAGGCCTGAAGCCGCTTAGCTTCCGCGATCTGACGAGAGCGGGCGCTTTCGGCTTAGTGTGGCCGCAGGCAACCTCCAGGGCGCCGTTCCGGCGCCTTGAAGGTGAGGCTTCCCACGCGTGCTCATAGCCATTGGGCCTCAAACCCAAAACAACGCCTGCAGCACCTGGGGTTCACAGCCGGTCTCCCATGCAGCTACTAACCAGGCCTGAAGCCGCTTAGCTTCCGCGATCTGACGAGAGCGGGCGCTTTCGGCTTAGTGTGGCCGCAGGCAACCTCCAGGGCGCCGTTCCGGCGCCTTGAAGGTGAGGCTTCCCACGCGTGCTCATTGCCATTGGGCCTCAAACCCAAAACAATGCCTGCAGCACCTGGGGTTCACAGCCGGTCTCCCATGCAGCTACTAACCAGGCCTGAAGCCGCTTAGCTTCCGCGATCTGACGAGAGCGGGCGCTTTCGGCTTAGTGTGGCCGCAGGCAACCTCCAAGGCGCCGTTCCGGCGCCTTGAAGGTGAGGCTTCCCACGCGTGCTCATAGCCATTGGGCCTCAAACCCAAAACAACGCCTGCAGCACCTGGGGTTCACAGCCGGTCTCCCATGCAGCTACTAACCAGGCCTGAAGCCGCTTAGCTTCCGCGATCTGACGAGAGCGGGCGCTTTCGGCTTAGTGTGGCCGCAGGCAACCTCCAGGGCGCCGTTCCGGCGCCTTGAAGGTGAGGCTTCCCACGCGTGCTCATAGCCATTGGGCCTCAAACCCAAAACAATGCCTGCAGCACCTGGGGTTCACAGCCGGTCTCCCATGCAGCTACTAACCAGGCCTGAAGCCGCTTAGCTTCCGCGATCTGACGCTTTCGGCTTAGTGTGGCCGCAGGCAACCTCCAAGGCGCCGTTCCGGCGCCTTGAAGGTGAGGCTTCCCACGCGTGCTCATAGCCATTGGGCCTCAAACCCAAAACAACGCCTGCAGCACCTGGGGTTCACAGCCGGTCTCCCATGCAGCTACTAACCAGGCCTGAAGCCGCTTAGCTTCCGCGATCTGACGAGAGCGGGCGCTTTCGGCTTAGTGTGGCCGCAGGCAACCTCCAGGGCGCCGTTCCGGCGCCTTGAAGGTGAGGCTTCCCACGCGTGCTCATAGCCATTGGGCCTCAAGCCCAAAACAATGCCTGCAGCACCTGGGGTTCACAGCCGGTCTCCCATGCAGCTACTAACCAGGCCTGAAGCCGCTTAGCTTCCGCGATCTGACGAGAGCGGGCGCTTTCAGCTTAGTGTGGCCGCAGGCAACCTCCAGGGCGCCGTTCCGGCGCCTTAAAGGTGAGGCTTCCCACGCGTGCTCATAGCCATTGGGCCTCAAACCCAAAACAACGCCTGCAGCACCTGGGGTTCACAGCCGGTCTCCCATGCAGCTACTAACCAGGCCTGAAGACGCTTAGCTTCCGCGATCTGACGAGAGCGGGCGCTTTCGGCTTAGTGTGGCCGCAGGCAACCTCCAAGGCGCCGTTCCGGCGCCTTGAAGGTGAGGCTTCCCACGCGTGCTCATAGCCATTGGGCCTCAAACCCAAAACAACGCCTGCAGCACCTGGGGTTCACAGCCGGTCTCCCATGCAGCTACTAACCAGGCCTGAAGCCGCTTAGCTTCCGCGATCTGACGAGAGCGGGCGCTTTCGGCTTAGTGTGGCCGCAGGCAACCTCCAAGGCGCCGTTCCGGCGCCTTGAAGGTGAGGCTTCCCACGCGTGCTCATAGCCATTGGGCCTCAAACCCAAAACAATGCCTGCAGCACCTGGGGTTCACAGCCGGTCTCCCATGCAGCTACTAACCAGGCCTGAAGCCGCTTAGCTTCCGCGATCTGACGAGAGCGGGCGCTTTCGGCTTAGTGTGGCCGCAGGCAACCTCCAAGGCGCCGTTCCGGCGCCTTGAAGGTGAGGCTTCCCACGCGTGCTCATAGCCATTGGGCCTCAAACCCAAAACAACGCCTGCAGCACCTGGGGTTCACAGCCGGTCTCCCATGCAGCTACTAACCAGGCCTGAAGCCGCTTAGCTTCCGCGATCTGACGAGAGCGGGCGCTTTCGGCTTAGTGTGGCCGCAGGCAACCTCCAAGGCGCCGTTCCGGCGCCTTGAAGGTGAGGCTTCCCACGCGTGCTCATAGCCATTGGGCCTCAAACCCAAAACAACGCCTGCAGCACCTGGGGTTCACAGCCGGTCTCCCATGCAGCTACTAACCAGGCCTGAAGCCGCTTAGCTTCCGCGATCTGACGAGAGCGGGCGCTTTCGGCTTAGTGTGGCCGCAGGCAACCTCCAGGGCGCCGTTCCGGCGCCTTGAAGGTGAGGCTTCCCACGCGTGCTCATAGCCATTGGGCCTCAAACCCAAAACAACGCCTGCAGCACCTGGGGTTCACAGCCGGTCTCCCATGCAGCTACTAACCAGGCCTGAAGCCGCTTAGCTTCCGCGATCTGACGAGAGCGGGCGCTTTCGGCTTAGTGTGGCCGCAGGCAACCTCCAAGGCGCCGTTCCGGCGCCTTGAAGGTGAGGCTTCCCACGCGTGCTCATAGCCATTGGGCCTGAAACCCAAAACAATGCCTGCAGCACCTGGGGTTCACAGCCGGTCTCCCATGCAGCTACTAACCAGGCCTGAAGCCGCTTAGCTTCCGCGATCTGACGAGAGCGGGCGCTTTCGGCTTAGTGTGGCCGCAGGCCGCATCCAAGGCGCCTTGAAGGTGAGGCTTCCCACGCGTGCTCATAGCCATTGGGCCTCAAACCCAAAACAACGCCTGCAGCACCTGGGGTTCACAGCTGGTCTCCCATGCAGCTACTAACCAGGCCTGAAGCCGCTTAGCTTCCGCGATCTGACGAGAGCGGGCGCTTTCGGCTTAGTGTGGCCGCAGGCAACCTCCAAGGCGCCGTTCCGGCGCCTTGAAGGTGAGGCTTCCCACGCGTGCTCATAGCCATTGGGCCTCAAACCCAAAACAACGCCTGCAGCACCTGGGGTTCACAGCCGGTCTCCCATGCAGCTACTAACCAGGCCTGAAGCCGCTTAGATTCCGCGATCTGACGAGAGCGGGCGCTTTCGGCTTAGTGTGGCCGCAGGCAACCTCCAGGGCGCCGTTCCGGCGCCTTGAAGGTGAGGCTTCCCACGCGTGCTCATAGCCATTGGGCCTCAAACCCAAAACAATGCCTGCAGCACCTGGGGATCACAGCCGGTCTCCCATGCAGCTACTAACCAGGCCTGAAGCCGCTTAGCTTCCGCGATCTGACGAGAGCGGGCGCTTTCGGCTTAGTGTGGCCGCAGGCAACCTCCAAGCCGCCGTTCCGGCGCCTTGAAGGTGAGGCTTCCCACGCGTGCTCATAGCCATTGGGCCTCAAACCCAAAACAACGCCTGCAGCACCTGGGGTTCACAGCCGGTCTCCCATGCAGCTACTAACCAGGCCTGAAGCCGCTTAGCTTCCGCGATCTGACGAGAGCGGGCGCTTTCGGCTTAGTGTGGCCGCAGGCAACCTCCAAGGCGCCGTTCCGGCGCCTTGAAGGTGAGGCTTCCCACGCGTGCTCATAGCCATTGGGCCTCAAACCCAAAACAATGCCTGCAGCACCTGGGGTTCACAGCCGGTCTCCCATGCAGCTACTAACCAGGCCTGAAGCCGCTTAGCTTCCGCGATCTGACGAGAGCGGGCGCTTTCGGCTTAGTGTGGCCGCAGGCAACCTCCAGGGCGCCGTTCCGGCGCCTTGAAGGTGAGGCTTCCCACGCGTGCTCATAGCCATTGGGCCTCAAACCCAAAACAATGCCTGCAGCACCTGGGGATCACAGCCGGTCTCCCATGCAGCTACTAACCAGGCCTGAAGCCGCTTAGCTTCCGCGATCTGACGAGAGCGGGCGCTTTCGGCTTAGTGTGGCCGCAGGCAACCTCCAAGGCGCCGTTCCGGCGCCTTGAAGGTGAGGCTTCCCACGCGTGCTCATAGCCATTGGGCCTCAAACCCAAAACAACGCCTGCAGCACCTGGGGTTCACAGCCGGTCTCCCATGCAGCTACTAACCAGGCCTGAAGCCGCTTAGCTTCCGTGATCTGACGAGAGCGGGTGCTTTCAGCTTAGTGTGGCCGCAGGCAACCTCCAGGGCGCCGTTCCGGCGCCTTGAAGGTGAGGCTTCCCACGCGTGCTCATAGCCATTGGGCCTCAAACCCAAAACAATGCCTGCAGCACCTGGGGTTCACAGCCGGTCTCCCATGCAGCTACTAACCAGGCCTGAAGCCGCTTAGCTTCCGCGATCTGACGAGAGCGGGCGCTTTCGGCTTAGTGTGGCCGCAGGCAACCTCCAAGGCGCCGTTCCGGCGCCTTGAAGGTGAGGCTTCCCACGCGTGCTCATAGCCATTGAGCCTCAAACCCAAAACAACGCCTGCAGCACCTGGGGTTCACAGCCGGTCTCCCATGCAGCTACTAACCAGGCCTGAAGCCGCTTAGCTTCCACGATCTGACGAGAGCGGGCGCTTTCGGCTTAGTGTGGCCGCAGGCAACCTCCAGGGCGCCGTTCCGGCGCCTTGAAGGTGAGGCTCCCCACGCGTGCTCATAGCCATTGGGCCTCAAACCCAAAACAACGCCTGCAGCACCTGGGGTTCACAGCCGGTCTCCCATGCAGCTACTAACCAGGCCTGAAGCCACTTAGCTTCCGCGATCTGACGAGAGCGGGTGCTTTCGGCTTAGTGTGGCCGCAGGCAACCTCCAAGGCGCCGTTCCGGCGCCTTGAAGGTGAGGCTTCCCACGCGTGCTCATAGCCATTGGGCCTCAAACCCAAAACAACGCCTGCAGCACCTGGGGTTCACAGCCGGTCTCCCATGCAGCTACTAACCAGGCCTGAAGCCGCTTAGCTTCCGCGATCTGACGAGAGCGGGCGCTTTCGGCTTAGTGTGGCCGCAGGCAACCTCCAGGGCGCCGTTCCGGCGCCTTGAAGGTGAGGCTTCCCACGCGTGCTCATAGCCATTGGGCCTCAAACCCAAAACAATGCCTGCAGCACCTGGGGTTCACAGCCGGTCTCCCATGCAGCTACTAACCAGGCCTGAAGCCGCTTAGCTTCCGCGATCTGACGAGAGCGGTTGCTTTCGGCTTAGTGTGGCCGCAGGCAACCTCCAAGGCGCCGTTCCGGCGCCTTGAAGGTGAGGCTTCCCACGCGTGCTCATAGCCATTGGGCCTCAAACCCAAAACAACGCCTGCAGCACCTGGGGTTCACAGCCGGTCTCCCATGCAGCTACTAACCAGGCCTGAAGCCGCTTAGCTTCCACGATCTGACGAGAGCGGGCGCTTTCGGCTTAGTGTGGCCGCAGGCAACCTCCAGGGCGCCGTTCCGGCGCCTTGAAGGTGAGGCTTCCCACGCGTGCTCATAGCCATTGGGCCTCAAACCCAAAACAATGCCTGCAGCACCTGGGGTTCACAGCCAGTCTCCCATGCAGCTACTAACCAGGCCTGAAGCCGCTTAGCTTCCGCGATCTGACGAGAGCGGGCGCTTTCGGCTTAGTGTGGCCGCAGGCAACCTCCAAGGCGCCGTTCCGGCGCCTTGAAGGTGAGGCTTCCCACGCGTGCTCATAGCCATTGGGCCTCAAACCCAAAACAACGCCTGCAGCACCTGGGGTTCACAGCCGGTCTCCCATGCAGCTACTAACCAGGCCTGAAGCCGCTTAGCTTCCGCGATCTGACGAGAGCGGGCGCTTTCGGCTTAGTGTGGCCGCAGGCAACCTCCAGGGCGCCGTTCCGGCGCCTTGAAGGTGAGGCTTCCCACGCGTGCTCATAGCCATTGGGCCTCAAACCCAAAACAATGCCTGCAGCACCTGGGGTTCACAGCCGGTCTCCCATGCAGCTACTAACCAGGCCTGAAGCCGCTTAGCTTCCGCGATCTGACGAGAGCGGGCGCTTTCGGCTTAGTGTGGCCGCAGGCAACCTCCAAGGCGCCTTGAAGGTGAGGCTTCCCACGCGTGCTCATAGCCATTGGGCCTCAAACCCAAAACAATGCCTGCAGCACCTGGGGTTCACAGCCGGTCTCCCATGCAGCTACTAACCAGGCCTGAAGCCGCTTAGCTTCCGCAATCTGACGAGAGCGGGCGCTTTGGGCTTAGTGTGGCCGCAGGCAACCTCCAAGGCGCCGTTCCGGCGCCTTGAAGGTGAGGCTTCCCACGCGTGCTCATAGCCATTGGGCCTCAAACCCAAAACAACGCCTGCAGCACCTGGGGTTCACAGCCGGTCTCCCATGCAGCTACTAACCAGGCCTGAAGCCGCTTAGCTTCCGCGATCTGACGAGAGCGGGCGCTTTCGGCTTAGTGTGGCCGCAGGCAACCTCCAGGGCGCCGTTCCGACGCCTTGAAGGTGAGGCTTCCCACGCGTGCTCATAGCCATTGGGCCTCAAACCCAAAACAATGCCTGCAGCACATGGGGTTCACAGCCGGTCTCCCATGCAGCTACTAACCAGGCCTGAAGCCGCTTAGCTTCCGCGATCTGACGAGAGCGGTCGCTTTCGGCTTAGTGTGGCCGCAGGCAACCTCCAAGGCGCCGTTCCGGCGCCTTGAAGGTGAGGCTTCCCACGTGTGCTCATAGCCATTGGGCCTCAAACCCAAAACAACGCCTGCAGCACCTGGGGTTCACAGCCGGTCTCCCATGCAGCTACTAACCAGGCCTGAAGCCGCTTAGCTTCCGCGATCTGACGAGAGCAGGCGCTTTCGGCTTAGTGTGGCCGCAGGCAACCTCCAGGGCGCCGTTCCGGCGCCTTGAAGGTGAGGCTTCCCACGCGTGCTCATAGCCATTGGGCCTCAAACCCAAAACAATGCCTGCAGCACCTGGGGTTCACAGCCGGTCTCCCATGCAGCTACTAACCAGGCCTGAAGCCGCTTAGCTTCCGCGATCTGACGAGAGCGGGCGCTTTCGGCTTAGTGTGGCCGCAGGCAACCTCCAAGGCGCCGTTCCGGCGCCTTGAAGGTGAGGCTTCCCACGCGTGCTCATAGCCATTGGGCCTCAAACCCAAAACAACACCTGCAGCACCTGGGGTTCACAGCCGGTCTCCCATGCAGCTACTAACCAGGCCTGAAGCCGCTTAGCTTCCGCGATCTGACGAGAGCGGGCGCTTTCGGCTTAGTGTGGCCGCAGGCAACCTCCAGGGCGCCGTTCCGGCGCCTTGAAGGTGAGGCTTCCCACGCGTGCTCATAGCCATTGGGCCTCAAACCCAAAACAATGCCTGCAGCACCTGGGGTTCACAGCCGGTCTCCCATGCAGCTACTAACCAGGCCTGAAGCCGCTTAGCTTCCGCGATCTGACGAGAGCGGGCGCTTTCGGCTTAGTGTGGCCGCAGGCAACCTCCAAGGCGCCGTTCCGGCGCCTTGAAGGTGAGGCTTCCCACGCGTGCTCATAGCCATTGGGCCTCAAACCCAAAACAACGCCTGCAGCACCTGGGGTTCACAGCCGGTCTCCCATGCAGCTACTAACCAGGCCTGAAGCCGCTTAGCTTCCGGGATCTGGCGCTTTCGGCTTAGTGTGGCCGCAGGCAACCTCCAGGGCGCCATTCCGGCGCCTTGAAGGTGAGGCTTCCCACGCGTGCTCATAGCCATTGGGCCTCAAACCCAAAACAACGCCTGCAGCACCTGGGGTTCACAGCCGGTCTCCCATGCAGCTACTAACCAGGCCTGAAGCCGCTTAGCTTCCGCGATCTGACGAGAGCGGGCGCTTTCGGCTTAGTGTGGCCGCAGGCAACCTCCAGGGCGCCGTTCCGGCGCCTTGAAGGTGAGGCTTCCCACGCGTGCTCATAGCCATTGGGCCTCAAACCCAAAACAATGCCTGCAGCACCTGGGGTTCACAGCCGGTCTCCCATGCAGCTACTAACCAGGCCTGAAGCCGCTTAGCTTCCGCGATTTGACGAGAGCGGGCGCTTTCGGCTTAGTGTGGCCGCAGGCAACCTCCAAGGCGCCGTTCCGGCGCCTTGAAGGTGAGGCTTCCCACGCGTGCTCATAGCCATTGGGCCTCAAACCCAAAACAACGCCTGCAGCACCTGGGGTTCACAGCCGGTCTCCCACGCAGCTACTAACCATGCCTGAAGCCGCTTAGCTTCCGCGATCTGACGAGAGCGGGCGCTTTCGGCTTAGTGTGGCCGCAGGCAACCTCCAGGGCGCCGTTCCGGCGCCTTGAAGGTGAGGCTTCCCACGCGTGCTCATAGCCATTGGGCCTCAAACCCAAAACAACGCCTGCAGCACCTGGGGTTCACAGCCGGTCTCCCATGCAGCTACTAACCAGGCCTGAAGCCGCTTAGCTTCCGCGATCTGACGAGAGCGGGCGCTTTCGGCTTAGTGTGGCCGCAGGCAACCTCCAAGGCGCCGTTCCGGCGCCTTGAAGGTGAGGCTTCCCACGCGTGCTCATAGCCATTGGGCCTCAAACCCAAAACAATGCCTGCAGCACCTGGGGTTCACAGCCGGTCTCCCATGCAGCTACTAACCAGGCCTGAAGCCGCTTAGCTTCCGCAAACTGACGAGAGCGGGCGCTTTCGGCTTAGTGTGGCCGCAGGCAACCTCCAAGGCGCCGTTCCGGCGCCTTGAAGGTGAGGCTTCCCACGCGTGCTCATAGCCATTGGGCCTCAAACCCAAAACAACGCCTGCAGCACCTGGGGTTCACAGCCGGTCTCCCATGCAGCTACTAACCAGGCCTGAAGCCGCTTAGCTTCCGCGATCTGACGAGAGCGGGCGCTTTCGGCTTAGTGTGGCCGCAGGCATCCTTCAGGGCACCGTTTCGGCGCCTTGAAGGTGAGGCTTCCCACGCGTGCTCATAGCCATTGGGCCTCAAACCCAAAACAACGCCTGCAGCACCTGGGGTTCACAGCCGGTCTCCCATGCAGCTACTAACCAGGCCTGAAGCCGCTTAGCTTCCGCGATCTGACGAGAGCGGGCGCTTTCGGCTTAGTGTGGCCGCAGGCAACCTCCAAGGCGCCGTTCCGGCGCCTTGAAGGTGAGGCTTCCCACGCGTGCTCATAGCCATTGGGCCTCAAACCCAAAACAATGCCTGCAGCACCTGGGGTTCACAGCCGGTCTCCCATGCAACTACTAACCAGGCCTGAAGCCGCTTAGCTTCCGCAATCTGACGAGAGCGGGCGCTTTCGGCTTAGTGTGGCCGCAGGCAACCTCCAGGGCGCCGTTCCGGCGCCTTGAAGGTGAGGCTTCCCACGCGTGCTCATAGCCATAGGGCCTCAAACCCAAAACAATGCCTGCAGCACCTGGGGTTCACAGCCGGTCTCCCATGCAGCTACTAACCAGGCCTGAAGCCGCTTAGCTTCCGCGATCTGACGAGAGCGGACGCTTTCGGCTTAGTGTGGCCGCAGGCAACCTCCAAGGCGCCGTTCCGGCGCCTTGAAGGTGAGGCTTCCCACGCGTGCTCATAGCCATTGGGCCTCAAACCCAAAACAACGCCTGCAGCACCTGGGGTTCACAGCCGGTCTCCCATGCAGCTACTAACCAGGCCTGAAGCCGCTTAGCTTCCGCGATCTGACGAGAGCGGGCGCTTTCGGCTTAGTGTGGCCGCAGGAAACCTCCAGGGCGCCGTTCCGGCGCCTTGAAGGTGAGGCTTCCCACGCGTGCTCATAGCCATTGGGCCTCAAACCCAAAACAATGCCTGCAGCACCTGGGGTTCACAGCCAGTCTCCCATGCAGCTACTAACCAGGCCTGAAGCCGCTTAGCTTCCGCGATCTGACGAGAGCGGGCGCTTTCGGCTTAGTGTGGCCGCAGGCAACCTCCAAGGCGCCGTTCCGGCGCCTTGAAGGTGAGGCTTCCCACGCGTGCTCATAGCCATTGGGCCTCAAACCCAAAACAACGCCTGCAGCACCTGGGGTTCACAGCCGGTCTCCCATGCAGCTACTAACCAGGCCTGAAGCCGCTTAGCTTCCGCGATCTGACGAGAGCGGGCGCTTTCGGCTTAGTGTGGCCGCAGGCAACCTCCAGGGCGCCGTTCCGGCGCCTTGAAGGTGAGGCTTCCCACGCGTGCTCATAGCCATTGGGCCTCAAACCCAAAACAATGCCTGCAGCACCTGGGGTTCACAGCCGGTCTCCCATGCAGCTACTAACCAGGCCTGAAGCCGCTTAGCTTCCGCGATCTGACGAGAGCGGGCGCTTTCGGCTTAGTGTGGCCGCAGGCAACCTCCAAGGCGCCGTTTCGGCGCCTTGAAGGTGAGGCTTCCCACGCGTGCTCATAGCCATTGGGCCTCAAACCCAAAACAACGCCTGCAGCACCTGGGGTTCACAGCCGGTCTCCCATGCAGCTACTAACCAGGCCTGAAGCCGCTTAGCTTCCGCGATCTGACAAGAGCGGGCGCTTTCGGCTTAGTGTGGCGGCAGGCAACCTCCAGGGCGCCGTTCCGGCGCCTTGAAGGTGAGGCTTCCCACGCGTGCTCATAGCCATTGGGCCTCAAACCCAAAACAATGCCTGCAGCACCTGGGGTTCACAGCCGGTCTCCCATGCAGCTACTAACCAGTCCTGAAGCCGCTTAGCTTCCGCGATCTGACGAGAGCGGGCGCTTTCGGCTTAGTGTGGCCGCAGGCAACCTCCAAGGCGCCTTGAAGGTGAGGCTTCCCACGCGTGCTCATAGCCATTGGGCCTCAAACCCAAAACAACGCCTGCAGCACCTGGGGTTCACAGCCGGTCTCCCATGCAGCTACTAACCAGGCCTGAAGCCGCTTAGCTTCCGCGATCTGACGAGAGCGGGCGCTTTCGGCTTAGTGTGGCCGCAGGAAACCTCCAGGGCGCCGTTCCGGCGCCTTGAAGGTGAGGCTTCCCACGCGTGCTCATAGCCATTGGGCCTCAAACCCAAAACAATGCCTGCAGCACCTGGGGTTCACAGCCAGTCTCCCATGCAGCTACTAACCAGGCCTGAAGCCGCTTAGCTTCCGCAATCTGACGAGAGCGGGCGCTTTCGGCTTAGTGTGGCCGCAGGCAACCTCCAAGGCGCCGTTCCGGCGCCTTGAAGGTGAGGCTTCCCACGCGTGCTCATAGCCATTGGGCCTCAAACCCAAAACAACGCCTGCAGCACCTGGGGTTCACAGCCGGTCTCCCATGCAGCTACTAACCAGGCCTGAAGCCGCTTAGCTTCCGCGATCTGACGAGAGCGGGCGCTTTCGGCTTAGTGTGGCCGCAGGCAACCTCCAGGGCGCCGTTCCGGCGCCTTGAAGGTGAGGCTTCCCACGCGTGCTCATAGCCATTGGGCCTCAAACCCAAAACAATGCCTGCAGCACCTGGGGTTCACAGCCGGTCTCCCATGCAGCTACTAACCAGGCCTGAAGCCGCTTAGCTTCCGCGATCTGACAAGAGCGGGCGCTTTCGGCTTAGTGTGGCCGCAGGCAACCTCCAAGGCGCCGTTCCGGCGCCTTGAAGGTGAGGCTTCCCACGCGTGCTCATAGCCATTGGGCCTCAAACCCAAAACAACGCCTGCAGCACCTGGGGTTCACAGCCGGTCTCCCATGCAGCTACTAACCAGGCCTGAAGCCGCTTAGCTTCCGCGATCTGACGAGAGCGGGCGCTTTCGGCTTAGTGTGGCGGCAGGCAACCTCCAGGGCGCCGTTCCGGCGCCTTGAAGGTGAGGCTTCCCACGCGTGCTCATAGCCATTGGGCCTCAAACCCAAAACAATGCCTGCAGCACCTGGGGTTCACAGCCGGTCTCCCATGCAGCTACTAACCAGGCCTGAAGCCGCTTAGCTTCCGCGATCTGACGAGAGCGGGCGCTTTCGGCTTAGTGTGGCCGCAGGCAACCTCCAAGGCGCCTTGAAGGTGAGGCTTCCCACGCGTGCTCATAGCCATTGGGCCTCAAACCCAAAACAACGCCTGCAGCACCTGGGGTTCACAGCCGGTCTCCCATGCAGCTACTAACCAGGCCTGAAGCCGCTTAGCTTCCGCGATCTGACGAGAGCGGGCGCTTTCGGCTTAGTGTGGCCGCAGGAAATCTCCAGGGCGCCGTTCCGGCGCCTTGAAGGTGAGGCTTCCCACGCGTGCTCATAGCCATTGGGCCTCAAACCCAAAACAATGCCTGCAGCACCTGGGGTTCACAGCCGGTCTCCCATGCAGCTACTAACCAGGCCTGAAGCCGCTTAGCTTCCGCGATCTGACGAGAGCGGGCGCTTTCGGCTTAGTGTGGCCGCAGGCAACCTCCAAGGCGCCGTTCCGGCGCCTTGAAGGTGAGGCTTCCCACGCGTGCTCATAGCCATTGGGCCTCAAACCCAAAACAACGCCTGCAGCACCTGGGGTTCACAGCCGGTCTCCCATGCAGCTACTAACCAGGCCTGAAGCCGCTTAGCTTCCGCGATCTGACGAGAGCGGGCGCTTTCGGCTTAGTGTGGCCGCAGGCAACCTCCAAGGCGCCGTTCCGGCGCCTTGAAGGTGAGGCTTCCCACGCGTGCTCATAGCCATTGGGCCTCAAACCCAAAACAACGCCTGCAGCACCTGGGGTTCACAGCCGGTCTCCCATGCAGCTACTAACCAGGCCTGAAGCCGCTTAGCTTCCGCGATCTGACGAGAGCGGGCGCTTTCGGCTTAGTGTGGCCGCAAGCAACCTCCAAGGCGCCTTGAAGGTGAGGCTTCCCACGCGTGCTCATAGCCATTGGGCCTCAAACCCAAAACAACGCCTGCAGCACCTGGGGTTTACAGCCGGTCTCCCATGCAGCTACTAACCAGGCCTGAAGCCGCTTAGCTTCCGCGATCTGACGAGAGCGGGCGCTTTCGGCTTAGTGTGGCCGCAGGCAACCTCCAGGGCGCCGTTCCGGCGCCTTGAAGGTGAGGCTTCCCACGCGTGCTCATAGCCATTGGGCCTCAAACCCAAAACAATGCCTGCAGCACCTGGGGTTCACAGCCGGTCTCCCATGCAGCTACTAACCAGGCCTGAAGCCGCATAGCTTCCGCGATCTGACGAGAGCGGGCGCTTTCGGCTTAGTGTGGCCGCAGGCAACCTCCATGGCGCCGTTCCGGCGCCTTGAAGGTGAGGCTTCCCACGCGTGCTCATAGCCATTGGGCCTCAAACCCAAAACAACGCCTGCAGCACCTGGGGTTCACAGCCGGTCTCCCATGCAGCTACTAACCAGGCCTGAAGCCGCTTAGCTTCCGCGATCTGACGAGAGCGGGCGCTTTCGGCTTAGTGTGGCCGCAGGCAACCTCCAGGGCGCCGTTCCGGCGCCTTGAAGGTGAGGCTTCCCACGCGTGCTCATAGCCATTGGGCCTCAAACCCAAAAAACCGCCTGCAGCACCTGGGGTTCACAGCCGGTCTCCCATGCAGCTACTAACCAGGCCTGAAGCCGCTTAGCTTCCGCGATCTGACGAGAGCGGGCGCTTTCGGCTTAGTGTGGCCGCAGGCAACCTCCAGGGCGCCGTTCCGGCGCCTTGAAGGTGAGGCTTCCCACGCGTGCTCATAGCCATTGGGCCTCAAACCCAAAACAACGCCTGCAGCACCTGGGGTTCACAGCCGGTCTCCCATGCAGCTACTAACCAGGCCTGAAGCCGCTTAGCTTCCGCGATCTGACAAGAGCGGGCGCTTTCGGCTTAGCGTGGCCGCAGGCAACCTCCAGGGCGCCGTTCCGGCGCCTTGAAGGTGAGGCTTCCCACGCGTGCTCATAGCCATTGGGCCTCAAACCCAAAAAAACGACTGCCGCACCTGGGGTTCACAGCCGGTCTCCCATGCAGCTACTAACCAGGCCTGAAGCCGCTTAGCTTCCGCGATCTGACGAGAGCGGGCGCTTTCGGCTTAGTGTGGCCGCAGGCAACCTCCACGGCGCCGTTCCGGCGCCTTGAAGGTGAGGCTTCCCACGCGTGCTCATAGCCATTGGGCCTCAAACCCCAAAAACACCTGCAGCACCTGGGGTTCACAGCCGGTCTCCCATGCAGCTACTAACCAGGCCTGAAGCCGCTTAGCTTCCGCGATCTGACGAGAGCGGGCGCTTTCGGCTTAGTGTGGCCGCAGGAAACCTCCAGGGCGCCGTTCCGGCGCCTTGAAGGTGAGGCTTCCCACGCGTGCTCATAGCCATTGGGCCTCAAACCCAAAACAATGCCTGCAGCACCTGGGGTTCACAGCCGGTCTCCCATGCAGCTACTAACCAGGCCTGAAGCCGCTTAGCTTCCGCGATCTGACGAGAGCGGGCGCTTTCGGCTTAGTGTGGCCGCAGGCAACCTCCAAGGCGCCGTTCCGGCGCCTTGAAGGTGAGGCTTCCCACGCGTGCTCATAGCCATTGGGCCTCAAACCCAAAACAACGCCTGCAGCACCTGGGGTTCACAGCCGGTCTCCCATGCAGCTACTAACCAGGCCTGAAGCCGCTTAGCTTCCGCGATCTGACGAGAGCGGGCGCTTTCGGCTTAGTGTGGCCGCAGGCAACCTCCAAGGCGCCGTTCCGGCGCCTTGAAGGTGAGGCTTCCCACGCGTGCTCATAGCCATTGGGCCTCAAACCCAAAACAACGCCTGCAGCACCTGGGGTTCACAGCCGGTCTCCCATGCAGCTACTAACCAGGCCTGAAGCCGCTTAGCTTCCGCGATCTGACGAGAGCGGGCGCTTTCGGCTTAGTGTGGCCGCAAGCAACCTCCAAGGCGCCTTGAAGGTGAGGCTTCCCACGCGTGCTCATAGCCATTGGGCCTCAAACCCAAAACAACGCCTGCAGCACCTGGGGTTTACAGCCGGTCTCCCATGCAGCTACTAACCAGGCCTGAAGCCGCTTAGCTTCCGCGATCTGACGAGAGCGGGCGCTTTCGGCTTAGTGTGGCCGCAGGCAACCTCCAGGGCGCCGTTCCGGCGCCTTGAAGGTGAGGCTTCCCACGCGTGCTCATAGCCATTGGGCCTCAAACCCAAAACAATGCCTGCAGCACCTGGGGTTCACAGCCGGTCTCCCATGCAGCTACTAACCAGGCCTGAAGCCGCATAGCTTCCGCGATCTGACGAGAGCGGGCGCTTTCGGCTTAGTGTGGCCGCAGGCAACCTCCATGGCGCCGTTCCGGCGCCTTGAAGGTGAGGCTTCCCACGCGTGCTCATAGCCATTGGGCCTCAAACCCAAAACAACGCCTGCAGCACCTGGGGTTCACAGCCGGTCTCCCATGCAGCTACTAACCAGGCCTGAAGCCGCTTAGCTTCCGCGATCTGACGAGAGCGGGCGCTTTCGGCTTAGTGTGGCCGCAGGCAACCTCCAGGGCGCCGTTCCGGCGCCTTGAAGGTGAGGCTTCCCACGCGTGCTCATAGCCATTGGGCCTCAAACCCAAAAAACCGCCTGCAGCACCTGGGGTTCACAGCCGGTCTCCCATGCAGCTACTAACCAGGCCTGAAGCCGCTTAGCTTCCGCGATCTGACGAGAGCGGGCGCTTTCGGCTTAGTGTGGCCGCAGGCAACCTCCAGGGCGCCGTTCCGGCGCCTTGAAGGTGAGGCTTCCCACGCGTGCTCATAGCCATTGGGCCTCAAACCCAAAACAACGCCTGCAGCACCTGGGGTTCACAGCCGGTCTCCCATGCAGCTACTAACCAGGCCTGAAGCCGCTTAGCTTCCGCGATCTGACGAGAGCGGGCGCTTTCGGCTTAGCGTGGCCGCAGGCAACCTCCAGGGCGCCGTTCCGGCGCCTTGAAGGTGAGGCTTCCCACGCGTGCTCATAGCCATTGGGCCTCAAACCCAAAAAAACGACTGCCGCACCTGGGGTTCACAGCCGGTCTCCCATGCAGCTACTAACCAGGCCTGAAGCCGCTTAGCTTCCGCGATCTGACGAGAGCGGGCGCTTTCGGCTTAGTGTGGCCGCAGGCAACCTCCACGGCGCCGTTCCGGCGCCTTGAAGGTGAGGCTTCCCACGCGTGCTCATAGCCATTGGGCCTCAAACCCCAAAAACACCTGCAGCACCTGGGGTTCACAGCCGGTCTCCCATGCAGCTACTAACCAGGCCTGAAGCCGCTTAGCTTCCGCGATCTGACGAGAGCGGGCGCTTTCGGCTTAGTGTGGCCGCAGGCAACCTCCAGGGCGCCGTTCCGGCGCCTTGAAGGTGAGGCTTCCCACGCGTGCTCATAGCCATTGGGCCTCAAACCCAAAACAACGCCTGCCGCACCTGGGGTTCACAGCCGGTCTCCCATGCAGCTACTAACCAGGCCTGAAGCCGCTTAGCTTCCGCGATCTGACGAGAGCGGGCACTTTCGGCTTAGTGTGGCCGCAGGCAACCTCCACGGCGCCGTTCCGGCGCCTTGAAGGTGAGGCTTCCCACGCGTGCTCATAGCCATTGGGCCTCAAACCCCAAAAACACCTGCAGCACCTGGGGTTCACAGCCGGTCTCCCATGCAGCTACTAACCAGGCCTGAAGCCGCTTAGCTTCCGCGATCTGACGAGAGCGGGCGCTTTCGGCTTAGTGTGGCCGCAGGCAACCTCCAGGGCGCCGTTACGGCGCCTTGAAGGTGAGGCTTCCCACGCGTGCTCATAGCCATTGGGTCTCAAACCCAAAAAAAACGCCTGCAGCACCTGGGGTTCACAGCCGGTCTCCCTTGCAGCTACTAACCAGGCCTGAAGCCGCTTAGCTTCCGCGATCTGACGAGTGCGGGCGCTTTCGGCTTAGTGTGGCCGCAGGCAACCTCCAAGGCGCCGTTCCGGCGCCTTGAAGGTGAGGCTTCCCACGCGTGCTCATAGCCATTGGGTCTCAAACCCAAAAAAACGCCTGCAGCACCTGGGGTTCACAGCCGGTCTACCATGCAGCTACTAACCAGGCCTGAAGCCGCTTAGCTTCCGCGATCTGACGAGAGCGGGCGCTTTCGGCTTAGTGTGGCCGCAGGCAACCTCCAGGGCGCCGTTCCGGCGCCTTGAAGGTGAGGTTTCCCACGCGTGCTCATAGCCATTGGGCCTCAAACCCAAAAAAACGCCTGCCGCACCTGGGGTTCACAGCCGGTCTCCCATGCAGCTACTAACCAGGCCTGAAGCCGCTTAGCTTCCGCGATCTGACGAGAGCGGGCGCTTTCGGCTTAGTGTGGCCGCAGGCAACCTCCAAGGCGCCGCTTCGGCGCCTTGAAGGTGAGGCTTCCCACGCGTGCTCATAGCCATTGGGCCTCAAACCCAAAAAAAACGCCTGCAGCACCTGGGGTTCACAGCCGGTCTCCCATGCAGCTACTAACCAGGCCTGAAGCCGCTTAGCTTCCGCGATCTGACGAGAGCGGGCGCTTTCGGCTTAGTGTGGCCGCAGGCAACCTCCAGGGCGCCGTTCCGGCGCCTTGAAGGTGAGGCTTCCCACGCGTGCTCATAGCCATTGGGCCTCAAACCCAAAAAAAACGCCTGCAGCACCTGGGGCTCACAGCCGGTCTCCCATGCAGCTACTAACCAGGCCTGAAGCCGCTTAGCTTCCGCGATCTGACGAGACCGGGCGCTTTCGGCTTAGTGTGGCCGCAGGCAATCTCCAGGGATCCGTTCCGGCGCCTTGAAGGTGAGGCTTCCCACGCGTGCTCATAGCCATTGGGCCTCAAACCCAAAAAAACACCTGCAGCACCTGGGGTTCACAGCCGGTCTCCCATGCAGCTACTAACCAGGCCTGAAGCCGCTTAGCTTCCGCAATCTGATGAGACCGGGCGCTTTCGGCTTAGTGTGGCCGCAGGCAACATCCAGGGCGCCGTTCCGGCGCCTTGAAGGTGAGGCTTCCCACGCGTGCTCATAGCCATTGGGTCTCAAACCCAAAAAAAACGCCTGCAGCACCTGGGGTTCACAGCCGGTCTCCCATGCAGCTACTAACCAGGCCTGAAGTCGCTTAGCTTCCGCGATCTGACGAGAGCGGGCGCTTTCGGCTTAGTGTGGCCGCAGGCAACCTCCAGGGCGCCGTTCCGGCGCCTTGAAGGTGAGGCTTCCCACGCGTGCTCATAGCCATTGGGCCTCAAACCCAAAAAAAACGCCTGCAGCACCTGGGGTTCACAGCCGGTCTCCCATGCAGCTACTAACCAGGCCTGAAGCCGCTTAGCTTCCGCGATCTGACGAGAGCGGGCGCTTTCGGCTTAGTGTGGCCGCAGGTAACCTCCAGGGCGCCGTTCCGGCGCCTTGAAGGTGAGGCTTCCCACGCGTGCTCATAGCCATTGGGTCTCAAACCCAAAAAAACGCCTGCCGCACCTGGGGTTCACAGCCGGTCTCCCATGCAGCTACTAACCAGGCCTGAAGCCGCTTAGCTTCCGCGATCTGACGAGAGCGGGCGCTTTCGGCTTAGTGTGGCCGCAGGCAACCTCCAAGGCGCCATTTCGGCGCCTTGAAGGTGAGGCTTCTCACGCATGCTCATAGCCATTGGGCCTCAAACCCAAAAAACCGCCTGCAGCACCTGGGGTTCACAGCCGGTCTCCCATGCAGCTACTAACCAGGCCTGAAGCCGCTTAGCTTCCGCGATCTGACGAGAGCGGGCGCTTTCGGCTTAGTGTGGCCGCAGGCAACCTCCAGGGCGCCGTTCCGGCGCCTTGAAGGTGAGGCTTCCCACGCGTGCTCATAGCCATTGGGCCTCAAACCCAAAAAAAACGCCTGCCGCACCTGGGGTTCACAGCCGGTCTCCCATGCAGCTACTAACCAGGCCTGAAGCCGCTTAGCTTCCGCGATCTGACGAGAGCGGGCGCTTTCGGCTTAGTGTGGCCGCAGGCAACCTCCAAGGCGCCGTTCCGGCGCCTTGAAGGTGAGGCTTCCCACGCGTGCTCATAGCCATTGGGCCTCAAACCCAATAAAACGCCTGCCGCACCTGGGGTTCACAGCCGGTCTCCCATGCAGCTACTAACCAGGCCTTAAGCCGCTTAGCTTCCGCGATCTGACGAGAGCGGGCGCTTTCGGCTTAGTGTGGCCGCAGGCAACCTCCAAGGCGCCGTTCTGGCGCCTTGAAGGTGAGGCTTCCCACGCGTGCTCATAGCCATTGGGCCTCAAACCCAAAACAATGCCTGCAGCACCTGGGGTTCACAGCCGGTCTCCCATGCAGCTACTAACCAGGCCTGAAGCCGCTTAGCTTCCGCGATCTGACGAGAGCGGGCGCTTTCGGCTTAGTGTGGCCGCAGGCAAACTCCAGGGCGCCGTTCCGGCGCCTTGAAGGTGAGGCTTCCCACGCGTGCTCATAGCCATTGGGCCTCAAACCCAAAACAACGCCTGCAGCACCTGGGGTTCACAGCCGGTCTCCCATGCAGCTACTAACCAGGCCTGAAGCCGCTTAGCTTCCGCGATCTGACGAGAGCGGGCGCTTTCGGCTTAGTGTGGCCGCAGGCAACCTCCAGGGCGCCGTTCCGGCGCCTTGAAGGTGAGGCTTCCCACGCGTGCTCATAGCCATTGGGCCTCAAACCCAAAAAAACACCTGCCGCACCTGGGGTTCACAGCCGGTCTCCCATACAGCTACTAACCAGGCCTGAAGCCGCTTAGCTTCCGCGATCTGACGAGAGCGGGCGCTTTCGGCTTAGTGTGGCCGCAGGCAACCTCCAAGGCGCCGTTCCGGCGCCTTGAAGGTGAGGCTTCCCACGCGTGCTCATAGCCATTGGGCCTCAAACCCAAAACAACGCCTGCAGCACCTGGGGTTCACAGCCGGTCTCCCATGCAGCTACTAACCAGGCCTGAAGCCGCTTAGCTTCCGCGATCTGACGAGAGCGGGCGCTTTCGGCTTAGTGTGGCCGCAGGCAACCTCCAAGGTGCCGTTCCGGCGCCTTGAAGGTGAGGCTTCCCACGCGTGCTCATAGCCATTGGGCCTCAAACCCAAAACAACGCCTGCAGCACCTGGGGTTCACAGCCGGTCTCCCATGCAGCTACTAACCAGGCCTGAAGCCGCTTAGCTTCCGCGATCTGACGAGAGCGGGCGCTTTCGGCTTAGTGTGGCCGCAGGTAACCTCTAGGGCGCCGTTCCGGCGCCTTGAAGGTGAGGCTTCCCACGCGTGCTCATAGCCATTGGGCCTCAAACCCAAAACAATGCCTGCAGCACCTGGGGTTCACAGCCGGTCTCCCATGCAGCTACTAACCAGGCCTGAAGCCGCTTAGCTTCCGCGATCTGATGAGAGCGGGCGCTTTCGGCTTAGTGTGGCCGCAGGCAACCTCCAAGGCGCCGTTCCGGCGCCTTGAAGGTGAGGCTTCCCACGCGTGCTCATAGCCATTGGGCCTCAAACCCAAAACAACGCCTGCAGCACCTGGGGTTCACAGCCGGTCTCCCATGCAGCTACTAACCAGGCCTGAAGCCGCTTAGCTTCTGCGATCTGACGAGAGCGGGCGCTTTCGGCTTAGTGTGGCCGCAGGCAACCTCCAAGGCGCCGTTCCGGCGCCTTGAAGGTGAGGCTTCCCACGCGTGCTCATAGCCATTGGGCCTCAAACCCAAAACAACGCCTGCAGCACCTGGGGTTCACAGCCGGTCTCCCATGCAGCTACTAACCAGGCCTGAAGCCGCTTAGCTTCCGCGATCTGACGAGAGCGGGCGCTTTCGGCTTAGTGTGGCCGCAGGCAACCTCCAGGGCGCCGTTCCGGCGCCTTGAAGGTGAGGCTTCCCACGCGTGCTCATAGCCATTGGGCCTCAAACCCAAAACAATGCCTGCAGCACCTGGGGTTCACAGCCGGTCTCCCATGCAGCTACTAACCAGGCCTGAAGCCGCTTAGCTTCCGCGATCTGACGCTTTCGGCTTAGTGTGGCCGCAGGCAACCTCCAAGGCGCCGTTCCGGCGCCTTGAAGGTGAGGCTTCCCACGCGTGCTCATAGCCATTGGGCCTCAAACCCAAAACAACGCCTGCAGCACCTGGGGTTCACAGCCGGTCTCCCATGCAGCTACTAACCAGGCCTGAAGCCGCTTAGCTTCCGCGATCTGTCGAGAGCGGGCGCTTTCGGCTTAGTGTGGCCGCAGGCAACCTCCAGGGCGCCGTTCCGGCGCCTTGAAGGTGAGGCTTCCCACGCGTGCTCATAGCCATTGGGCCTCAAACCCAAAACAACGCCTGCAGCACCTGGGGTTCACAGCCGGTCTCCCATGCAGCTACTAACCAGGCCTGAAGCCGCTTAGCTTCCGCGATCTGTCGAGAGCGGGCGCTTTCGGCTTAGTGTGGCCGCAGGCAACCTCCAGGGCGCCGTTCCGGCGCCTTGAAGGTGAGGCTTCCCACGCGTGCTCATAGCCATAGGGCCTCAAACCCAAAACAATGCCTGCAGCACCTGGGGTTCACAGCCGGTCTCCCATGCAGCTACTAACCAGGCCTGAAGCCGCTTAGCTTCCGCGATCTGACGAGAGCGGGCGCTTTCGGCTTAGTGTGGCCGCAGGCAACCTCCAAGGCGCCGTTCCGGCGCCTTGAAGGTGAGGCTTCCCACGCGTGCTCATAGCCATTGGGCCTCAAACCCAAAACAACGCCTGCAGCACCTGGGGTTCACAGCCGGTCTCCCATGCAGCTACTAACCAGGCCTGAAGCCGCTTAGCTTCCGCGATCTGACGAGAGCGGGCGCTTTCGGCTTAGTGTGGCAGCAGGCAACCTCCAGGGCGCCGTTCCGGCGCCTTGAAGGTGAGGCTTCCCACGCGTGCTCATAGCCATTGGGCCTCAAACCCAAAACAATGCCTGCAGCACCTGGGGTTCACAGCCGGTCTCCCATGCAGCTACTAACCAGGCCTGAAGCCGCTTAGCTTCCGCGATCTGACGAGAGCGGGCGCTTTCGGCTTAGTGTGGCCGCAGGCAACCTCCAAGGCGCCGTTCCGGCGCCTTGAAGGTGAGGCTTTCCACGCGTGCTCATAGCCATTGGGCCTCAAACCCAAAACAACGCCTGCAGCACCTGGGGTTCACAGCCGGTCTCCCATGCAGCTACTAACCAGGCCTGAAGCCGCTTAGCTTCCGCGATCTGACGAGAGCGGGCGCTTTCGGCTTAGTGTGGCCGCAGGCAACCTCCAGGGCGCCGTTCCGGCGCCTTGAAGGTGAGGCTTCCCACGCGTGCTCATAGCCATTGGGCCTCAAACCCAAAACAATGCCTGCAGCACCTGGGGTTCACAGCCGGTCTCCCATGCAGCTACTAACCAGGCCTGAAGCCGCTTAGCTTCCGCGATCTGACGAGAGCGGGCGCTTTCGGCTTGGTGTGGCCGCAGGCAACCTCCAAGGCGCCGTTCCGGCGCCTTGAAGGTGAGGCTTCCCACGCGTGCTCATAGCCATTGGGCCTCAAACCCAAAACAATGCCTGCAGCACCTGGGGTTCACAGCCGGTCTCCCATGCAGCTACTAACCAGGCCTGAAGCCGCTTAGCTTCCGCGATCTGACGAGAGCGGGCGCTTTCGGCTTAGTGTGGCCGCAGGAAACCTCCAAGGCGCCGTTCCGGCGCCTTGAAGGTGAGGCTTCCCACGCGTGCTCATAGCCATTGGGCCTCAAACCCAAAACAACGCCTGCAGCATCTGGGGTTCACAGCCGGTCTCCCATGCAGCTACTAACCAGGCCTGAAGCCGCTTAGCTTCCGCGATCTGACGAGAGCGGGCGCTTTCGGCTTAGTGTGGCCGCAGGCAACCTCCAGGGCGCCGTTCCGGCGCCTTGAAGGTGAGGCTTCCCACGCGTGCTCATAGCCATTGGGCCTCAAACCCAAAACAATGCCTGCAGCACCTGGGGTTCACAGCCGGTCTCCCATGCAGCTACTAACCAGGCCTGAAGCCGCTTAGCTTCCGCGATCTGACGCTTTCGGCTTAGTGTGGCCGCAGGCAACCTCCAAGGCGCCGTTCCGGCGCCTTGAAGGTGAGGCTTCCCACGCGTGCTCATAGCCATTGGGCCTCAAACCCAAAACAACGCCTGCAGCACCTGGGGTTCACAGCCGGTCTCCCATGCAGCTACTAACCAGGCCTGAAGCCGCTTAGCTTCCGCGATCTGACGAGAGCGGGCGCTTTCGGCTTAGTGTGGCCGCAGGCAACCTCCAGGGCGCCGTTCCGGCGCCTTGAAGGTGAGGCTTCCCACGCGTGCTCATAGCCATAGGGCCTCAAACCCAAAACAATGCCTGCAGCACCTGGGGTTCACAGCCGGTCTCCCATGCAGCTACTAACCAGGCCTGAAGCCGCTTAGCTTCCGCGATCTGACGAGAGCGGGCGCTTTCGGCTTAGTGTGGCCGCAGGCAACCTCCAAGGCGCCGTTCCGGCGCCTTGAAGGTGAGGCTTCCCACGCGTGCTCATAGCCATTGGGCCTCAAACCCAAAACAACGCCTGCAGCACCTGGGGTTCACAGCCGGTCTCCCATGCAGCTACTAACCAGGCCTGAAGCCGCTTAGCTTCCGCAATCTGACGAGAGCGGGCGCTTTCGGCTTAGTGTGGCAGCAGGCAACCTCCAGGGCGCCGTTCCGGCGCCTTGAAGGTGAGGCTTCCCACGCGTGCTCATAGCCATTGGGCCTCAAACCCAAAACAATGCCTGCAGCACCTGGGGTTCACAGCCGGTCTCCCATGCAGCTACTAACCAGGCCTGAAGCCGCTTAGCTTCCGCGATCTGACGAGAGCGGGCGCTTTCGGCTTAGTGTGGCCGCAGGCAACCTCCAAGGCGCCGTTCCGGCGCCTTGAAGGTGAGGCTTCCCACGCGTGCTCATAGCCATTGGGCCTCAAACCCAAAACAACGCCTGCAGCACCTGGGGTTCACAGCCGGTCTCCCATGCAGCTACTAACCAGGCCTGAAGCCGCTTAGCTTCCGCGATCTGACGAGAGCAGGCGCTTTCGGCTTAGTGTGGCCGCAGGCAACCTCCAGGGCGCCGTTCCGGCGCCTTGAAGGTGAGGCTTCCCACGCGTGCTCATAGCCATTGGGCCTCAAACCCAAAACAATGCCTGCAGCACCTGGGGTTCACAGCCGGTCTCCCATGCAGCTACTAACCAGGCCTGAAGCCGCTTAGCTTCCGCGATCTGACGAGAGCGGGCGCTTTCGGCTTGGTGTGGCCGCAGGCAACCTCCAAGGCGCCGTTCCGGCGCCTTGAAGGTGAGGCTTCCCACGCGTGCTCATAGCCATTGGGCCTCAAACCCAAAACAATGCCTGCAGCACCTGGGGTTCACAGCCGGTCTCCCATGCAGCTACTAACCAGGCCTGAAGCCGCTTAGCTTCCGCGATCTGACGAGAGCGGGCGCTTTCGGCTTAGTGTGGCCGCAGGCAACCTCCAGGGCGCCGTTCCGGCGCCTTGAAGGTGAGGCTTCCCACGCGTGCTCATAGCCATTGGGCCTCAAACCCAAAACAATGCCTGCAGCACCTGGGGTTCACAGCCGGTCTCCCATGCAGCTACTAACCAGGCCTGAAGCCGCTTAGCTTCCGCGATCTGACGAGAGCGGGCGCTTTCGGCTTAGTGTGGCCGCAGGAAACCTCCAAGGCGCCGTTCCGGCGCCTTGAAGGTGAGGCTTCCCACGCGTGCTCATAGCCATTGGGCCTCAAACCCAAAACAACGCCTGCAGCATCTGGGGTTCACAGCCGGTCTCCCATGCAGCTACTAACCAGGCCTGAAGCCGCTTAGCTTCCGCGATCTGACGAGAGCGGGCGCTTTCGGCTTAGTGTGGCCGCAGGCAACCTCCAGGGCGCCTTTCCGGCGCCTTGAAGGTGAGGCTTCCCACGCGTGCTCATAGCCATTGGGCCTCAAACCCAAAACAATGCCTGCAGCTCCTGGGTTCACAGCCGGTCTCCCATGCAGCTACTAACCAGGCCAGAAGCCGCTTAGCTTCCGCGATCTGACGAGAGCGGGCGCTTTCGGCTTAGTGTGGCCGCAGGCAACCTCCAAGGCGCCGTTCCGGCGCCTTGAAGGTGAGGCTTCCCACGCGTGCTCATAGCCATTGGGCCTCAAACCCAAAACAACGCCTGCAGCACCTGGGGTTCACAGCCGGTCTCCCATGCAGCTACTAACCAGGCCTGAAGCCGCTTAGCTTCCGCGATCTGACGAGAGCGGGCGCTTTCGGCTTAGTGTGGCCGCAGGCAACCTCCAGGGCGCCGTTCCGGCGCCTTGAAGGTGAGGCTTCCCACGCGTGCTCATAGCCATTGGGCCTCAAACCCAAAACAATGCCTGCAGCACCTGGGGTTCACAGCCGGTCTCCCATGCAGCTACTAACCAGGCCTGAAGCCGCTTAGCTTCCGCGATCTGACGAGAGCGGGCGCTTTCGGCTTAGTGTGGCCGCAGGCAACCTCCAGGGCGCCGTTCCGGCGCCTTGAAGGTGAGGCTTCCCACGCGTGCTCATAGCCATTGGGCCTCAAACCCAAAACAATGCCTGCAGCACCTGGGGTTCACAGCCGGTCTCCCATGCATCTACTAACCAGGCCTGAAGCCGCTTAGCTTCCGCGATCTGACGAGAGCGGGCGCTTTCGGCTTAGTGTGGCCGCAGGCAACCTCCAAGGCGCCGTTCCGGCGCCTTGAAGGTGAGGCTTCCCACGCGTGCTCATAGCCATTGGGCCTCAAACCCAAAACAACGCCTGCAGCACCTGGGGTTCACAGCCGGTCTCCCATGCAGCTACTAACCAGGCCTGAAGCCGCTTAGCTTCCGCGATCTGACGAGAGCGGGCGCTTTCGGCTTAGTGTGGCCGCAGGCAACCTCCAAGGTGCCGTTCCGGCGCCTTGAAGGTGAGGCTTCCCACGCGTGCTCATAGCCATTGGGCCTCAAACCCAAAACAACGCCTGCAGCACCTGGGGTTCACAGCCGGTCTCCCATGCAGCTACTAACCAGGCCTGAAGCCGCTTAGCTTCCGCGATCTGACGAGAGCGGGCGCTTTCGGCTTAGTGTGGCCGCAGGCAACCTCTAGGGCGCCGTTCCGGCGCCTTGAAGGTGAGGCTTCCCACGCGTGCTCATAGCCATTGGGCCTCAAACCCAAAACAATGCCTGCAGCACCTGGGGTTCACAGCCGGTCTCCCATGCAGCTACTAACCAGGCCTGAAGCCGCTTAGCTTCCGCGATCTGATGAGAGCGGGCGCTTTCGGCTTAGTGTGGCCGCAGGCAACCTCCAAGGCGCCGTTCCGGCGCCTTGAAGGTGAGGCTTCCCACGCGTGCTCATAGCCATTGGGCCTCAAACCCAAAACAACGCCTGCAGCACCTGGGGTTCACAGCCGGTCTCCCATGCAGCTACTAACCAGGCCTGAAGCCGCTTAGCTTCTGCGATCTGACGAGAGCGGGCGCTTTCGGCTTAGTGTGGCCGCAGGCAACCTCCAAGGCGCCGTTCCGGCGCCTTGAAGGTGAGGCTTCCCACGCGTGCTCATAGCCATTGGGCCTCAAACCCAAAACAACGCCTGCAGCACCTGGGGTTCACAGCCGGTCTCCCATGCAGCTACTAACCAGGCCTGAAGCCGCTTAGCTTCCGCGATCTGACGAGAGCGGGCGCTTTCGGCTTAGTGTGGCCGCAGGCAACCTCCAGGGCGCCGTTCCGGCGCCTTGAAGGTGAGGCTTCCCACGCGTGCTCATAGCCATTGGGCCTCAAACCCAAAACAATGCCTGCAGCACCTGGGGTTCACAGCCGGTCTCCCATGCAGCTACTAACCAGGCCTGAAGCCGCTTAGCTTCCGCGATCTGACGCTTTCGGCTTAGTGTGGCCGCAGGCAACCTCCAAGGCGCCGTTCCGGCGCCTTGAAGGTGAGGCTTCCCACGCGTGCTCATAGCCATTGGGCCTCAAACCCAAAACAACGCCTGCAGCACCTGGGGTTCACAGCCGGTCTCCCATGCAGCTACTAACCAGGCCTGAAGCCGCTTAGCTTCCGCGATCTGTCGAGAGCGGGCGCTTTCGGCTTAGTGTGGCCGCAGGCAACCTCCAGGGCGCCGTTCCGGCGCCTTGAAGGTGAGGCTTCCCACGCGTGCTCATAGCCATAGGGCCTCAAACCCAAAACAATGCCTGCAGCACCTGGGGTTCACAGCCGGTCTCCCATGCAGCTACTAACCAGGCCTGAAGCCGCTTAGCTTCCGCGATCTGACGAGAGCGGGCGCTTTCGGCTTAGTGTGGCCGCAGGCAACCTCCAAGGCGCCGTTCCGGCGCCTTGAAGGTGAGGCTTCCCACGCGTGCTCATAGCCATTGGGCCTCAAACCCAAAACAACGCCTGCAGCACCTGGGGTTCACAGCCGGTCTCCCATGCAGCTACTAACCAGGCCTGAAGCCGCTTAGCTTCCGCGATCTGACGAGAGCGGGCGCTTTCGGCTTAGTGTGGCAGCAGGCAACCTCCAGGGCGCCGTTCCGGCGCCTTGAAGGTGAGGCTTCCCACGCGTGCTCATAGCCATTGGGCCTCAAACCCAAAACAATGCCTGCAGCACCTGGGGTTCACAGCCGGTCTCCCATGCAGCTACTAACCAGGCCTGAAGCCGCTTAGCTTCCGCGATCTGACGAGAGCGGGCGCTTTCGGCTTAGTGTGGCCGCAGGCAACCTCCAAGGCGCCGTTCCGGCGCCTTGAAGGTGAGGCTTTCCACGCGTGCTCATAGCCATTGGGCCTCAAACCCAAAACAACGCCTGCAGCACCTGGGGTTCACAGCCGGTCTCCCATGCAGCTACTAACCAGGCCTGAAGCCGCTTAGCTTCCGCGATCTGACGAGAGCGGGCGCTTTCGGCTTAGTGTGGCCGCAGGCAACCTCCAGGGCGCCGTTCCGGCGCCTTGAAGGTGAGGCTTCCCACGCGTGCTCATAGCCATTGGGCCTCAAACCCAAAACAATGCCTGCAGCACCTGGGGTTCACAGCCGGTCTCCCATGCAGCTACTAACCAGGCCTGAAGCCGCTTAGCTTCCGCGATCTGACGAGAGCGGGCGCTTTCGGCTTGGTGTGGCCGCAGGCAACCTCCAAGGCGCCGTTCCGGCGCCTTGAAGGTGAGGCTTCCCACGCGTGCTCATAGCCATTGGGCCTCAAACCCAAAACAATGCCTGCAGCACCTGGGGTTCACAGCCGGTCTCCCATGCAGCTACTAACCAGGCCTGAAGCCGCTTAGCTTCCGCGATCTGACGAGAGCGGGCGCTTTCGGCTTAGTGTGGCCGCAGGAAACCTCCAAGGCGCCGTTCCGGCGCCTTGAAGGTGAGGCTTCCCACGCGTGCTCATAGCCATTGGGCCTCAAACCCAAAACAACGCCTGCAGCATCTGGGGTTCACAGCCGGTCTCCCATGCAGCTACTAACCAGGCCTGAAGCCGCTTAGCTTCCGCGATCTGACGAGAGCGGGCGCTTTCGGCTTAGTGTGGCCGCAGGCAACCTCCAGGGCGCCGTTCCGGCGCCTTGAAGGTGAGGCTTCCCACGCGTGCTCATAGCCATTGGGCCTCAAACCCAAAACAATGCCTGCAGCACCTGGGGTTCACAGCCGGTCTCCCATGCAGCTACTAACCAGGCCTGAAGCCGCTTAGCTTCCGCGATCTGACGAGAGCGGGCGCTTTCGGCTTAGTGTGGCCGCAGGCAACCTCCAAGGCGCCGTTCCGGCGCCTTGAAGGTGAGGCTTCCCACGCGTGCTCATAGCCATTGGGCCTCAAACCCAAAACAACGCCTGCAGCACCTGGGGTTCACAGCCGGTCTCCCATGCAGCTACTAACCAGGCCTGAAGCCGCTTAGCTTCTGCGATCTGACGAGAGCGGGCGCTTTCAGCTTAGTGTGGCCGCAGGCAACCTCCAAGGCGCCGTTCCGGCGCCTTGAAGGTGAGGCTTCCCACGCGTGCTCATAGCCATTGGGCCTCAAACCCAAAACAATGCCTGCAGCACCTGGGGTTCACAGCCGGTCTCCCATGCAGCTACTAACCAGGCCTGAAGCCGCTTAGCTTCCGCGATCTGACGAGAGCGGGCGCTTTCGGCTTGGTGTGGCCGCAGGCCACCTTCCAGGGCGCCGTTCCGGCGCCTTGAAGGTGAGGCTTCCCACGCGTGCTCATAGCCATTGGGCCTCAAACCCAAAACAATGCCTGCAGCACCTGGGGTTCACAGCCGGTCTCCCATGCAGCTACTAACCAGGCCTGAAGCCGCTTAGCTTCCGCGATCTGACGAGAGCAGGCGCTTTCGGCTTAGTGTGGCCGCAGGCAACCTCCAGGGCGCCGTTCCGGCGCCTTGAAGGTGAGGCTTCCCACGCGTGCTCATAGCCATTGGGCCTCAAACCCAAAACAATGCCTGTAGCACCTGGGGTTCACAGCCTGTCTCCCATGCAGCTACTAACCAGGCCTGAAGCCGCTTAGCTTCCGCGATCTGACGAGAGCGGGCGCTTTCGGCTTAGTGTGGCCGCAGGCAACCTCCAAGGCGCCGTTCCGGCGCCTTGAAGGTGAGGCTTCCCACGCGTGCTCATAGCCATTGGGCCTCAAACCCAAAACAACGCCTGCAGCACCTGGGGTTCACAGCCGGTCTCCCATGCAGCTACTAACCAGGCCTGAAGCCGCTTAGCTTCCGCGATCTGACGAGAGCGGGCGCTTTCGACTTAGTGTGGCCGCAGGCAACCTCCAGGGCGCCGTTCCGGTGCCTTGAAGGTGAGGCTTCCCACGCGTGCTCATAGCCATTGGGCCTCAAACCCAAAACAATGCCTGCAGCACCTGGGGTTCACAGCCGGTCTCCCATGCAGCTACTAACCAGGCCTGAAGCCGCTTAGCTTCCGCGATCTGACGAGAGCGGGCGCTTTCGGCTTAGTGTGGCCGCAGGCAACCTCCAAGGCGCCGTTCCGGCGCCTTGAAGGTGAGGCTTCCCACGCGTGCTCATAGCCATTGGGCCTCAAACCCAAAACAACGCCTGCAGCACCTGGGGTTCACAGCCGGTCTCCCATGCAGCTACTAACCAGGCCTGAAGCCGCTTAGCTTCCGCGATTTGACGAGAGCGGGCGCTTTCGGCTTAGTGTGGCCGCAGGCAACCTCCAGGGCGCCGTTCCGGCGCCTTGAAGGTGAGGCTTCCCACGCGTGCTCATAGCCATTGGGCCTCAAACCCAAAACAATGCCTGCAGCACCTGGGGTTCACAGCCGGTCTCCCATGCAGCTACTAACCAGGCCTGAAGCCGCTTAGCTTCCGCGATCTGACGTGAGCGGCCGCTTTCGGCTTAGTGTGGCCGCAGGCAACCTCCAAGGCGCCGTTCCGGCGCCTTGAAGGTGAGGCTTCCCACGCGTGCTCATAGCCATTGGGCCTCAAACCCAAAACAACGCCTGCAGCACCTGGGGTTCACAGCCGGTCTCCCATGCAGCTACTAACCAGGCCTGAAGCCGCTTAGCTTCTGCGATCTGACGAGAGCGGGCGCTTTCGGCTTAGTGTGGCCGCAGGCAACCTCCAAGGCGCCGTTCCGGCGCCTTGAAGGTGAGGCTTCCCACGCGTGCTCATAGCCATTGGGCCTCAAACCCAAAACAATGCCTGCAGCACCTGGGGTTCACAGCCGGTCTCCCATGCAGCTACTAACCAGGCCTGAAGCCGCTTAGCTTCCGCGATCTGACGAGAGCGGGCGCTTTCGGCTTGGTGTGGCCGCAGGCCACCTTCCAGGGCGCCGTTCCGGCGCCTTGAAGGTGAGGCTTCCCACGCGTGCTCATAGCCATTGGGCCTCAAACCCAAAACAATGCCTGCAGCACCTGGGGTTCACAGCCGGTCTCCCATGCAGCTACTAACCAGGCCTGAAGCCGCTTAGCTTCCACGATCTGACGAGAGCGGGCGCTGTCGGCTTGGTGTGGCCGCAGGCAACCTTCAAGGCGCCGTTCCGGCGCCTTGAAGGTGAGGCTTCCCACGCGTGCTCATAGCCATTGGGCCTCAAACCCAAAACAATGCCTGCAGCACCTGGGGTTCACAGCCGGTCTCCCATGCAGCTACTAACCAAGCCTGAAGCCGCTTAGCTTCCGCGATCTGACGAGAGCGGGCGCTTTAGGCTTAGTGTGGCCGCAGGCAACCTCCAAGGCGCCGTTCCGGCGCCTTGAAGGTGAGGCTTCCCACGCGTGCTCATAGCCATTGGGCCTCAAACCCAAAACAACGCCTGCAGCACCTGGGGTTCACAGCCGGTCTCCCATGCAGCTACTAACCAGGCCTGAAGCCGCTTAGCTTCCGCAATCTGACGAGAGCGGGCGCTTTCGGCTTAGTGTGGCCGCAGGCAACCTCCAAGGCGCCGTTCCGGCGCCTTGAAGGTGAGGCTTCCCACGCGTGCTCATAGCCATTGGGCCTCAAACCCAAAACAATGCCTGCAGCACCTGGGGTTCACAGCCGGTCTCCCATGCAGCTACTAACCAGGCCTGAAGCCGCTTAGCTTCCGCGATCTGACGAGAGCGGGCGCTTTCGGCTTAGTGTGGCCGCAGGAAACCTCCAAGGCGCCGTTCCGGCGCCTTGAAGGTGAGGCTTCCCACGCGTGCTCATAGCCATTGGGCCTCAAACCCAAAACAACGCCTGCAGCACCTGGGGTTCACAGCCGGTCTCCCATGCAGCTACTAACCAGGCCTGAAGCCGCTTAGCTTCCGCGATCTGACGAGAGCGGGCGCTTTCGGCTTAGTGTGGCCGCAGGCAACTTCCAGGGCGCCGTTCCGGCGCCTTGAAGGTGAGGCTTCCCACGCGTGCTCATAGCCATTGGGCCTCAAACCCAAAACAATGCCTGTAGCACCTGGGGTTCACAGCCGGTCTCCCATGCAGCTACTAACCAGGCCTGAAGCCGCTTAGCTTCCGCGATCTGACGAGAGCGGGCGCTTTCGGCTTAGTGTGGCCGCAGGCAACCTCCAAGGCGCCGTTCCGGCGCCTTGAAGGTGAGGCTTCCCACGCGTGCTCATAGCCATTGGGACTCAAACCCAAAACAACGCCTGCAGCACCTGGGGTTCACAGCCGGTCTCCCATGCAGCTACTAACCAGGCCTGAAGCCGCTTAGCTTCCGCGATCTGACGAGAGCGGGCGCTTTCGGCTTAGTGTGGCCGCAGGCAACCTCCAGGGCGCCGTTCCGGCGCCTTGAAGGTGAGGCTTCCCACGCGTGCTCATAGCCATTGGGCCTCAAACCCAAAACAATGCCTGCAGCACCTGGGGTTCACAGCCGGTCTCCCATGCAGCTACTAACCAGGCCTGAAGCCGCTTAGCTTCCGCGATCTGACGAGAGCGGGCGCTTTCGGCTTAGTGTGGCCGCAGGCAACCTCCAAGGCGCCGTTCCGGCGCCTTGAAGGTGAGGCTTCCCACGCGTGCTCATAGCCATTGGGCCTCAAACCCAAAACAACGCCTGCAGCACCTGGGGTTCACAGCCGGTCTCCCATGCAGCTACTAACCAGGCCTGAAGCCGCTTAGCTTCCGCGATTTGACGAGAGCGGGCGCTTTCGGCTTAGTGTGGCCGCAGGCAACCTCCAGGGCGCCGTTCCGGCGCCTTGAAGGTGAGGCTTCCCACGCATGCTCATAGCCATTGGGCCTCAAACCCAAAACAATGCCTGCAGCACCTGGGGTTCACAGCCGGTCTCCCATGCAGCTACTAACCAGGCCTATAGCCGCTTAGCTTCCGCGATCTGACGAGAGCGGGCGCTTTCGGCTTAGTGTGGCCGCAGGCAACCTCCAAGGCGCCGTTCCGGCGCCTTGAAGGTGAGGCTTCCCACGCGTGCTCATAGCCATTGGGCCTCAAACCCAAAACAACGCCTGCAGCACCTGGGGTTCACAGCCGGTCTCCCATGCAGCTACTAACCAGGCCTGAAGCCGCTTAGCTTCCGCGATCTGACGAGAGCGGGCGCTTTCGGCTTAGTGTGGCCGCAGGCAACCTCCAAGGCGCCGTTCCGGCGCCTTGAAGGTGAGGCTTCCCACGCGTGCTCATAGCCATTGGGCCTCAAACCCAAAACAACGCCTGCAGCACCTGGGGTTCACAGCCGGTCTCCCATGCAGCTACTAACCAGGCCTGAAGCCGCTTAGCTTCCACGATCTGACGAGAGCGGGCGCTTTCGGCTTAGTGTGGCCGCAGGCAACCTCCAGGGCGCCGTTCCGGCGCCTTGAAGGTGAGGCTTCCCACGCGTGCTCATAGCCATTGGGCCTCAAACCCAAAACAATGCCTGCAGCACCTGGGGTTCACAGCCGGTCTCCCATGCAGCTACTAACCAGGCCTGAAGCCGCTTAGCTTCCGCGATCTGACGAGAGCGGGCGCTTTCGGCTTAGTGTGGCCGCAGGCAACCTCCAAGGTGCCGTTCCGGCGCCTTGAAGGTGAGGCTTCCCACGCGTGCTCATAGCCATTGGGCCTCAAACCCAAAACAACGCCTGCAGCACCTGGGGTTCACAGCCGGTCTCCCATGCAGCTACTAACCAGGCCTGAAGCCGCTTAGCTTCCGCGATCTGACGAGAGCGGGCGCTTTCGGCTTAGTGTGGCCGCAGGCAACCTCTAGGGCGCCGTTCCGGCGCCTTGAAGGTGAGGCTTCCCACGCGTGCTCATAGCCATTGGGCCTCAAACCCAAAACAATGCCTGCAGCACCTGGGGTTCACAGCCGGTCTCCCATGCAGCTACTAACCAGGCCTGAAGCCGCTTAGCTTCCGCGATCTGATGAGAGCGGGCGCTTTCGGCTTAGTGTGGCCGCAGGAAACCTCCAGGGCGCCGTTCCGGCGCCTTGAAGGTGAGGCTTCCCACGCGTGCTCATAGCCATTGGGCCTCAAACCCAAAACAATGCCTGCAGCACCTGGGGTTCACAGCCGGTCTCCCATGCAGCTACTAACCAGGCCTGAAGCCGCTTAGCTTCCGCGATCTGATGAGAGCGGGCGCTTTCGGCTTAGTGTGGCCGCAGGCAACCTCCAAGGCGCCGTTCCGGCGCCTTGAAGGTGAGGCTTCCCACGCGTGCTCATAGCCATTGGGCCTCAAACCCAAAACAACGCCTGCAGCACCTGGGGTTCACAGCCGGTCTCCCATGCAGCTACTAACCAGGCCTGAAGCCGCTTAGCTTCCGCGATCTGACGAGAGCGGGCGCTTTCGGCTTAGTGTGGCCGCAGGCAACCTCCAGGGCGCCGTTCCGGCGCCTTGAAGGTGAGGCTTCCCACGCGTGCTCATAGCCATTGGGCCTCAAACCCAAAACAATGCCTGCAGCACCTGGGGTTCACAGCCGGTCTCCCATGCAGCTACTAACCAGGCCTGAAGCCGCTTAGCTTCTGCGATCTGACGAGAGCGGGCGCTTTCGGCTTAGTGTGGCCGCAAGCAACCTCCAAGGCGCCGTTCCGGCGCCTTGAAGGTGAGGCTTCCCACGCGTGCTCATAGCCATTGGGCCTCAAACCCAAAACAACGCCTGCAGCACCTGGGGTTCACAGCCGGTCTCCCATGCAGCTACTAACCAGGCCTGAATCCACTTAGCTTCCGCGATCTGACGAGAGCGGGCGCTTTCGGCTTAGTGTGGCCGCAGGCAACCTCCAGGGCGCCGTTCCGGCGCCTTGAAGGTGAGGCTTCCCACGCGTGCTCATAGCCATTGGGCCTCAAACCCAAAACAATGCCTGCAGCACCTGGGGTTCACAGCCGGTCTCCCATGCAGCTACTAACCAGGCCTGAAGCCGCTTAGCTTCCGCGATCTGACGAGAGCGGGCGCTTTCGGCTTAGTGTGGCCGCAGGCAACCTCCAAGGCGCCGTTCCGGCGCCTTGAAGGTGAGGCTTCCCACGCGTGCTCATAGCCATTGGGCCTCAAACCCAAAACAACGCCTGCAGCACCTGGGGTTCACATCCGGGCTCCCATGCAGCTACTAACCAGGCCTGAAGCCGCTTAGCTTCCGCGATCTGACGAGAGTGGGCGCTTTCGGCTTAGTGTGGCCACAGGCAACCTCCAGGGCGCCGTTCCGGCGCCTTGAAGGTGAGGCTTCCCACGCGTGCTCATAGCCATTGGGCCTCAAACCCAAAACAATGCCTGCAGCACCTGGGGTTCACAGCCAGTCTCCCATGCAGCTACTAACCAGGCCTGAAGCCGCTTAGCTTCCGCGATCTGACGAAAGCGGGCACTTTCGGCTTAGTGTGGCCGCAGGCAACCTACAAGGCGCCGTTCCGGCGCCTTGAAGGTGAGGCTTCCCACGCGTGCTCATAGCCATTGGGCCTCAAACCCAAAACAACACCTGCAGCACCTGGGGTTCACAGCCGGTCTCCCATGCAGCTACTAACCAGGCCTGAAGCCGCTTAGCTTCCGCGATCTGACGAGAGCGGGCGCTTTCGGCTTAGTGTGGCCGCAGGCAACCTCCAGGGCGCCGTTCCGGCGCCTTGAAGGTGAGGCTTCCCACGCGTGCTCATAGCCATTGGGCCTCAAACCCAAAACAATGCCTGCAGCACCTGGGGTTCACAGCCGGTCTCCCATGCAGCTACTAACCAGGCCTGAAGCCGCTTAGCTTCCGCGATCTGACGAGAGCGGGCGCTCTCGGCTTAGTGTGGCCGCAGGCAACCTCCAAGACGCCGTTCCGGCGCCTTGAAGGTGAGGCTTACCACGCGTGCTCATAGCCATTGGGCCTCAAACCCAAAACAACGCCTGCAGCACCTGGGGTTCACAGCCGGTCTCCCATGCAGCTACTAACCAGGCCTGAAGCCGCTTAGCTTCCGCGATCTGACGAGAGCGGGCGCTTTCGGCTTAGTGTGGCCGCAGGCAACCTCCAGGGCGCCGTTCCGGCGCCTTGAAGGTGAGGCTTCCCACGCGTGCTCATAGCCATTGGGCCTGAAACCCAAAACAATGCCTGCAGCACCTGGGGTTCACAGCCGGTCTCCCATGCAGCTACTAACCAGGCCTGAAGCCGCTTAGCTTCCGCGATCTGACGAGAGCGGGCGCTTTCGGCTTAGTGCGGCCGCAGGCAACCTCCAGGGCGCCGTTCCGGCGCCTTGAAGGTGAGGCTTCCCACGCGTGCTCATAGCCATTGGGCCTCAAACCCAAAACAATGCCTGCAGCACCTGGGGTTCACAGCCGGTCTCCCATGCAGCTACTAACCAGGCCTGAAGCCGCTGAGCTTCCGCGATCTGACGAGAGCGGGCGCTTTCGGCTTAGTGTGGCCGCAGGCAACCTCCAAGGCGCCGTTCCGGCGCCTTGAAGGTGAGGCTTCCCACGCGTGCTCATAGCCATTGGGCCTCAAACCCAAAACAACGCCTGCAGCACCTGGGGTTCACAGCCGGTCTCCCATGCAGCTACTAACCAGGCCTGAAGCCGCTTAGCTTCCGCGATCTGACGAGAGCGGGCGCTTTCGGCTTAGTGTGGCCGCAGGCAACCTCCAGGGCGCCGTTCCGGCGCCTTGAAGGTGAGGCTTCCCACGCGTGCTCATAGCCATTGGGCCTCAAACCCAAAACAATGCCTGCAGCACCTGGGGTTCACAGCCGGTCTCCCATGCAGCTACTAACCAGGCCTGAAGCCGCTTAGCTTCCGCGATCTGACGCTTTCGGCTTGGTGTGGCCGCAGGCAACCTCCAAGGCGCTGTTCCGGCGCCTTGAAGGTGAGGCTTCCCACGCGTGCTCATAGCCATTGGGCCTCAAACCCAAAACAATGCCTGCAGCACCTGGGGTTCACAGCCGGTCTCCCATGCAGCTACTAACCAGGCCTGAAGCCGCTTAGCTTCCGCGATCTGACGAGAGCGGGCGCTTTCGGCTTAGTGTGGCCGCAGGAAACCTCCAAGGCGCCGTTCCGGCGCCTTGAAGGTGAGGCTTCCCACGCGTGCTCATAGCCATTGGGCCTCAAACCCAAAACAACGCCTGGGGTTCACAGCCGGTCTCCCATGCAGCTACTAACCAGGCCTGAAGCCGCTTAGCTTCCGCGATCTGACGAGAGCGGGCGCTTTCGGCTTAGTGTGGCCGCAGGCAACCTCCAGGGCGCCGTTCCGGCGCCTTGAAGGTGAGGCTTCCCACGCGTGCTCATAGCCATTGGGCCTCAAACCCAAAACAATGCCTGCAGCACCTGGGGTTCACAGCCGGTCTCCCATGCAGCTACTAACCAGGCCTGAAGCCGCTTAGCTTCCGCGATCTGACGAGAGCGGGCGCTTTCGGCTTAGTGTGGCCGCAGGCAACCTCCAAGGCGCCGTTCCGGCGCCTTGAAGGTGAGGCTTCCCACGCGTGCTCATAGCCATTGGGCCTCAAACCCAAAACAACGCCTGCAGCACCTGGGGTTCACAGCCGGTCTCCCATGCAGCTACTAACCAGGCCTGAAGCCGCTTAGCTTCCGCGATCTGACGAGAGCGGGCGCTTTCGGCTTAGTGTGGCCGCAGGCAACCTCCAGGGCGCCGTTCCGGCGCCTTGAAGGTGAGGCTTCCCACGCGTGCTCATAGCCATTGGGCCTCAAACCCAAAACAATGCCTGCAGCACCTGGGGTTCACAGCCGGTCTCCCATGCAGCTTCTAACCAGGCCTGAAGCCGCTTAGCTTCCGCGATCTGACGTGAGCGGCCGCTTTCGGCTTAGTGTGGCCGCAGGCAACCTCCAAGGCGCCGTTCCGGCGCCTTGAAGGTGAGGCTTCCCACGCGTGCTCATAGCCATTGGGCCTCAAACCCAAAACAACGCCTGCAGCACCTGGGGTTCACAGCCGGTCTCCCATGCAGCTACTAACCAGGCCTGAAGCCGCTTAGCTTCTGCGATCTGACGAGAGCGGGCGCTTTCGGCTTAGTGTGGCCGCAGGCAACCTCCAAGGCGCCGTTCCGGCGCCTTGAAGGTGAGGCTTCCCACGCGTGCTCATAGCCATTGGGCCTCAAACCCAAAACAATGCCTGCAGCACCTGGGGTTCACAGCCGGTCTCCCATGCAGCTACTAACCAGGCCTGAAGCCGCTTAGCTTCCGCGATCTGACGAGAGCGGGCGCTTTCGGCTTAGTGTGGCCGCAAGCAACCTCCAGGGCGCCGTTCCGGCGCCTTGAAGGTGAGGCTTCCCACGCGTGCTCATAGCCATTGGGCCTCAAACCCAAAACAACGCCTGCAGCACCTGGGGTTCACAGCCGGTCTCCCATGCAGCTACTAACCAGGCCTGAAGCCGCTTAGCTTCCGCGATCTGACGAGAGCGGGCGCTTTCGGCTTAGTGTGGCCGCAGGCAACCTCTAGGGCGCCGTTCCGGCGCCTTGAAGGTGAGGCTTCCCACACGTGCTCATAGCCATTGGGCCTCAAACCCAAAACAATGCCTGCAGCACCTGGGGTTCACAGCCGGTCTCCCATGCAGCTACTAACCAGGCCTGAAGCCGCTTAGCTTCCGCGATCTGACGAGAGCGGGCGCTTTCGGCTTGGTGTGGCCGCAGGCAACCTCCAAGGCGCCGTTCCGGCGCCTTGAAGGTGAGGCTTCCCACGCGTGCTCATAGCCATTGGGCCTCAAACCCAAAACAACGCCTGCAGCACCTGGGGTTCACAGCCGGTCTCCCATGCAGCTACTAACCAGGCCTGAAGCCGCTTAGCTTCCGCGATCTGATGAGAGCGGGCGCTTTCGGCTTAGTGTGGCCGCAGGCAACCTCCAGGGCGCCGTTCCGGCGCCTTGAAGGTGAGGCTTCCCACGCGTGCTCATAGCCATTGGGCCTCAAACCCAAAACAATGCCTGCAGCACCTGGGGTTCACAGCCGGTCTCCCATGCAGCTACTAACCAGGCCTGAAGCCGCTTAGCTTCCGCGATCTGACGAGAGCGGGCGCTTTCGGCTTGGTGTGGCCGCAGGCAACCTCCAAGGCGCCGTTCCGGCGTCTTGAAGGTGAGGCTTCCCACGCGTGCTCATAGCCATTGGGCCTCAAACCCAAAACAACGCCTGCAGCACCTGGGGTTCACAGCCGGTCTCCCATGCAGCTACTAACCAGGCCTGAAGCCGCTTAGCTTCCGCGATCTGACGAGAGCGGGCGCTTTCGGTTTAGTGTGGCCGCAGGCAACCTCCAGGGCGCCGTTCCGGCGCCTTGAAGGTGAGGCTTCCCACGCGTGCTCATAGCCATTGGGCCTCAAACCCAAAACAATGCCTGCAGCACCTGGGGTTCACAGCCGGTCTCCCATGCAGCTACTAACCAGGCCTGAAGCCGCTTAGCTTCCGCGATCTGACGAGAGCGGGCGCTTTCGGCTTAGTGTGGCCGCAGGCAACCTCCAAGGCGCCGTTCCGGCGCCTTGAAGGTGAGGCTTCCCACGCGTGCTCATAGCCATTGGGCCTCAAACCCAAAACAACGCCTGCAGCACCTGGGGTTCACAGCCGGTCTCCCATGCAGCTACTAACCAGGCCTGAAGCCGCTTAGCTTCCGCGATCTGACGAGAGCGGGCGCTTTCGGCTTAGTGTGGCCGCAGGCAACCTCCAGGGCGCCGTTCCAGCGCCTTGAAGGTGAGGCTTCCCACGCGTGCTCATAGCCATTGGGCCTCAAACCCAAAACAATGCCTGCAGCACCTGGGGTTCACAGCCGGTCTCCCATGCAGCTACTAACCAGGCCTGAAGCCACTTAGCTTCCGTGATCTGACGAGAGCGGGCGCTTTCGGCTTAGTGTGGCCGCAGGTAACCTCCAGGGCGCCGTTCCGGCGCCTTGAAGGTGAGGCTTCCCACGCGTGCTCATAGCCATTGGGCCTCAAACCCAAAACAATGCCTGCAGCACCTGGGGTTCACAGCCGGTCTCCCATGCAGCTACTAACCAGGCCTGAAGCCGCTTAGCTTCCGCGATCTGACGAGAGCTGGCGCTTTCGGCTTAGTGTGGCCGCAGGAAACCTCCAAGGCGCCGTTCCGGCGCCTTGAAGGTGAGGCTTCCCACGCGTGCTCATAGCCATTGGGCCTCAAACCCAAAACAACGCCTGCAGCACCTGGGGTTCACAGCCGGTCTCCCATGCAGCTACTAACCAGGCCTGAAGCCGCTTAGCTTCCGCGATCTGACGAGAGCGGGCGCTTTCGGCTTAGTGTGGCCGCAGGCAACCTCCAGGGCGCCTTTCCGGCGCCTTGAAGGTGAGGCTTCCCACGCGTGCTCATAGCCATTGGGCCTCAAACCCAAAACAATGCCTGCAGCACCTGGGGTTCACAGCCGGTCTCCCATGCAGCTACTAACCAGGCCTGAAGCCGCTTAGCTTCCGCGATCTGACGAGAGCGGGCGCTTTCGGCTTAGTGTGGCCGCAGGCAACCTCCAAGGCGCCGTTCCGGCGCCTTGAAGGTGAGGCTTCCCACGCGTGCTCATAGCTATTGGGCCTCAAACCCAAAACAACGCCTGCAGCACCTGGGGTTCACAGCCGGTCTCCCATGCAGCTACTAACCAGGCCTGAAGCCGCTTAGCTTCCGCGATCTGACGAGAGCGGGCGCTTTCGGCTTAGTGTGGCCGCAGGCAACCTCCAGGGCGCCGTTCCGGCGCCTTGAAGGTGAGGCTTCCCACGCGTGCTCATAGCCATTGGGCCTCAAACCCAAAACAATGCCTGCAGCACCTGGGGTTCACAGCCGGTCTCCCATGCAGCTACTAACCAGGCCTGAAGCCGCTTAGCTTCCGCGATCTGACGAGAGCGGGCGCTTTCGGCTTAGTGTGGCCGCAGGCAACCTCCAAGGCGCCGTTCCGGCGCCTTGAAGGTGAGGCTTCCCACGCGTGCTCATAGCCATTGGGCCTCAAACCCAAAACAACGCCTGCAGCACCTGGGGTTCACAGCCGGTCTCCCATGCAGCTACTAACCAGGCCTGAAGCCGCTTAGCTTCCGCGATCTGACAAGAGCGGACGCTTTCGGCTTAGTGTGGCCGCAGGCAACCTCCAGGGCGCCGTTCCGGCGCCTTGAAGGTGAGGCTTCCCACGCGTGCTCATAGCCATTGGGCCTCAAACCCAAAACAATGCCTGCAGCACCTGGGGTTCACAGCCGGTCTCCCATGCAGCTTCTAACCAGGCCTGAAGCCGCTTAGCTTCCGCGATCTGACGTGAGCGGCCGCTTTCGGCTTAGTGTGGCCGCAGGCAACCTCCAAGGCGCCGTTCCGGCGCCTTGAAGGTGAGGCTTCCCACGCGTGCTCATAGCCATTGGGCCTCAAACCCAAAACAACGCCTGCAGCACCTGGGGTTCACAGCCGGTCTCCCATGCAGCTACTAACCAGGCCTGAAGCCGCTTAGCTTCTGCGATCTGACGAGAGCGGGCGCTTTCGGCTTAGTGTGGCCGCAGGCAACCTCCAAGGCGCCGTTCCGGCGCCTTGAAGGTGAGGCTTCTCACGCGTGCTCATAGCCATTGGGCCTCAAACCCAAAACAATGCCTGCAGCACCTGGGGTTCACAGCCGGTCTCCCATGCAGCTACTAACCAGGCCTGAAGCCGCTTAGCTTCCGCGATCTGACGAGAGCGGGCGCTTTCGGCTTGGTGTGGCCGCAGGCCACCTTCCAGGGCGCCGTTCCGGCGCCTTGAAGGTGAGGCTTCCCACGCGTGCTCATAGCCATTGGGCCTCAAACCCAAAACAATGCCTGCAGCACCTGGGGTTCACAGCCGGTCTCCCATGCAGCTACTAACCAGGCCTGAAGCCGCTTAGCTTCCGCGATCTGACGAGAGCGGGCGCTGTCGGCTTGGTGTGGCCGCAGGCAACCTTCAAGGCGCCGTTCCGGCGCCTTGAAGGTGAGGCTTCCCACGCGTGCTCATAGCCATTGGGCCTCAAACCCAAAACAATGCCTGCAGCACCTGGGGTTCACAGCCGGTCTCCCATGCAGCTACTAACCAGGCCTGAAGCCGCTTAGCTTCCGCGATCTGACGAGAGCGGGCGCTTTCGGCTTAGTGTGGCCGCAGGCAACCTCCAAGGCGCCGTTCCGGCGCCTTGAAGGTGAGGCTTCCCACGCGTGCTCATAGCCATTGGGCCTCAAACCCAAAACAACGCCTGCAGCACCTGGGGTTCACAGCCGGTCTCCCATGCAGCTACTAACCAGGCCTGAAGCCGCTTAGCTTCCGCGATCTGACGAGAGCAGGCGCTTTCGGCTTAGTGTGGCCGCAGGCAACCTCCAGGGCGCCGTTCCGGCGCCTTGAAGGTGAGGCTTCCCACGCGTGCTCATAGCCATTGGGCTTCAAACCCAAAACAATGCCTGCAGCACCTGGGGTTCACAGCCGGTCTCCCATGCAGCTACTAACCAGGCCTGAAGCCACTTAGCTTCCGCGATCTGACGAGAGCGGGCGCTTTCGGCTTAGTGTGGCCGCAGGCAACCTCCAAGGCGCCGTTCCGGCGCCTTGAAGGTGAGGCTTCCCACGCGTGCTCATAGCCATTGGGCCTCAAACCCAAAACAACGCCTGCAGCACCTGGGGTTCACAGCCGGTCTCCCATGCAGCTACTAACCAGGCCTGAAGCCGCTTAGCTTCTGCGATCTGACGAGAGCGGGCGCTTTCGGCTTAGTGTGGCCGCAGGCAACCTCCAGGGCGCCGTTCCGGCGCCTTGAAGGTGAGGCTTCCCACGCGTGCTCATAGCCATTGGGCCTCAAACCCAAAACAATGCCTGCAGCACCTGGGGTTCACAGCCGGTCTCCCATGCAGCTACTAACCAGGCCTGAAGCCGCTTAGCTTCCGCGATCTGACGAGAGCGGGCGCTTTCGGCTTAGTGTGGCCGCAAGCAACCTCCAGGGCGCCGTTCCGGCGCCTTGAAGGTGAGGCTTCCCACGCGTGCTCATAGCCATTGGGCCTCAAACCCAAAACAATGCCTGCAGCACCTGGGGTTCACAGCCGGTCTCCCATGCAGCTACTAACCAGGCCTGAAGCCGCTTAGCTTCCGCGATCTGACGAGAGCGGGCGCTTTCGGCTTAGTGTGGCCGCAAGCAACCTCCAGGGCGCCGTTCCGGCGCCTTGAAGGTGAGGCTTCCCACGCGTGCTCATAGCCATTGGGCCTCAAACCCAAAACAACGCCTGCAGCACCTGGGGTTCACAGCCGGTCTCCCATGCAGCTACTAACCAGGCCTGAAGCCGCTTAGCTTCCGCGATCTGACGAGAGCGGGCGCTTTCGGCTTAGTGTGGCCGCAGGCAACCTCCAGGGCGCCGTTCCGGCGCCTTGAAGGTGAGGCTTCCCACACGTGCTCATAGCCATTGGGCCTCAAACCCAAAACAATGCCTGCAGCACCTGGGGTTCACAGCCGGTCTCCCATGCAGCTACTAACCAGGCCTGAAGCCGCTTAGCTTCCGCAATCTGACAAGAGCGGGCGCTTTCGGCTTGGTGTGGCCGCAGGCAACCTCCAAGGCGCCGTTCCGGCGCCTTGAAGGTGAGGCTTCCCACGCGTGCTCATAGCCATTGGGCCTCAAACCCAAAACAACGCCTGCAGCACCTGGGGTTCACAGCCGGTCTCCCATGCAGCTACTAACCAGGCCTGAAGCCGCTTAGCTTCCGCGATCTGATGAGAGCGGGCGCATTCGGCTTAGTGTGGCCGCAGGCAACCTCCAGGGCGCCGTTCCGGCGCCTTGAAGGTGAGGCTTCCCACGCGTGCTCATAGCCATTGGGCCTCAAACCCAAAACAATGCCTGCAGCACCTGGGGTTCACAGCCGGTCTCCCATGCAGCTACTAACCAGGCCTGAAGCCGCTTAGCTTCCACGATCTGACGAGAGCGGGCGCTTTCGGCTTGGTGTGGCCGCAGGCAACTTCCGCCTTGAAGGTGAGGCTTCCCACGCGTGCTCATAGCCATTGGGCCTCAAACCCAAAACAACGCCTGCAGCACCTGGGGTTCACAGCCGGTCTCCCATGCAGCTACTAACCAGGCCTGAAGCCGCTTAGCTTCCGCAATCTGACGAGAGCGGGCGCTTTCGGCTTAGTGTGGCCGCAGGCAACCTCCAGGGCGCCGATCCGGCGCCTTGAAGGTGAGGCTTCCCACGCGTGCTCATAGCCATTGGGCCTCAAACCCAAAACAATGCCTGCAGCACCTGGGGTTCACAGCCGGTCTCCCATGCAGCTACTAACCAGGCCTGAAGCCGCTTAGCTTCCGCGATCTGACGAGAGCGGGCGCTTTCGGCTTAGTGTGGCCGCAGGCAACCTCCAAGGCGCCGTTCCGGCGCCTTGAAGGTGAGGCTTCCCACGCGTGCTCATAGCCATTGGGCCTCAAACCCAAAACAACACCTGCAGCACCTGGGGTTCACAGCCGGTCTCCCATGCAGCTACTAACCAGGCCTGAAGCCGCTTAGCTTCCGCAATCTGACGAGAGCGGGCGCTTTCGGCTTAGTGTGGCCGCAGGCAACCTCCAGGGCGCCGTTCCGGCGCCTTGAAGGTGAGGCTTCCCACGCGTGCTCATAGCCATTGGGCCTCAAACCCAAAACAATGCCTGCAGCACCTGGGGTTCACAGCCGGTCTCCCATGCAGCTACTAACCAGGCCTGAAGCCGCTTAGCTTCCGCGATCTGACGAGAGCGGGCGCTTTCGGCTTGGTGTGGCCGCAGGCAACCTCCAAGGCGCCGTTCCGGCGCCTTGAAGGTGAGGCTTCCCACGCGTGCTCATAGCCATTGGGCCTCAAACCCAAAACAACGCCTGCAGCACCTGGGGTTCACAGCCGGTCTCCCATGCAGCTACTAACCAGGCCTGAAGCCGCTTAGCTTCCGCGATCTGACGAGAGCGGGCGCTTTCGGCTTAGTGTGGCCGCAGGCAACCTCCAGGGCGCCGTTCCGGCGCCTTGAAGGTGAGGCTTCCCACGCGTGCTCATAGCCATTGGGCCTCAAACCCAAAACAATGCCTGCAGCACCTGGGGTTCACAGCCGGTCTCCCATGCAGCTACTAACCAGGCCTGAAGCCGCTTAGCTTCCGCGATCTGACGAGAGCGGGCGCTTTCGGCTTAGTGTGGCCGCAGGCAACCTCCAAGGCGCCGTTCCGGCGCCTTGAAGGTGAGGCTTCCCACGCGTGCTCATAGCCATTGGGCCTCAAACCCAAAACAACACCTGCAGCACCTGGGGTTCACAGCCGGTCTCCCATGCAGCTACTAACCAGGCCTGAAGCCGCTTAGCTTCCGCGATCTGACGAGAGCGGGCGCTTTCGGCTTAGTGTGGCCGCAGGCAACCTCCAGGGCGCCGTTCCGGCGCCTTGAAGGTGAGGCTTCCCACGCGTGCTCATAGCCATTGGGCCTCAAACCCAAAACAATGCCTGCAGCACCTGGGGATCACAGCCGGTCTCCCATGCAGCTACTAACCAGGCCTGAAACCGCTTAGATTCCGCGATCTGACGAGAGCGGGCGCTTTCGGCTTAGTGTGGCCGCAGGCAACCTCCAGGGCGCCGTTCCGGCGCCTTGAAGGTGAGGCTTCCCACGCGTGCTCATAGCCATTGGGCCTCAAACCCAAAACAACGCCTGCAGCACCTGGGGTTCACAGCCGGTCTCCCATGCAGCTACTAACCAGGCCTGAAGCCGCTTAGCTTCCGCGATCTGACGAGAGCCGGCGCTTTCGGCTTAGTGTGGCCGCAGGCAACCTCCAGGGCGCCGTTCCGGCGCCTTGAAGGTGAGGCTTCCCACGCGTGCTCATAGCCATTGGGCCTCAAACCCAAAACAATGCCTGCAGCACCTGGGGTTTACAGCCGGTCTCCCATGCAGCTACTAACCAGGCCTGAAGCCGCTTAGCTTCCGCGATCTGACGAGAGCGGGCGCTTTCGGCTTAGTGTGGCCGCAGGCAACCTCCAGGGCGCCGTTCCGGCGCCTTGAAGGTGAGGCTTCCCACGCGTGCTCATAGCCATTGGGCCTCAAACCCAAAACAATGCCTGCAGCACCTGGGGTTCACAGCCGGTCTCCCATGCAGCTACTAACCAGGCCTGAAGCCGCTTAGCTTCCGCGATCTGACGAGATCGGGCGCTTTCGGCTTAGTGTGGCCGCAGGCAACCTCCAAGGCGCCGTTCCGGCGCCTTGAAGGTGAGGCTTCCCACGCGTGCTCAGAGCCATTGGGCCTCAAACCCAAAACAACGCCTGCAGCACCTGGGGTTCACAGCCGGTCTCCCATGCAGCTACTAACCAGGCCTGAAGCCGCTTAGCTTCCGCGATCTGACGAGAGCGGGCGCTTTCGGCTTAGTGTGGCCGCAGGCAACCTCCAGGGCGCCGTTCCGGCGCCTTGAAGGTGAGGCTTCCCACGCGTGCTTATAGCCATTGGGCCTCAAACCCAAAACAATGCCTGCAGCACCTGGGGTTCACAGCCGGTCTCCCATGCAGCTACTAACCAGGCCTGAAGCCGCTTAGCTTCCGCGATCTGACGAGAGCGGGCGCTTTCGGCTTAGTGTGGCCGCAGGCGTCCTCCAAGGCGCCGTTCCGGCGCCTTGAAGGTGAGGCTTCCCACGCGTGCTCATAGCCATTGGGCCTCAAACCCAAAACAATGCCTGCAGCACCTGGGGTTCACAGCCGGTCTCCCATGCAGCTACTAACCAGGCCTGAAGCCGCTTAGCTTCCGCGATCTGACGAGAGCGGGCGCTTTCGGCTTAGTGTGGCCGCAGGCAACCTCCAAGGCGCCGTTCCGGTGCCTTGAAGGTGAGGCTTCCCACGCGTGCTCATAGCCATTGGGCCTCAAACCCAAAACAATGCCTGCAGCACCTGGGGTTCACAGCCGGTCTCCCATGCAGCTACTAACCAGGCCTGAAGCCGCTTAGCTTCCGCGATCTGACGAGAGCGGGCGCTTTCGGCTTAGTGTGGCCGCAGGCAACCTCCAAGGCGCCGTTCCGGCGCCTTGAAGGTGAGGCTTCCCACGCGTGCTCATAGCCATTGGGCCTCAAACCCAAAACAATGCCTGCAGCACCTGGGGTTCACAGCCGGTCTCCCATGCAGCTACTAACCAGGCCTGAAGCCGCTTAGCTTCCGCGATCTGACGAGAGCGGGTGCTTTCGGCTTAGTGTGGCCGCAGGCAACCTCCAAGGCGCCTTGAAGGTGAGGCTTCCCACGCGTGCTCATAGCCATTGGGCCTCAAACCCAAAACAACGCCTGCAGCACCTGGGGTTCACAGCCGGTCTCCCATGCAGCTACTAACCAGGCCTGAAGCCGCTTAGCTTCCGCGATCTGACGAGAGCGGGCGCTTTCGGCTTAGTGTGGCCGCAGGCAACCTCCAGGGCGCCGTTCCGGCGCCTTGAAGGTGAGGCTTCCCACGCGTGCTCATAGCCATTGGGCCTCAAACCCAAAACAATGCCTGCAGCACCTGGGGTTCACAGCCGGTCTCCCATGCAGCTACTAACCAGGCCTGAAGCCGCTTAGCTTCCGCGATCTGACGAGAGCGGGTGCTTTCGGCTTAGTGTGGCCGCAGGCAACCTCCAAGGCGCCTTGAAGGTGAGGCTTCCCACGCGTGCTCATAGCCATTGGGCCTCAAACCCAAAACAACGCCTGCAGCACCTGGGGTTCACAGCCGGTCTCCCATGCAGCTACTAACCAGGCCTGAAGCCGCTTAGCTTCCGCGATCTGACGAGAGCGGGCGCTTTCGGCTTAGTGTGGCCGCAGGCAACCTCCAGGGCGCCGTTCCGGCGCCTTGAAGGTGAGGCTTCCCACGCGTGCTCATAGCCATTGGGCCTCAAACCCAAAACAATGCCTGCAGCACCTGGGGTTCACAGCCGGTCTCCCATGCAGCTACTAACCAGGCCTGAAGCCGCTTAGCTTCCGCGATCTGACAAGAGCGGGCGCTTTCGGCTTAGTGTGGCCGCAGGCAACCTCCAGGGCGCCGTTCCGGCGCCTTGAAGGTGAGGCTTCTCACGCGTGCTCATAGCCATTGGGCCTCAAACCCAAAACAACGCCTGCAGCACCTGGGGTTCACAGCCGGTCTCCCATGCAGCTACTAACCAGGCCTGAAGCCGCTTAGCTTCCGCGATCTGACGTGAGCGGGCGCTTTCGGCTTAGTGTGGCCGCAGGCAACCTCCAAGGCGCCGTTCCGGCGCCTTGAAGGTGAGGCTTCCCACGCGTGCTCATAGCCATTGGGCCTCAAACCCAAAACAACGCCTGCAGCACCTGGGGTTCACAGCCGGTCTCCCATGCAGCTACTAACCAGGCCTGAAGCCGCTTAGCTTCCGCGATCTGACGAGAGCGGGCGCTTTCGGCTTAGTGTGGCCGCAGGCAACCTCCAGGTGAGGCTTCCCACGCGTGCTCATAGCCATTGGGCCTCAAACCCAAAACAATGCCTGCAGCACCTGGGGTTCACAGCCGGTCTCCCATGCAGCTACTAACCAGGCCTGAAGCCGCTTAGCTTCCGCGATCTGACGAGAGCGGGCGCTTTCGGCTTAGTGTGGCCGCAGGCAACCTCCAAGGCGCCGTTCCGGCGCCTTGAAGGTGAGGCTTCCCACGCGTGCTCATAGCCATTGGGCCTCAAACCCAAAACAATGCCTGCAGCACCTGGGGTTCACAGCCGGTCTCCCATGCAGCTACTAACCAGGCCTGAAGCCGCTTAGCTTCCGCGATCTGACGAGAGCGGGCGCTTTCGGCTTAGTGTGGCCGCAGGCAACCTCCAGGGCGCCGTTCCGGCGCCTTGAAGGTGAGGCTTCCCACGCGTGCTCATAGCCATTGGGCCTCAAACCCAAAACAATGCCTGCAGCACCTGGGGTTCACAGCCGGTCTACCATGCAGCTACTAACCAGGCCTGAAGCCGCTTAGCTTCCGCGATCTGACGAGAGCGGGCGCTTTCGGCTTAGTGTGGCCGCAGGCAACCTCCAAGGCGCCGTTCCGGCGCCTTGAAGGTGAGGCTTCCCACACGTGCTCATAGCCATTGGGCCTCAAACCCAAAACAACGCCTGCAGCACCTGGGGTTCACAGCCGGTCTCCCATGCAGCTACTAACCAGGCCTGAAGCCGCTTAGCTTCCGCGATCTGACGAGAGCGGGCGCTTTCGGCTTAGTGTGGCCGCAGGCAACCTCCAGGGCGCCGTTCCGGCGCCTTGAAGGTGAGGCTTCCCACGCGTGCTCATAGCCATTGGGCCTCAAACCCAAAACAATGCCTGCAGCACCTGGGGTTCACAGCCGGTCTCCCATGCAGCTACTAACCAGGCCTGAAGCCGCTTAGCTTCCGCAATCTGACGAGAGCGGGCGCTTTCGGCTTAGTGTGGCCGCAGGCAACCTCCAAGGCGCCCTTCCGGCGCCTTGAAGGTGAGGCTTCCCACGCGTGCTCATAGCCATTGGGCCTCAAACCCAAAACAACGCCTGCAGCACCTGGGGTTCACAGCCGGTCTCCCATGCAGCTACTAACCAGGCCTGAAGCCGCTTAGCTTCCGCGATCTGACGAGAGCGGGCGCTTTCGGCTTAGTGTGGCCGCAGGCAACCTCCAGGGAGCCGTTCCGGCGCCTTGAAGGTGAGGCTTCCCACGCGTGCTCATAGCCATTGGGCCTCAAACCCAAAACGATGCCTGCAGCACCTGGGGTTCACAGCCGGTCTCCCATGCAGCTACTAACCAGGCCTGAAGCCGCTTAGCTTCCGCGATCTGACGAGAGCGGGCGCTTTCGGCTTAGTGTGGCCGCAGTGAGGCTTAGTGAGGCTTCCCACGCGTGCTCATAGCCATTGGGCCTCAAACCCAAAACAACGCCTGCAGCACCTGGGGTTCACAGCCGGTCTCCCATGCAGCTACTAACCAGGCCTGAAGCCGCTTAGCTTCCGCGATCTGACGAGAGCGGGCGCTTTCGGCTTAGTGTGGCCGCAGGCAACCTCCAGGGCGCCGTTCCGGCGCCTTGAAGGTGAGGCTTCCCACGCGTGCTCATAGCCATTGGGCCTCAAACCCAAAACAATGCCTGCAGCACCTGGGGTTCACAGCCGGTCTCCCATGCAGCTACTAACCAGGCCTGAAGCCGCTTAGCTTCCGCGATCTGACGAGAGCGGGCGCTTTCGGCTTAGTGTGGCCGCAGGCAACCTCCAAGGCGCCGTTCCGGCGCCTTGAAGGTGAGGCTTCCCACGCGTGCTCATAGCCATTGGGCCTCAAACCCAAAACAACGCCTGCAGCACCTGGGGTTCACAGCCGGTCTCCCATGCAGCTACTAACCAGGCCTGAAGCCGCTTAGCTTCCGCGATCTGACGAGAGCGGGCGCTTTCGGCTTAGTGTGGCCACAGGCAACCTCCAGGGCGCCGTTCCGGCGCCTTGAAGGTGAGGCTTCCCACGCGTGCTCATAGCCATTGGGCCTCAAACCCAAAACAATGCCTGCAGCACCTGGGGTTCACAGCCGGTCTCCCATGCAGCTACTAACCAGGCCTGAAGCCGCTTAGCTTCCGCGATCTGACGAGAGCGGGCGCTTTCGGCTTAGTGTGGCCGCAGGCAACCTCCAAGGCGTGCTCATAGCCATTGGGCCTCAAACCCAAAACAACGCCTGCAGCACCTGGGGTTCACAGCCGGTCTCCCATGCAGCTACTAACCAGGCCTGAAGCCGCTTAGCTTCCACGATCTGACGAGAGCGGGCGCTTTCGGCTTAGTGTGGCCGCAGGCAACCTCCAAGGCGCCGTTCCGGCGCCTTGAAGGTGAGGCTTCCCACGCGTGCTCATAGCCATTGGGCCTCAAACCCAAAACAACGCCTGCAGCACTTGGGGTTCACAGCCGGTCTCCCATGCAGCTACTAACCAGGCCTGAAGCCGCTTAGCTTCCGCGATCTGACGAGAGCGGGCGCTTTCGGCTTAGTGTGGCCGCAGGCAACCTCCAGGGCGCCGTTCCGGCGCCTTGAAGGTGAGGCTTCCCACGCGTGCTCATAGCCATTGGGCCTCAAACCCAAAACAACGCCTGCAGCACCTGGGGTTCACAGCTGGTCTCCCATGCAGCTACTAACCAGGCCTGAAGCCGCTTAGCTTCCGCGATCTGACGAGAGCGGGCGCTTTCGGCTTAGTGTGGCCGCAGGCAACCTCCAAGGCGCCGTTCCGGCGCCTTGAAGGTGAGGCTTCCCACGCGTGCTCATAGCCATTGGGCCTCAAACCCAAAACAACGCCTGCAGCACCTGGGGTTCACAGCCGGTCTCCCATGCAGCTACTAACCAGGCCTGAAGCCGCTTAGCTTCCGCGATCTGACGAGAGCGGGCGCTTTCGGCTTAGTGTGGCCGCAGGCAACCTCCAGGGCGCCGTTCCGGCGCCTTGAAGGTGAGGCTTCCCACGCGTGCTCATAGCCATTGGGCCTCAAGCCCAAAACAATGCCTGCAGCACCTGGGGTTCACAGCCGGTCTCCCATGCAGCTACTAACCAGGCCTGAAGCCGCTTAGCTTCCGCGATCTGACGAGAGCGGGCGCTTTCGGCTTAGTGTGGCCGCAGGCAACCTCCAGGGCGCCGTTCCGGCGCCTTGAAGGTGAGGCTTCCCACGCGTGCTCATAGCCATTGGGCCTCAAACCCAAAACAACGCCTGCAGCACCTGGGGTTCACAGCCGGTCTCCCATGCAGCTACTAACCAGGCCTGAAGCCGCTTAGCTTCCGCGATCTGACGAGAGCGGGCGCTTTCGGCTTAGTGTGGCCGCAGGCAACCTCCAAGGCGCCGTTCCGGCGCCTTGAAGGTGAGGCTTCCCACGCGTGCTCATAGCCATTGGGCCTCAAACCCAAAACAACGCCTGCAGCACCTGGGGTTCACAGCCGGCCTCCCATGCAGCTACTAACCAGGCCTGAAGCCGCTTAGCTTCCGCGATCTGACGAGAGCGGGCGCTTTCGGCTTAGTGTGGCCGCAGGCAACCTCCAGGGCGCCGTTCCGGCGCCTTGAAGGTGAGGCTTCCCACGCGTGCTCATAGCCATTGGGCCTCAAACCCAAAACAATGCCTGCAGCACCTGGGGTTCACAGCCGGTCTCCCATGCAGCTACTAACCAGGCCTGAAGCCGCTTAGCTTCCGCGATCTGACGAGAGCGGGCGCTTTCGGCTTAGTGTGGCCGCAGGCAACCTCCAAGGCGCCGTTCCGGCGCCTTGAAGGTGAGGCTTCCCACGCGTGCTCATAGCCATTGGGCCTCAAACAACGCCTGCAGCACCTGGGGTTCACAGCCGGTCTCCCATGCAGCTACTAACCAGGCCTGAAGCCGCTTAGCTTCCACGATCTGACGAGAGCGGGCGCTTTCGGCTTAGTGTGGCCGCAGGCAACCTCCAGGGCGCCGTTCCGGCGCCTTGAAGGTGAGGCTTCCCACGCGTGCTCATAGCCATTGGGCCTCAAACCCAAAACAATGCCTGCAGCACCTGGGGTTCACAGCCGGTCTCCCATGCAGCTACTAACCAGGGCTGAAGCCGCTTAGCTTCCACGATCTGACGAGAGCGGGCGCTTTCGGCTTAGTGTGGCCGCAGGCAACCTCCAAGGCGCCGTTCCGGCGCCTTGAAGATGAGGCTTCCCACGCGTGCTCATAGCCATTGGGCCTCAAACCCAAAACAACGCCTGCAGCACCTGGGGTTCACAGCAGGTCTCCCATGCAGCTACTAACCAGGCCTGAAGCCGCTTAACTTCCGCGATCTGACGAGAGCGGGCGCTTTCGGCTTAGTGTGGCCGCAGGCAACCTCCAGGGCGCCGTTCCGGCGCCTTGAAGGTGAGGCTTCCCACGCGTGCTCATAGCCATTGGGCCTCAAACCCAAAACAATGCCTGCAGCACCTGGGGTTCACAGCCGGTCTCCCATGCAGCTACTAACCAGGCCTGAAGCCGCTTAGCTTCCGCGATCTGACGAGAGCGGGCGCTTTCGGCTTAGTGTGGCCGCAGGCAACCTCCAAGGCGCCTTGAAGGTGAGGCTTCCCACGCGTGCTCATAGCCATTGGGCCTCAAACCCAAAACAATGCCTGCAGCACCTGGGGTTCACAGCCGGTCTCCCATGCAGCTACTAACCAGGCCTGAAGCCGCTTAGCTTCCGCGATCTGACGAGAGCGGGCGCTTTCGGCTTAGTGTGGCCGCAGGCAACCTCCAAGGCGCCTTGAAGGTGAGGCTTCCCACGCGTGCTCATAGCCATTGGGCCTCAAACCCAAAACAACGCCTGCAGCACCTGGGGTTCACAGCCGGTCTCCCATGCAGCTACTAACCAGGCCTGAAGCCGCTTAGCTTCCGCGATCTGACGAGAGCGGGCGCTTTCGGCTTAGTGTGGCCGCAGGCAACCTCCAGGGCGCCGTTCCGGCGCCTTGAAGGTGAGGCTTCCTACGCGTGCTCATAGCCATTGGGCCTCAAACCCAAAACAATGCCTGCAGCACCTGGGGTTCACAGCCGGTCTCCCATGCAGCTACTAACCAGGCCTTCCGCGATCTGACGAGAGCGGGCGCTTTCGGCTTAGTGTGGCCGCAGGCAACCTCCAAGGCGCCTTGAAGGTGAGGCTTCCCACGCGTGCTCATAGCCATTGGGCCTCAAACCCAAAACAACGCCTGCAGCACCTGGGGTTCACAGCCGGTCTCCCATGCAGCTACTAACCAGGCCTGAAGCCGCTTAGCTTCCGCGATCTGACGAGAGCGGGCGCTTTCGGCTTAGTGTGGCCGCAGGCAACCGCCAAGGCGCCTTGAAGGTGAGGCTTCCCACGCGTGCTCATAGCCATTGGGCCTCAAACCCAAAACAACGCCTGCAGCACCTGGGGTTCACAGCCGGTCTCCCATGCAGCTACTAACCAGGCCTGAAGCCGCTTAGCTTCCGCGATCTGACGAGAGCGGGCGCTTTCGGCTTAGTGTGGCCGCAGGCAACCTCCAGGGCGCCGTTCCGGCGCCTTGAAGGTGAGGCTTCCCACGCGTGCTCATAGCCATTGGGCCTCAAACCCAAAACAATGCCTGCAGCACCTGGGGTTCACAGCCGGTCTCCCATGCAGCTACTAACCAGGCCTGAAGCCGCTTAGCTTCTGCGATCTGACGAGAGCGGGCGCTTTCGGCTTAGTGTGGCCGCAGGCAACCTCCAAGGCGCCTTGAAGGTGAGGCTTCCCACGCGTGCTCATAGCCATTGGGCCTCAAACCCAAAACAACGCCTGCAGCACCTGGGGTTCACAGCCGGTCTCCCATGCAGCTACTAACCAGGCCTGAAGCCGCTTAGCTTCCGCGATCTGACGAGAGCGGGCGCTTTCGGCTTAGTGTGGCCGCAGGCAACCTCCAGGGCGCCGTTCCGGCGCCTTGAAGGTGAGGCTTCCCACGCGTGCTCATAGCCATTGGGCCTCAAACCCAAAACAATGCCTGCAGCACCTGGGGTTCACAGCCGGTCTCCCATGCAGCTACTAACCAGGCCTGAAGCCGCTTAGCTTCCGCGATATGACGAGAGCGGGCGCTTTCGGCTTAGTGTGGCCGCAGGCAACCTCCAAGGCGCCTTGAAGGTGAGGCTTCCCACGCGTGCTCATAGCCATTGGGCCTCAAACCCAAAACAACGCCTGCAGCACCTGGGGTTCACAGCCGGTCTCCCATGCAGCTACTAACCAGGCCTGAAGCCGCTTAGCTTCCGCGATCTGACGAGAGCGGGCGCTTTCGGCTTAGTGTGGCCGCAGGCAACCTCCAGGGCGCCGTTCCGGCGCCTTGAAGGTGAGGCTTCCCACGCGTGCTCATAGCCATTGGGCCTCAAACCCAAAACAATGCCTGCAGCACCTGGGGTTCACAGCCGGTCTCCCATGCAGCTACTAACCAGGCCTGAAGCCGCTTAGCTTCCGCGATCTGACGAGAGCGGGCGCTTTCGGCTTAGTGTGGCCGCAGGCAACCTCCAAGGCGCCTTGAAGGTGAGGCTTCCCACGCGTGCTCATAGCCATTGGGCCTCAAACCCAAAACAACGCCTGCAGCACCTGGGGTTCACAGCCGGTCTCCCATGCAGCTACTAACCAGGCCTGAAGCCGCTTAGCTTCCGCGATCTGACGAGAGCAGGCGCTTTCGGCTTAGTGTGGCCGCAGGCAACCTCCAGGGCGCCGTTCCGGCGCCTTGAAGGTGAGGCTTCCCACGCGTGCTCATAGCCATTGGGCCTCAAACCCAAAACAATGCCTGCAGCACCTGGGGTTCACAGCCGGTCTCCCATGCAGCTACTAACCAGGCCTGAAGCCGCTTAGCTTCCGCGATCTGACGAGAGCGGGCGCTTTCGGCTTAGTGTGGCCGCAGGCAACCTCCAAGGCGCCGTTCCGGCGCCTTGAAGGTGAGGCTTCCCACGCGTGCTCATAGCCATTGGGCCTCAAACCCAAAACAACGCCTGCAGCACCTGGGGTTCACAGCCGGTCTCCCATGCAGCTACTAACCAGGCCTGAAGCCGCTTAGCTTCCGCGATCTGACGAGAGCGGGCGCTTTCGGCTTAGTGTGGCCGCAGGCAACCTCCAGGGCGCCGTTCCGGCGCCTTGAAGGTGAGGCTTCCCACGCGTGCTCATAGCCATTGGGCCTCAAACCCAAAACAATGCCTGCAGCACCTGGGGTTCACAGCCGGTCTCCCATGCAGCTACTAACCAGGCCTGAAGCCGCTTAGCTTCCGCGATCTGACGAGAGCGGGCGCTTTCGGCTTAGTGTGGCCGCAGGCAACCTCCAAGGCGCCGTTCCGGCGCCTTGAAGGTGAGGTTTCCCACGCGTGCTCATAGCCATTGGGCCTCAAACCCAAAACAACGCCTGCAGCACCTGGGGTTCACAGCCGGTCTCCCATGCAGCTACTAACCAGGCCTGAAGCCGCTTAGCTTCCGCGATCTGACGAGAGCGGGCGCTTTCAGCTTAGTGTGGCCGCAGGCAACCTCCAAGGCGCCTTGAAGGTGAGGCTTCCCACGCGTGCTCATAGCCATTGGGCCTCAAACCCAAAACAACGCCTGCAGCACCTGGGGTTCACAGCCGGTCTCCCATGCAGCTACTAACCAGGCCTGAAGCCGCTTAGCTTCCGCGATCTGACGAGAGCGGGCGCTTTCGGCTTAGTGTGGCCGCAGGCAACCTCCAGGGCGCCGTTCCGGCGCCTTGAAGGTGAGGCTTCCCACGCGTGCTCATAGCCATTGGGCCTCAAACCCAAAACAATGCCTGCAGCACCTGGGGTTCACAGCCGGTCTCCCATGCAGCTACTAACCAGGCCTGAAGCCGCTTAGCTTCCGCGATCTGACGAGAGCGGGCGCTTTCGGCTTAGTGTGGCCGCAGGCAACCTCCAAGGCGCCTTGAAGGTGAGGCTTCCCACGCGTGCTCATAGCCATTGGGCCTCAAACCCAAAACAACGCCTGCAGCACCTGGGGTTCACAGCCGGTCTCCCATGCAGCTACTAACCAGGCCTGAAGCCGCTTAGCTTCCGCGATCTGACGAGAGCGGGCGCTTTCGGCTTAGTGTGGCCGCAGGCAACCTCCAGGGCGCCGTTCCGGCGCCTTGAAGGTGAGGCTTCCCACGCGTGCTCATAGCCATTGGGCCTCAAACCCAAAACAATGCCTGCAGCACCTGGGGTTCACAGCCGGTCTCCCATGCAGCTACTAACCAGGCCTGAAGCCGCTTAGCTTCCGCGATCTGACGAGAGCGGGCGCTTTCGGCTTAGTGTGGCCGCAGGCAACCTCCAAGGCGCCTTGAAGGTGAGGCTTCCCACGCGTGCTCATAGCCATTGGGCCTCAAACCCAAAACAACGCCTGCAGCACCTGGGGTTCACAGCCAGTCTCCCATGCAGCTACTAACCAGGCCTGAAGCCGCTTAGCTTCCGCGATCTGACGAGAGCGGGCGCTTTCGGCTTAGTGTGGCCGCAGGCAACCTCCAGGGCGCCGTTCCGGCGCCTTGAAGGTGAGGCTTCCCACGCGTGCTCATAGCCATTGGGCCTCAAACCCAAAACAATGCCTGCAGCACCTGGGGTTCACAGCCGGTCTCCCATGCAGCTACTAACCAGGCCTGAAGCCGCTTAGCTTCCGCGATCTGACGAGAGCGGGCGCTTTCGGCTTAGTGTGGCCGCAGGCAACCTCCAAGGCGCCGTTCCGGCGCCTTGAAGGTGAGGCTTCCCACGCGTGCTCATAGCCATTGGGCCTCAAACCCAAAACAACGCCTGCAGCACCTGGGGTTCACAGCCGGTCTCCCATGCAGCTACTAACCAGGCCTGAAGCCGCTTAGCTTCCGCGATCTGACGAGAGCGGGCGCTTTCGGCTTAGTGTGGCCGCAGGCAACCTCCAGGGCGCCGTTCCGGCGCCTTGAAGGTGAGGCTTCCCACGCGTGCTCATAGCCATTGGGCCTCAAACCCAAAACAATGCCTGCAGCACCTGGGGTTCACAGCCGGTCTCCCATGCAGCTACTAACCAGGCCTGAAGCCGCTTAGCTTCCGCGATCTGACGAGAGCGGGCGCTTTCGGCTTAGTGTGGCCGCAGGCAACCTCCAAGGCGCCGTTCCGGCGCCTTGAAGGTGAGGCTTCCCACGCGTGCTCATAGCCATTGGGCCTCAAACCCAAAACAACGCCTGCAGCACCTGGGGTTCACAGCCGGTCTCCCATGCAGCTACTAACCAGGCCTGAAGCCGCTTAGCTTCCGCGATCTGACGAGAGCGGGCGCTTTCGGCTTAGTGTGGCCGCAGGCAACCTCCAAGGCGCCTTGAAGGTGAGGCTTCCCACGCGTGCTCATAGCCATTGGGCCTCAAACCCAAAACAACGCCTGCAGCACCTGGGGTTCACAGCCGGTCTCCCATGCAGCTACTAACCAGGCCTGAAGCCGCTTAGCTTCCGCGATCTGACGAGAGCGGGCGCTTTCGGCTTAGTGTGGCCGCAGGCAACCTCCAGGGCGCCGTTCCGGCGCCTTGAAGGTGAGGCTTTCCACGCGTGCTCATAGCCATTGGGCCTCAAACCCAAAACAATGCCTGCAGCACCTGGGGCTCACAGCCGGTCTCCCATGCAGCTACTAACCAGGCCTGAAGCCGCTTAGCTTCCGCGATCTGACGAGAGCGGGCGCTTTCGGCTTAGTGTGGCCGCAGGCAACCTCCAGGGCGCCGTTCCGGCGCCTTGAAGGTGAGGCTTCCCACGCGTGCTCATAGCCATTGGGCCTCAAACCCAAAACAATGCCTGCAGCACCTGGGGTTCACAGCCGGTCTCCCATGCAGCTACTAACCAGGCCTGAAGCCGCTTAGCTTCCGCGATCTGACGAGAGCGGGCGCTTTCGGCTTAGTGTGGCCGCAGGCAACCTCCAAGGCGCCTTGAAGGTGAGGCTTCCCACGCGTGCTCATTGCCATTGGGCCTCAAACCCAAAACAACGCCTGCAGCACCTGGGGTTCACAGCCGGTCTCCCATGCAGCTACTAACCAGGCCTGAAGCCGCTTAGCTTCCGCGATCTGACGAGAGCGGGCGCTTTCGGCTTAGTGTGGCCGCAGGCAACCTCCAGGGCGCCGTTCCGGCGCCTTGAAGGTGAGGCTTCCCACGCGTGCTCATAGCCATTGGGCCTCAAACCCAAAACAATGCCTGCAGCACCTGGGGTTCACAGCCGGTCTCCCATGCAGCTACTAACCAGGCCTGAAGCCGCTTAGCTTCCGCGATCTGACGAGAGCGGGCGCTTTCGGCTTAGTGTGGCCGCAGGCAACCTCCAAGGCGCCTTGAAGGTGAGGCTTCCCACGCGTGCTCATAGCCATTGGGCCTCAAACCCAAAACAACGCCTGCAGCACCTGGGGTTCACAGCCGGTCTCCCATGCAGCTACTAACCAGGCCTGAAGCCGCTTAGCTTCCGCGATCTGACGAGAGCGGGCGCTTTCGGCTTAGTGTGGCCGCAGGCAACCTCCAAGGCGCCGTTCCGGCGCCTTGAAGGTGAGGCTTCCCACGCGTGCTCATAGCCATTGGGCCTCAAACCCAAAACAATGCCTGCAGCACCTGGGGTTCACAGCCGGTCTCCCATGCAGCTACTAACCAGGCCTGAAGCCGCTTAGCTTCCGCGATCTGACGAGAGCGGGCGCTTTCGGCTTAGTGTGGCCGCAGGCAACCTCCAAGGCGCTGTTCCGGCGCCTTGAAGGTGAGGCTTCCCACGCGTGCTCATAGCCATTGGGCCTCAAACCCAAAACAACGCCTGCAGCACCTGGGGTTCACAGCCGGTCTCCCATGCAGCTACTAACCAGGCCTGAAGCCGCTTAGCTTCCACGATCTGACGAGAGCGGGCGCTTTCGGCTTAGTGTGGCCGCAGGCAACCTCCAGGGCGCCGTTCCGGCGCCTTGAAGGTGAGGCTTCCCACGCGTGCTCATAGCCATTGGGCCTCAAACCCAAAACAATGCCTGCAGCACCTGGGGTTCACAGCCGGTCTCCCATGCAGCTACTAACCAGGCCTGAAGCCGCTTAGCTTCCGCGATCTGACGAGAGCGGGCGCTTTCGGCTTAGTGTGGCCGCAGGCAACCTCCAAGGCGCCTTGAAGGTGAGGCTTCCCACGCGTGCTCATAGCCATTGGGCCTCAAACCCAAAACAACGCCTGCAGCACCTGGGGTTCACAGCCGGTCTCCCATGCAGCTACTAACCAGGCCTGAAGCCGCTTAGCTTCCGCGATCTGACGAGAGCGGGCGCTTTCGGCTTAGTGTGGCCGCAGGCAACCTCCAGGGCGCCGTTCCGGCGCCTTGAAGGTGAGGCTTCCCACGCGTGCTCATAGCCATTGGGCCTCAAACCCAAAACAATGCCTGCAGCACCTGGGGTTCACAGCCGGTCTCCCATGCAGCTACTAACCAGGCCTGAAGCCGCTTAGCTTCCGCGATCTGACGAGAGCGGGCGCTTTCGGCTTAGTGTGGCCGCAGGCAACCTCCAAGGCGCCGTTCCGGCGCCTTGAAGGTGAGGCTTCCCACGCGTGCTCATAGCCATTGGGCCTCAAACCCAAAACAACGCCTGCAGCACCTGGGGTTCACAGCCGGTCTCCCATGCAGCTACTAACCAGGCCTGAAGCCGCTTAGCTTCCGCGATCTGACGAGAGCGGGCGCTTTCGGCTTAGTGTGGCCGCAGGCAACCTCCAAGGCGCCGTTCCGGCGCCTTGAAGGTGAGGCTTCCCACGCGTGCTCATAGCCATTGGGCCTCAAACCCAAAACAACGCCTGCAGCACCTGGGGTTCACAGCCGGTCTCCCATGCAGCTACTAACCAGGCCTGAAGCCGCTTAGCTTCCGCGATCTGACGAGAGCGGGCGCTTTCGGCTTAGTGTGGCCGCAGGCAACCTCCAAGGCGCCTTGAAGGTGAGGCTTCCCACGCGTGCTCATAGCCATTGGGCCTCAAACCCAAAACAACGCCTGCAGCACCTGGGGTTCACAGCCGGTCTCCCATGCAGCTACTAACCAGGCCTGAAGCCGCTTAGCTTCCGCGATCTGACGAGAGCGGGCGCTTTCGGCTTAGTGTGGCCGCAGGCAACCTCCAGGGCGCCGTTCCGGTGCCTTGAAGGTGAGGCTTCCCACGCGTGCTCATAGCCATTGGGCCTCAAACCCAAAACAATGCCTGCAGCACCTGGGGTTCACAGCCGGTCTCCCATGCAGCTACTAACCAGGCCTGAAGCCGCTTAGCTTCCGCGATCTGACGAGAGCGGGCGCTTTCGGCTTAGTGTGGCCGCAGGCAACCTCCAAGGCGCCTTGAAGGTGAGGCTTCCCACGCGTGCTCATAGCCATTGGGCCTCAAACCCAAAACAACGCCTGCAGCACCTGGGGTTCACAGCCGGTCTCCCATGCAGCTACTAACCAGGCCTGAAGCCGCTTAGCTTCCGCGATCTGACGAGAGCGGGCGCTTTCGGCTTAGTGTGGCCGCAGGCAACCTCCAGGGCGCCGTTCCGGCGCCTTGAAGGTGAGGCTTCCCACGCGTGCTCATAGCCATTGGGCCTCAAACCCAAAACAATGCCTGCAGCACCTGGGGTTCACAGCCGGTCTCCCATGCAGCTACTAACCAGGCCTGAAGCCGCTTAGCTTCCGCGATCTGACGAGAGCGGGCGCTTTCGGCTTAGTGTGGCCGCAGGCAACCTCCAAGGCGCCTTGAAGGTGAGGCTTCCCACGCGTGCTCATAGCCATTGGGCCTCAAACCCAAAACAACGCCTGCAGCACCTGGGGTTCACAGCCAGTCTCCCATGCAGCTACTAACCAGGCCTGAAGCCGCTTAGCTTCCGCGATCTGACGAGAGCGGGCGCTTTCGGCTTAGTGTGGCCGCAGGCAACCTCCAGGGCGCCGTTCCGGCGCGTTGAAGGTGAGGCTTCCCACGCGTGCTCATAGCCATTGGGCCTCAAACCCAAAACAATGCCTGCAGCACCTGGGGTTCACAGCCGGTCTCCCATGCAGCTACTAACCAGGCCTGAAGCCGCTTAGCTTCCGCGATCTGACGAGAGCGGGCGCTTTCGGCTTAGTGTGGCCGCAGGCAACCTCCAAGGCGCCGTTCCGGCGCCTTGAAGGTGAGGCTTCCCACGCGTGCTCATAGCCATTGGGCCTCAAACCCAAAACAACGCCTGCAGCACCTGGGGTTCACAGCCGGTCTCCCATGCAGCTACTAACCAGGCCTGAAGCCGCTTAGCTTCCGCGATCTGACGAGAGCGGGCGCTTTCGGCTTAGTGTGGCCGCAGGCAACCTCCAGGGCGCCGTTCCGGCGCCTTGAAGGTGAGGCTTCCCACGCGTGCTCATAGCCATTGGGCCTCAAACCCAAAACAATGCCTGCAGCACCTGGGGTTCACAGCCGGTCTCCCATGCAGCTACTAACCAGGCCTGAAGCCGCTTAGCTTCCGCGATCTGACGAGAGCGGGCGCTTTCGGCTTAGTGTGGCCGCAGGCAACCTCCAAGGCGCCGTTCCGGCGCCTTGAAGGTGAGGCTTCCCACGCGTGCTCATAGCCATTGGGCCTCAAACCCAAAACAACGCCTGCAGCACCTGGGGTTCACAGCCGGTCTCCCATGCAGCTACTAACCAGGCCTGAAGCCGCTTAGCTTCCGCGATCTGACGAGAGCGGGCGCTTTCGGCTTAGTGTGGCCGCAGGCAACCTCCAAGGCGCCTTGAAGGTGAGGCTTCCCACGCGTGCTCATAGCCATTGGGCCTCAAACCCAAAACAACGCCTGCAGCACCTGGGGTTCACAGCCGGTCTCCCATGCAGCTACTAACCAGGCCTGAAGCCGCTTAGCTTCCGCGATCTGACGAGAGCGGGCGCTTTCGGCTTAGTGTGGCCGCAGGCAACCTCCAGGGCGCCGTTCCGGCGCCTTGAAGGTGAGGCTTTCCACGCGTGCTCATAGCCATTGGGCCTCAAACCCAAAACAATGCCTGCAGCACCTGGGGTTCACAGCCGGTCTCCCATGCAGCTACTAACCAGGCCTGAAGCCGCTTAGCTTCCGCGATCTGACGAGAGCGGGCGCTTTCGGCTTAGTGTGGCCGCAGGCAACCTCCAGGGCGCCGTTCCGGCGCCTTGAAGGTGAGGCTTCCCACGCGTGCTCATAGCCATTGGGCCTCAAACCCAAAACAATGCCTGCAGCACCTGGGGTTCACAGCCGGTCTCCCATGCAGCTACTAACCAGGCCTGAAGCCGCTTAGCTTCCGCGATCTGACGAGAGCGGGCGCTTTCGGCTTAGTGTGGCCGCAGGCAACCTCCAAGGCGCCTTGAAGGTGAGGCTTCCCACGCGTGCTCATAGCCATTGGGCCTCAAACCCAAAACAACGCCTGCAGCACCTGGGGTTCACAGCCGGTCTCCCATGCAGCTACTAACCAGGCCTGAAGCCGCTTAGCTTCCGCGATCTGACGAGAGCGGGCGCTTTCGGCTTAGTGTGGCCGCAGGCAACCTCCAGGGCGCCGTTCCGGCGCCTTGAAGGTGAGGCTTCCCACGCGTGCTCATAGCCATTGGGCCTCAAACCCAAAACAATGCCTGCAGCACCTGGGGTTCACAGCCGGTCTCCCATGCAGCTACTAACCAGGCCTGAAGCCGCTTAGCTTCCGCGATCTGACGAGAGCGGGCGCTTTCGGCTTAGTGTGGCCGCAGGCAACCTCCAAGGCGCCTTGAAGGTGAGGCTTCCCACGCGTGCTCATAGCCATTGGGCCTCAAACCCAAAACAACGCCTGCAGCACCTGGGGTTCACAGCCGGTCTCCCATGCAGCTACTAACCAGGCCTGAAGCCGCTTAGCTTCCGCGATCTGACGAGAGCGGGCGCTTTCGGCTTAGTGTGGCCGCAGGCAACCTCCAGGGCGCCGTTCCGGCGCCTTGAAGGTGAGGCTTCCCACGCGTGCTCATAGCCATTGGGCCTCAAACCCAAAACAATGCCTGCAGCACCTGGGGTTCACAGCCGGTCTCCCATGCAGCTACTAACCAGGCCTGAAGCCGCTTAGCTTCCGCGATCTGACGAGAGCGGGCGCTTTCGGCTTAGTGTGGCCGCAGGCAACCTCCAAGGCGCTGTTCCGGCGCCTTGAAGGTGAGGCTTCCCACGCGTGCTCATAGCCATTGGGCCTCAAACCCAAAACAACGCCTGCAGCACCTGGGGTTCACAGCCGGTCTCCCATGCAGCTACTAACCAGGCCTGAAGCCGCTTAGCTTCCACGATCTGACGAGAGCGGGCGCTTTCGGCTTAGTGTGGCCGCAGGCAACCTCCAGGGCGCCGTTCCGGCGCCTTGAAGGTGAGGCTTCCCACGCGTGCTCATAGCCATTGGGCCTCAAACCCAAAACAATGCCTGCAGCACCTGGGGTTCACAGCCGGTCTCCCATGCAGCTACTAACCAGGCCTGAAGCCGCTTAGCTTCCGCGATCTGACGAGAGCGGGCGCTTTCGGCTTAGTGTGGCCGCAGGCAACCTCCAAGGCGCCGTTCCGGCGCCTTGAAGGTGAGGCTTCCCACGCGTGCTCATAGCCATTGGGCCTCAAACCCAAAACAACACCTGCAGCACCTGGGGTTCACAGCCGGTCTCCCATGCAGCTACTAACCAGGCCTGAAGCCGCTTAGCTTCCGCGATCTGACGAGAGCGGGCGCTTTCGGCTTAGTGTGGCCGCAGGCAACCTCCAAGGCGCCGTTCCGGCGCCTTGAAGGTGAGGCTTCCCACGCGTGCTCATAGCCATTGGGCCTCAAACCCAAAACAACGCCTGCAGCACCTGGGGTTCACAGCCGGTCTCCCATGCAGCTACTAACCAGGCCTGAAGCCGCTTAGCTTCCGCGATCTGACGAGAGCGGGCGCTTTCGGCGTAGTGTGGCCGCAGGCAACCTCCAGGGTGCCGTTCCGGCGCCTTGAAGGTGAGGCTTCCCACGCGTGCTCATAGCCATTGGGCCTCAAACCCAAAAAAACACCTGCAGCACCTGGGGTTCACAGCCGGTCTCCCATGCAGCTACTAACCAGGCCTGAAGCCGCTTAGCTTCCGCAATCTGACGAGAGCAGGCGCTTTCGGCTTAGTGTGGCCGCAGGTAACCTCCACGGCGCGGTTCCGGCGCCTTGAAGGTGAGGCTTCCCACGCGTGCTCATAGCCATTGGGCCTCAAACCCAAAAAACCGCCTGCAGCACCTGGGGTTCACAGCCAGTCTCCCATGCAGCTACTAACCAGGCCTGAAGCCGCTTAGCTTCCGCGATCTGACGAGAGCGGGCGCTTTCGGCTTAGTGTGGCCACAGGCAACCTCCAAGGCGCCGTTCCGGCGCCTTGAAGGTGAGGCTTCCCACGCGTGCGCATAGCCATTGGGCCTCAAACCCAAAAAAACGCCTGCAGCACCTGGGGTTCACAGCCGGTCTCCCATGCAGCTACTAACCAGGCCTGAAGCCGCTTAGCTTCCGCAATCTGACGAGAGCGGGCGCTTTCGGCTTAGTGTGGCCGCAGGCAACCTCCAAGGCGCCGTTCCGGCGCCTTGAAGGTGAGGCTTCCCACGCGTGCTCATAGCCATTGGGCCTCAAACACAAAAAAACGCCTGCAGCACCTGGGGTTCACAGCCGGTCTCCCATGCAGCTACTAACCAGGCCTGAAGCCGCTTAGCTTCCGCGATCTGACGAGAGCAGGCGCTTTCGGCTTAGTGTGGCCGCAGGCAACCTCCAAGGCGCCGTTCCGGCGCCTTGAAGGTGAGGCTTCCCACGCGTGCTCATAGCCATTGGGCCTCAAACCCAAAAAAACACCTGCAGCACCTGGGGTTCACAGCCGGTCTCCCATGCAGCTACTAACCAGGCCTGAAGCCGCTTAGCTTCCGCGATCTGACGAGAGCGGGCGCTTTCAGCTTAGTGTGGCCGCAGGCAACCTCCAAGGCGCCGTTCCGGCGCCTTGAAGGTGAGGCTTCCCACGCGTGCTCATAGCCATTGGGCCTCAAACCCAAAAAACCGCCTGCAGCACCTGGGGTTCACAGCCGGTCTCCCATGCAGCTACTAACCAGGCCTGAAGCCGCTTAGCTTCCGCGATCTGACGAGAGCGGGCGCTTTCGGCTTAGTGTGGCCGCAGGCAACCTCCAAGGCGCCGTTCCGGCGCCTTGAAGGTGAGGCTTCCCACGCGTGCTCATAGCCATTGGGCCTCAAACCCAAAAAAACACCTGCAGCACCTGGGGTTCACAGCCGGTCTCCCATGCAGCTACTAACCAGGCCTGAAGCCGCTTAGCTTCCGCGATCTGACGAGAGCGGGCGCTTTCGGCTTAGTGTGGCCGCAGGCAAACTGCAAGGCGCCGTTAAGGCGCCGTTCCGGCGCCTTGAAGGTGAGGCTTCCCACGCGTGCTCATAGCCATTGGGCCTCAAACCCAAAAAAACACCTGCAGCACCTGGGGTTCACAGTCGGTCTCCCAAGCAGCTACTAACCAGGCCTGAAGCCGCTTAGCTTCCGCGATCTGACGAGAGCGGGCGCTTTCGGCTTAGTGTGGCCTCAGGCAACCTCCAAGGCGCCGTTCCGGCGCCTTGAAGGTGAGGCTTCCCACGCGTGCTCATAGCCATTGGGCCTCAAACCCAAAAAAACGCCTGCAGCACCTAGGGTTCACAGCCGGTCTCCCATGCAGCTACTAACCAGGCCTGAAGCCACTTAGCTTCCACGATCTGACGAGAGCGGGCGCTTTCGGCTTAGTGTGGCCGCAGGTAACCTCCAAGGTGTGGCTTCCCACGCGTGCTCATAGCCATTGGGCCTCAAACCCAAAAAAATGCCTGCAGCACCAGGGGTTCACAGCCGGTCTCCCATGCAGCTACTAACCAGGCCTGAAACCGCTTAGCTTCCGCGATCTGACGCTTTCGGCTTAGTGTGGCCGCAGGCATCTTTGAAGGTGAGGCTTCCCACGCGTGCTCATAGCCATTGGGCCTCAAACCCAAAAAAACCGCCTGCAGCACCTGGGGTTCACAGCCGGTCTCCCATGCAGCTACTAACCAGGCCTGAAGCTGCTTAGCTTCCGCGATCTGACGAGAGCGGGCGCTTTCGGCTTAGAGTGGCCGCAGGCAACCTCCAAGGCGCCGTTCCGGCGCCTTGAAGGTGAGGCTTCCCACGCGTGCTCATAGCCATTGGGCCTCAAACCCAAAAAAACACCTGCAGCACCTGGGGTTCACAGCCGGTCTCCCATGCAGCTACTAACCAGGCCTGAAACCGCTTAGCTTCCGCGATCTGACGAGAGTGGGCGCTTTCGGCTTAGTGTGGCCGCAAGCAACCTCCAAGGCGCCGTTCCGGCGCCTTGAAAGTGAGGCTTCCCACGCGTGCTCATAGCCATTGGGCCTCAAACCCAAAAAAACGCCTGCAGCACCTGCGGTTCACAGCCGGTCTCCCATGCAGCTACTAACCAGGCCTGAAGCCGCTTAGCTTCCACGATCTGACGAGAGCAGGCGCTTTCGGCTTAGTGTGGCCGCTGGCAACCTCCAGGGCGCCGTTCCGGCGCCTTGAAGGTGAGGCTTCCCACGCGTGCTCATAGCCATTGGGCCTCAAACCCAAAACAATGCCTGCAGCACCTGGGGTTCACAGCCGGTCTCCCATGCAGCTACTAACCAGGCCTGAAGCCGCTTAGCTTCCGCGATCTGACGAGAGCGGGCGCTTTCGGCTTAGTGTGGCCGCAGGCAACCTCCAAGGCGCCTTGAAGGTGAGGCTTCCCACGCGTGCTCATAGCCATTGGGCCTCAAACCCAAAACAACGCCTGCAGCACCTGGGGTTCACAGCCGGTCTCCCATGCAGCTACTAACCAGGCCTGAAGCCGCTTAGCTTCCGCGATCTGACGAGAGCGGGCGCTTTCGGCTTAGTGTGGCCGCAGGCAACCTCCAGGGCGCCGTTCCGGCGCCTTGAAGGTGAGGCTTCCCACGCGTGCTCATAGCCATTGGGCCTCAAACCCAAAACAATGCCTGCAGCACCTGGGGTTCACAGCCGGTCTCCCATGCAGCTACTAACCAGGCCTGAAGCCGCTTAGCTTCCGCGATCTGACGAGAGCGGGCGCTTTCGGCTTAGTGTGGCCGCAGGCAACCTCCAAGGCGCCTTGAAGGTGAGGCTTCCCACGCGTGCTCATAGCCATTGGGCCTCAAACCCAAAACAACGCCTGCAGCACCTGGGGTTCACAGCCGGTCTCCCATGCAGCTACTAACCAGGCCTGAAGCCGCTTAGCTTCCGCGATCTGACGAGAGCGGGCGCTTTCGGCTTAGTGTGGCCGCAGGCAACCTCCAAGGCGCCGTTCCGGCGCCTTGAAGGTGAGGCTTCCCACGCGTGCTCATAGCCATTGGGCCTCAAACCCAAAACAATGCCTGCAGCACCTGGGGTTCACAGCCGGTCTCCCATGCAGCTACTAACCAGGCCTGAAGCCGCTTAGCTTCCGCGATCTGACGAGAGCGGGCGCTTTCGGCTTAGTGTGGCCGCAGGCAACCTCCAAGGCGCTGTTCCGGCGCCTTGAAGGTGAGGCTTCCCACGCGTGCTCATAGCCATTGGGCCTCAAACCCAAAACAACGCCTGCAGCACCTGGGGTTCACAGCCGGTCTCCCATGCAGCTACTAACCAGGCCTGAAGCCGCTTAGCTTCCACGATCTGACGAGAGCGGGCGCTTTCGGCTTAGTGTGGCCGCAGGCAACCTCCAGGGCGCCGTTCCGGCGCCTTGAAGGTGAGGCTTCCCACGCGTGCTCATAGCCATTGGGCCTCAAACCCAAAACAATGCCTGCAGCACCTGGGGTTCACAGCCGGTCTCCCATGCAGCTACTAACCAGGCCTGAAGCCGCTTAGCTTCCGCGATCTGACGAGAGCGGGCGCTTTCGGCTTAGTGTGGCCGCAGGCAACCTCCAAGGCGCCTTGAAGGTGAGGCTTCCCACGCGTGCTCATAGCCATTGGGCCTCAAACCCAAAACAACGCCTGCAGCACCTGGGGTTCACAGCCGGTCTCCCATGCAGCTACTAACCAGGCCTGAAGCCGCTTAGCTTCCGCGATCTGACGAGAGCGGGCGCTTTCGGCTTAGTGTGGCCGCAGGCAACCTCCAGGGCGCCGTTCCGGCGCCTTGAAGGTGAGGCTTCCCACGCGTGCTCATAGCCATTGGGCCTCAAACCCAAAACAATGCCTGCAGCACCTGGGGTTCACAGCCGGTCTCCCATGCAGCTACTAACCAGGCCTGAAGCCGCTTAGCTTCCGCGATCTGACGAGAGCGGGCGCTTTCGGCTTAGTGTGGCCGCAGGCAACCTCCAAGGCGCCGTTCCGGCGCCTTGAAGGTGAGGCTTCCCACGCGTGCTCATAGCCATTGGGCCTCAAACCCAAAACAACGCCTGCAGCACCTGGGGTTCACAGCCGGTCTCCCATGCAGCTACTAACCAGGCCTGAAGCCGCTTAGCTTCCGCGATCTGACGAGAGCGGGCGCTTTCGGCTTAGTGTGGCCGCAGGCAACCTCCAAGGCGCCGTTCCGGCGCCTTGAAGGTGAGGCTTCCCACGCGTGCTCATAGCCATTGGGCCTCAAACCCAAAACAACGCCTGCAGCACCTGGGGTTCACAGCCGGTCTCCCATGCAGCTACTAACCAGGCCTGAAGCCGCTTAGCTTCCGCGATCTGACGAGAGCGGGCGCTTCCGGCTTAGTGTGGCCGCAGGCAACCTCCAAGGCGCCTTGAAGGTGAGGCTTCCCACGCGTGCTCATAGCCATTGGGCCTCAAACCCAAAACAACGCCTGCAGCACCTGGGGTTCACAGCCGGTCTCCCATGCAGCTACTAACCAGGCCTGAAGCCGCTTAGCTTCCGCGATCTGACGCTTTCGGCTTAGTGTGGCCGCAGGCATCTTTGAAGGTGAGGCTTCCCACGCGTGCTCATAGCCATTGGGCCTCAAACCCAAAAAAACCGCCTGCAGCACCTGGGGTTCACAGCCGGTCTCCCATGCAGCTACTAACCAGGCCTGAAGCTGCTTAGCTTCCGCGATCTGACGAGAGCGGGCGCTTTCGGCTTAGAGTGGCCGCAGGCAACCTCCAAGGCGCCGTTCCGGCGCCTTGAAGGTGAGGCTTCCCACGCGTGCTCATAGCCATTGGGCCTCAAACCCAAAAAAACACCTGCAGCACCTGGGGTTCACAGCCGGTCTCCCATGCAGCTACTAAACAGGCCTGAAACCGCTTAGCTTCCGCGATCTGACGAGAGTGGGCGCTTTCGGCTTAGTGTGGCCGCAAGCAACCTCCAAGGCGCCGTTCCGGCGCCTTGAAAGTGAGGCTTCCCACGCGTGCTCATAGCCATTGGGCCTCAAACCCAAAAAAACGCCTGCAGCACCTGCGGTTCACAGCCAGTCTCCCATGCAGCTACTAACCAGGCCTGAAGCCGCTTAGCTTCCGCAATCTGACGAGAGCAGGCGCTTTCGGCTTAGTGTGGCCGCAGGTAACCTCCAAGGCGCGGTTCCGGCGCCTTGAAGGTGAGGCTTCCCACGCGTGCTCATAGCCATTGGGCCTCAAACCCAAAAAAACACCTGCAGCACCTGGGGTTCACAGCCGGTCTCCCATGCAGCTACTAACCAGGCCTGAAGCCGCTTAGCTTCCGCGATCTGACGAGAGCGGGCGCTTTCGGCTTAGTGTGGCCGCAGGTAACCTCCAAGGCGCGGTTCCGGCGCCTTGAAGGTGAGGCTTCCCACGCATGCTCATAGCCATTGGGCCTCAAACCCAAAAAAACACCTGCAGCACCTGGGGTTCACAGCCGGTCTCCCATGCAGCTACTAACCAGGCCTGAAGCCGCTTAGCTTCCGCGATCTGACGAGAGCGGGCGCTTTCGGCTTAGTGTGGCCGCAGGCAACCTCCAAGGCGCCGTTCCGGCGCCTTGAAGGTGAGGCTTCCCACGCGTGCTCATAGCCATTGGGCCTCAAACCCAAAAAACCGCCTGCAGCACCTAGGGTTCACAGCCGGTCTCCCATGCAGCTACTAACCAGGCCTGAAGCCGCTTAGCTTCCACGATCAGACGAGAGCGGGCGCTTTCGGCTTAGTGTGGCCACAAGCAACCTCCAAACTTTTGTATAATACTCGCAGCTTGAGAAGGGCCAAAAACATTATCAAAAACAACACTCACCCTGGAAATGCCTTGTTTGAGCTCCTTCCATCAGGTAAACGTTTTAGATCAACCCGCACACACACAAACAGACTGAAAGACAGCTTTTTCCCAAACTTGATAAACTCTGAATCCTCTCTGAAATAATTAACACTGAGTACAAATTGTTTAAACATCTGTAATACCTGGCATACTTGTATAATTTCTTCTCTTCCTTGTTACTATCACTATGTTCCCTATATGCACCGTGGGGTTGTCATGAAAAGTAATTTTGTTGTGTTACACAATGACAATAAAGTGAATTGAATTGATTCAGACTGTACTGCAGCTATCTAGATGATTCAGACTGTACTGCAGCTATCTAGATGATTCAGACTGTACTGCAGCTATCTACCTGAGGAGCAGGTGATAACTAACCTAAGGGCCCCTCACCAGGACTAAGCTCCCTGGTGAGGGCAGGAGAGTCAGACTAGCCAGTTTGGCAACACACGGGCAGATACAGCACAAAAACGGAAGACAGAAACAGAGTGAGGGATAAGCCAGTCGGCAACCAGATCAGATAGGCGAAGGCACAGAATCACAAGACAGGAGGGTAGTCAAGGCTAGCAGAAGGTCATAACAAATAATACAATTCAATTAGTACTTTAAGCTATCAACAGAATCTGTCTAAGGGCTGGTGCACACCGAGCGGCATTTTCAGCGTTTCTGCAGCCGCTTGCGGCTGTGGATACGCTTGGTCAATGTATCTCAATGGGGTGGTGCACACCAGAGCGGGAGGCGTTTTGCAGAAACGCATACTCCCGGGGTGAGGCATTTTTTGGATTGTGGATGCGTTTCTGCCTCAATGTTTAGTATAGGAAAAACGCAAACTGCTCTGAAAAACAGCAGTTCAGAGCGGTTTTGCAGGCGTTTTTGTTACAGAAGCTGTTCAGTAACAGCTTTACTGTAACAATATCTGAAATCTACTACACCAAAAACGCTTCACAAAACCGCAAAATGCTAGCTGAAACGCTACAGAAAAATAACAAAAAGCGTTTCAAAATCTGCTAGCATTTTGCGGATCTGCTAGCGTTTTTTGGTGTGCACCAGGCCTAAGTGTGGATCCCCAGCTCCTGCTGGTTCTAGCACACTTTCGGGTCTGACTATGGTCTGAGTGCTCACACGTAGCGAATGCAACAGCAGACAAGGAACAACTGACAGGCCTGCCCTATATATATCGGGAGCGCTCTAAAGCCACGCCCCAGTCACTCAACCAATCCTGATCAGTGTTGGAGTCAGCTGACCGGCTGATCAGCTGACTCCCCTTCTGTATGCATAAAGATCCTGTCTGTGTGCGCGCGCGTAGAACTTAGTCTGTGTGCCGGTGAAAGAGTAGGCAAAGATCCACCATGCGACCATGCGACGAAAGCTACTGGCTGAAATGCGGGGACAGTCGCCATGCCACTCGGCGCTGCGTCGGCTTCCCTCTCATTCCCCACTAACCCAGGCACCAGTCCATCCTGTCCCCGCATGACGGAACCCGCCGGCTGGAACGCGGAGATAGCCGCCATGCTACTGCTTGACGCGGCGGCATCTCCGCAATCCTTTACAAATCAGAATTCTGTTCTTTGCTGACACAAATCGTTACACTTATTAGTTGTAAGGTATTTTATTATATTATTTTTTGGCAAAGTACTTTGGCTAAGGTAATCCAAATTTACGTTAGCAGCCCGTCGCGCTCCTACCAAAGGGTGCCGCACCAGAAGGTAACTCAAAATTACATTATCAGCCCGTCGCACTCCTACTAAAGGGTGCCAGACCAAAAGGTAACTCAAGATTACATTATCAGCCCGTCGCTCTCCTACCCCAAGGCTCCGGATCAAAAGGTAACTTAAAATTACATTATCAGCCCATCGCGCTCCTACCACAGGGTGCTGGACAAAAAGGTAACTTAAAGTTACATTATAAACCCGTCATGCTCCATCCACAGGGCGCCGGACCATACGGCAATGAGTATGACAAACACAACCCTATTTGGGCATATTTGAGTATGAATTTTTGCATGATGCGCATGCGCTAACACAAAGTTTTCTTTACGCCACCTAATGCATGCGCACAGGATGTAATGCCTTATGGCATAACATGCTATAACAATCAAAATTAGGTCAGCAGCCCGTCGCACTCCAACTCCAGGGCTCCAGACCACAAGGTAACTCAAAATTCCATTATCATCCTGTCGCGCTCCTACAACAGGGGCCGGACCACATGGCAGTGAGAATAATCTAACACAAGTCAAACAATGACAGACGTACAATTACTTTGCTTGTTGTTATGTTTTGACACCAGATTACTATCGAGTGTGACCATGTTTCAGGGCCATATACAGTTACGCTCTGTCAGTCAGTTGTAAATGGGGGTGATAAATGACTTTGGGTACCTCTCCCATTTGTAGTGCTGCAGCACACCAAAAACCTCTAGCAGATCTGCAAAACGCTAGAGGTTTTTGAAGCAGATTTCAGAGCGATTCTAGGCATGTTTTCTACGAATGCCTAGCGTTTTTTGTGTAGCAGATTACAAATACTGTTACAGTAAAAGCTGTTACTGAACAGCTTCTGTAACAAAAACGTCTGGAAAACCGCTCTGATCTAGCATTTTTCAGAGCCGGTTTCCACTTTCCTATACTTTAACATTGAGGCAGAAACGACTCAGAAATCTAAAAAATGCTGCAGCCCGAGTTTGTGGAAAAAACGAACCGCTCTGGTGTGCACCATCCCATTTACTTTCATTAGCCAAGTTTTTTTTTCCCCTGCAAGTATTTAAAAAAACACTTCAGAACCGCTCTGGTGTGCACCAGCCCTTACAGGATGTATTCTCTGCAGAATCCTGCACCCAGCCTCCAATACTGCAGAGTGACCAGGAACTGCTTTCCATTCCTCCCTCTTCCCCAGTCTTCATCCAGACTAGAAAAGCAGTGAAAAGCACCACCTGAGAGGGCATGAGCCAGAGACTCCCAGCATCCTCTATTTATACCGATCTGAGTATTGTGAGGTCATCAGGTAATCCCAGCATTCTCTATACCCAGCTGTGCATTATAAGGTCATAACGTAATCCCAGCATCCTCTAGCTATACCCAGCTGAGTATTGTGACATCATCAGGTAACACTAGCATCCTCTATCTATACGGAGCTGAGTGTTGTGAGGTAGCGGTGGGAAAAAAAACAGCTGTAACTGATTAGTCAAGTTTTTTTCATCTGGAAAGACAATTTACAGCACGTCAGCATTGTTTGCATTTCATTGATAGTCTATTCTGAACTAAGGATGTGATTACATTTGTTTACACTCATAATTCACACTTAATACACTTCAATAATACACTTTCAAATTCACACTGATGTATGCTTCCTGGGTGAGGTTAATTGGCTTTTCTATATAATGACTGCTTATCTTTTCAATAAAACGTTGAAACTAAAAAAAATATATATATGTGACTCTATGGTCTTTTTTTAATAGCTATTTGACAGTCATAGATAACCGTCATTTCTGATATTATTTGGTATACCAGCTTACATAACTTTCTCTCTGGCTACTACCGTGTTTCCCCAAAAATAAGGCATTGGCCTCGATTCATAAAGCATTCCCGCATTCGGAAATGCAGAAAACCGCTCACTTTACCGACCACACAGCAAAATATGTATTCATAAAGGCTTTTTCCGCATGAAAAGCCGACATTCGCGAGCAGAGTGATTAATCACCGCCTTGCGCGGTGATTATCATAGCAAAAGTAACAAATGTCAATTCATAAAGATTAGAGGTAGCGGTATGCGGACGGGTATTACCGCTACCTCTGATGTGGCGAGAAGCTTGCGGAATACAGTGCAGTGAATGGGACAGACCTCCCAAGCAGCTGCAGAGAGAACACCGCACGGAGGGATTCCGCCTGCTTCTCCTGTTTCCGGATGTCTCCCGACAGCCTAACGCCTGCCTACAGCGGAATATCTCCGCACGCCTGTCACAAGTAGCAAAATTTTTATGAATTACCACCCTGAAGGCGGAAATACCGACAGCGGTGTTTCCCCGCTCGACGTTACCTTCCCGACAGCACTTTTATGAATCGAGGCCAAAGTCTTATATTTTTTTTTCCTTCAAAAGATGTGCTAGTTCTTATTTTCGGGGAGGTCTTATATATGGTTAGGGTAGCAAGATCCCCATTCCCCCACCACCACTTTACCTTCTGATGACCCCCTCCTCCATAAAGTCCCATCCACGCTCTTCACTGTACCAGTAATTCAAACCGCAGGACAGCAGTAAACTGGTGATTTCCCCACTGATGCTTTGTTTCCTGTTGGCCCCGTTCCCCATTGCCCGCTGTCATAATTCAAACTGCTGATCAGCTGTAAACTGCAGCGAGGGCAGCTAGTTACACTGTAACAGCACTTCCATGAACAGGAAGTAAATAGAGATTTCACTTCCTGTACACGGAAGCGCTGTTACAGTGTAACTAGCTGACTTAACCGCAGTTTACCGCTGATCAGCGGTTTGAATTATGACGGCGGGCAATGGGGAACGGGGCCAGCAGGAAATAAAGCAGCAGTGGGGGAATCACCTGTCCTGCGGTTTGAATTACCGGTATGTTGGCAGGCAGTGAAGAAAGAGGATGCGTCTTTCTGGAGGAGGGGGGGGGGGGGGTCAGCAGGAGGTAAAGTGGCAGTGGGGGAAGGGGGGCAGACGGACGGGACTTACACAACCACTAGGGCTTATTTTAGGGGTAGGCCTTATATTTCGAGCATGCTAGGAATTTGGGATTGGTCTTATTTTAAAGGGAAGGCCTACTTTCGGGGAAACACGTTTTTTTTTTCAGATTTTTGCCGCACCTAGGTTTAGAGGGCACAAATCTGAAAAAAAACCCAAAACTACTAAACCTGTAGTGTCTATGGTCCAGAGGCATTGTATGGGTCCTTTTCTTTCCAAACTGTCTCTAGCTAAGCTACACTGACCCCTGCTGCTCCAGTAACTACCCTACATTAACCCTTATTGCCCCACCAGCTACACTAACTACTCTACACTTACTCCTGCTGCCCCATTACCTACATTATACTTACTACCGCTGCCCCCCAAAACCTACACTAAGCTACAATGCCCCCACTACCTACACTAAGCCACAATACCCCCACTACCTACACTAAGCCACAATGCCCCCACTACCTACGCTAAACTACAATGCCATCCAACCTACACTAAACTACAATGCCTGCCCCCACTACCTACACTAAGCTATAATAACCTCCACTACCTACATCACTAAGTCACAATGCCTGCCTCCAACATGTACACACATGCATGTTTCATACTCACCAATCCTAGGGGAGAGGCATGCTGCTGGGCTGCTTTTGATCCTGGGCTAATGGTGATGGTGTCCCGGGTCCCCTGCAGTCCGGTCTGTCCGTGCTGTGCTGGCATCTGTGGCAAGTATGCCTCCTGGAGCTGGAGCCGCTGAAAGAACTGGAGTCACGTGGGCAACTCCAGCTGATGGCCCATGTGACTCAGAGCTGCTAATGTCCTCCGCCGCTGATGTCTTCCAGAGGGACGATAGTGACACAGACCCACCGATGTCCTCCACCGCCGATGTCCTCCACTTTCCTGATGGTGGTAGAGAAGAAGGGACATTGCTGGTGCCACATGCCATTCCGAAGCCGTTGCAAGTACCGGAGTCACGTGGGCAGCTCCAGCTGATGGCCCACGTGACTCCAAGCCACCAATGTCCGCCGCCACCGCCGATGTCCTCTGCCGCTGACTTCCTCCTGCCCAAGCCACTGATTTCTTCTGACGTTCTCTGCTGGCGGTAGCAAAGCAGGAACGTCGCTGATGCCAAATGCCTGCCGCCTGCCGAAGCTGCTACAAATTTCGGAGTCACGTGGGCAGCTCAGCTAAAAGACCACGTGACTCTGAGCTACCGATGGCTGCCGCCGCCCATGTCCTCCACCGCTGATTTCCTCTTACCTGACCCTCCCAGGAACTTGAAGACGCCAGTCAATGCCACTCCACACCAGCCAGCAACACAGGGCACACAGAGATCAAGAGACCCGAACAAGAAACCCGGAGAAATACTGCCACTTTCATGTGGAAATCCCCTGATCCATGGGCGCCCCCTGGCGGTCATAGCGCTAGTGGCGGGGAGGCTGCTGTTCGGGGGCATATTGCATGGTGAGAGGGGGGCGATCGCTGCTGGGGATGGAGGAGGGGTCTTTGGCAGACACATGTAATGCCACTTGGAGCCTCCATGGGGCGGTGATGGTAAGCTATGAGGAGTCTGATGTGACTGGAGAAGCACAGAGCCTGTCACGTGACCCCGGAGCTACAGGGAGGTGGGGATGTCAGCACTGGAGGCTCAGATGCGGCTCCATCACTGGAGATGGTCACCTGCAGAGGGGGGGGGGGCTCTGGGTGGCCAGACATCTATTGTTTGAAGAAATAGGCTGTGAGAAGCTCCACCTACCAGGTAATATGGTGCTTCCCACTGACAGACTTCTCCACCCCCCCCCAGCTGTGAGAAGCTCCGCCCACAATCCACTGAAATGCTGGGTATACACATGCAATTTCCTGCCCGATCAAAACTAGATCGGGCAGGAAGTTGCATCATGTGTACATGTCCAAAGTGCACCCGATCAATAAAGCAATCAATTTTCCAATTATAAGTGCACAAAATCGATCCTTTTATCGATCGGGAGCCAATTGGACAAGTTGGAAATAATCACTTGATTTCGGTCAATCAGGTGGGAAATTGCATCGTGTGTACCCAACATAAGCTTTGCCCAGCACCCGCCGGAAGCATCTCCTCACTAGTGACAACAAAAACGAAAAGAAGGAATTTCTCTGATATTATCAAAAATAATTTGATACGGCAAAATGAGGAAGCCTTTAACATGTTTAGTACAATGTGGGGCTGCTGGGCTATCAGCTATGAACGCACCCTAGTGAATAGGCATACTTATTGTTCGGATAGATATTTAAATGCAATGATTATATTTGTTTACTTCTTTTCATAATTCACTCTGATGTAACGCTTCCTGCATGAAGCTAGTTGGCTTTTGTGTATAAAATGACTTTGCTTATCTCTTCAATAAAACGTTGAAACAAAAAAATATAAAATGTGACTCTATGATCTTTGTGTTAAATAATTAAAAAACAATATTACTTTAAAATATTCCTTCTTGCGGCATCCTAGCTGCGATCAGCGGCAGACCTCTAGCATCAGTGACTCCTTCCATAGAGCCCTGCTATAGCTTTTTGACAGCTATATGCAAAGGTCCTTTCTGATACAATTTGGTATATTTGTTTATATAACTTTCTCTCTGGCTACTATACATGCTGTAATTACCATCATTGCTGTATTGAGATCCTTATGTGACTATATGATTGTTATTTAAATAATAAAAAGAGTTGTTTAAATAATAAAAATAAATAATAAGATAGAGGCTCCCAGCATCCTGTACTGATACCCAGCTGAGTATTGTGAGGTCATCAGGTAATCCCAGCATCCTGTACTGATACCCAGCTGAGTATTGTGAGGTCCTCAGGTAATCCCAGCATCCTGTACTGATTGATACCCAGCTGAGTATTGTGAGGTCATCAGGTAATACCAGCATCCTGTATTTATACCCAGGTGAGTATTGTGAGGTCATCAGGTAATCCCAGCATCCTGTACTGATACCCAGGTGAGTATTGTAAGGTCATCAGATAGTAATACCAGCATCCTCTATGTATACCCAGCTGAGTATTGTGAGGTCATCAGGTAATCCCAGCATCCTGTATTTATACCCAGGTGAGTATTGTGACGTCATCAGATAGTAATACCAGCATCCTCTATGTATACCCAGCTGAGTATTGTGAGGTCATCAGTTAATCCCAGCACCCTGTATTTATACCCAGGTGAGTATTGTGACGTCATCAGATAGTAATACCAGCATCCTCTATGTATAGCCAGCTAAGTATTGTGAGGTCATCAGGTAATCCCAGCATCCTGTATTTATACCCAGGTGAGTATTGTGACGTCATCAGATAGTAATACCAGCATCCTCTATGTATACCCAGCTGAGTATTGTGAGGTCATCAGGTAATCCCAGCATCCTGTATTTATACCCAGGTGAGTATTGTGAGGTCATCAGATAGTAATACCAGCATCCTCTATGTATACCCAGCTGAGTATTGTGAGGTCATCAGGTAATCCCAGCATCCTGTATTTATACCCAGGTGAGTATTGTGAGGTCATCAGGTAATCCCAGCATCCTGTATTTATACCCAGGTGAGTATTGTGACGTCATCAGGTGGGGGAAAAACCAGCATTGTTTGCATTTCGTTGATAGTCTATTCTGAACTAAGGATGTGATCATATTTGTTTACCTCTTTTCATAATTCACACTGATGTATTGGTTCCTGCGTGAGGCTCACTGGCTTTTCTTATATAATGACTTTGATTATCTTTTCAATAAAACTTTGCCACACACACACACATTTTTTTTATAGCCATTTGACAGTTATATATAACAGTCATTTACGATATCATTTGGTATAGCTGGTTACATACCTACTCTCTGGCTACTATATATGCCGCTTTAATTACCATAATTGCTGTATTGAAATCCTTATATGTGACTCTATGATTGTTGTTTAAATAATATAAAAAAAAACAATAATTACCAAAACATTCCTTCCTTCTTCAGTGTGCGGCATCGGAGCTGCGATCAGCGACAGAGGTCTCGAGGCGAGTGCCTCACTCCTACAGCGGAGCTTCCTTATAAAGCCACAGAGAGGACCACGTTGAGAACAGACACATCCTCCGCGCGCCAGACTTGTGCTTCTTGTCCGGCCTCCTTGCAGGTTTTCAGGCGATCGGCGACCCGCAAACCCGGGACCTCTGCCGCCTCTCCATCTCTGTACCTCACCCTGAAGACCCGAACAGGAAACCCTGAGGAATACCGCCGCTTTCTTGTGGAAATCCTCCGATCCATGGGCGCCCCCTGGCGGTCACAGAGCTAGCGGCGGGGAGGCGGCTGTTCGGGGGCAGATTGCGGGGGTGAGAGGGAGGCAGAGAGCGGAGATCGCTGCTGGGAGTGGAGGAGTGGTCTCTAGCAGACACGTGTAATGCTAGTCGATGCCTCCAGGGGGCAGTGATGGGATGCTATGAGGAGTGTGATGTCACTGGAGAAGCACAGAGCCTGTCACGTGACCCTGAGCTGCAGGGAGATGGAGATGTCGGACTAGGCACTGCTCCTCGCCGCGAGAAGCCCCGCCCCTCATCCGCGGTAAGCTCCGCCCACTAACTACGACAAACTCCTCCCACCACATACGTAACACTTCAGGTAGAATATGGTTCAGGTAGGTAATATGGTGCCTCCCCTGACAGGCTCCTTCCCCCAGTACCCACACTGACCTCAACTCTTACTGGCACCAACACTGACCGCTCCTCACATATCCCCACCACACCCACGCCGACCCCCCACCCCCTGTACTTACACTGACCTCAACTATCCCTGGCACCTACACTGACATCTCACATATCTCCACCATACCCACACTGACCTCCCCCCTCCCTAGTACCTACACTGAACTCAACTATCCCTGCCCTGGCACCTACATTGACATCTCCTCACATATCCCCACCACACCCACACTAACCTCCCCCCTCCCTAGTACCCACACTGACCTTAACTCTCCCTGGCACCAACACTGACCACTGGCCTCTCCTCACATATCACCCTACACCCACACTGACCCCCCCCCCCCCCCTAGTACCCACACTGAACGCAACTCTCCCTTGCACCTGCTACACTGACATCTCCTCACATATCCTCACCACACCCACACTGACTTCCCCCCTCCCTAGTACCCACACTGACCTCAACTGTCCCTGGCACCCACACTGACCACTGACCTCTCCTCACATATCCCCCTACACCCACACTGACCTCCCCCCCAGCACCCACACTGACCTCTCCTCACTTATCTCCCTCACACCCACACTGACCTCCCCCCAGCACCCACACTGACCTCTCCCTCCCCAGCACCCACACTGACCTCTCCCCCTCCAGCACTGATCTTTCCCCCCAGTACCCAAACTAACGCACCCACACTGACCTCTCCTCTCATATCCCCCCACACCGACCTCCCTCCTCCCCAGTACTAACACTGACCTTAACTCTTACTGGCACTAAAACTGACCGCTCCTCACATATCCCCACCACACCCACGCCGACCCCCCTCCCCCTGTACTTACACTGACCTCAACTATCCCTGGCACCTACACTGACATCTTCTCACATTGCCCCACCATGCCAACACTGACCTCCCCCCTCCCTAGACCCTACACTGAACTCAACTCTCCCTGGCACCTACACTGACATCTCCTCACATATCCCCACCACACCCACACTAACCTCCCCCCTCCCTAGTACCCACACTGACCTCAACTTTCCCTGGCACCTACACTGGCATCTCCTCACATATCCCCACCACACCCACACTAACCTCCCCCCTCCCTAGTATCCACACTGACCTCAACTCTCCCTGGCATCAACACTGACCACTGACCTCTCCTCACATATCACCCTACACCCACACTGGAACCCCCCCCCCCCCCCCCCTCCCTAGTACCCACACTGAACTCAACTCTCCCTGGCACCTACACTGACATCTCCTCACATATCCTCACAACACCCACACTGACCTCCCCCCTCCCTAGTACCCAAACTGACCTCAACTCTCCCTGGCACCTACACTGGCATCTCCTAACATATTCCCACCACACCCACACTGACCTCCCCCCTCCCTAGTACCCACACTGACCTCAACTATCCCTGGCACCTACACTGACATCTCCTCACATATCCCCACCACACCCACACTAACCTCCCCCCTCCCTAGTACCCACACTGACCTTAACTATCCCTGGCACCTACACTGACATCTCCTCACATATCCCCACCATACCCACACTGACCTCCCCCCTCCCTAGTACCCACACTGACCTCAACTCTCCCTGGCACCAACACTGACCACTGACCTCTCCGCACATATCACCCTACACCCACACTGGACCCCCCCCCCCTAGTACCCACACTGACCTCAACTATCCCTGGCACCTACACTGACATCTCCTCACATATCCCCACCACACCCACACTGACCTCCCCCCTCCCTAGTATCCACACTGACCTCAACTCTCCCTGGCACCAACACTGACCACTGACCTCTCCTCACATATCACAGTGACCAGACGTCCCGGATTGCCCGGGACACGTCCCGGATTCGGGGTCCGCTGTCCCAGGCTGCATGAGGTCCCGGGAAATGTCCCGCTTTCAGCAGCGGGACGTCCCGGCCTCGGGACTCTGGCCACTCTATCCTTATGAACTGGCAGCGGCGTCTATAGACGCCGTGCCAGTTCATTGCCCGCAGCCCCGCTCCAGCCTCCTCTTCCGGTGTCTGTTCCAACACCGGCAGGCGAGCAGGGCTACGGTAAGATGGCTGCCGGAGCCCTGTACTGGAGACTATTTGTCTCCAGTACAGGGCTTCGGGCGCCATCTTGCCGTAGCCCTGCTCTGCCAGGTTGTCAGCGCGGGAGACTTCAGGAGGAAGGTGATCCCGGGAGCAGCGCGCCAGAGGCCGGAGACTTCTGCCAGGTGAGTAAATGCTTTCTTTTCCAGGTGAAATGTTTGCCCGCATTGCGTTTCTTTTCCAGGTGAAATGTTTGCCCGCATTGCGTTTCTTTTCCAGGTGAAATGTTTGCCCGCATTGCGTTTATTTTTCAGGTGAAATGTTTGCCCGCATTGCGTTTCTTTTCCAGGTGAAATGTTTGCCCGCATTGCGTTTCTTTTCCAGGTGAAATGTTTGCCCGCATTGCGTTTGTTTTTCAGGTGAAATGTTTGCCCGCATTGCGTTTCTTTTCCAGGTGAAATGTTTGCCCGCATTGCGTTTCTTTTCCAGGCGAAATGTTTGCCCGCATTGCGTTTCTTTTTCAGGTGAAATGTTTGCCCGCATTGCGTTTTTTTTCCAGGTGTAATGTTTGCCCGCATTGCGTTTCTTTTCCAGGTGAAATGTTTGCCCGCATTGCGTTTCTTTTCTGCTGAAATGTTTGCCCGCATTGTGTTTTTTTTTTCCAGGTGAAATGTTTGCCCGCATTGCGTTTCTTTTCTGGTGAAATGTTTGCCCGCATTGCGTTTCTTTTCTGGTGAAATGTTTGCCCGCATTGCGTTTCTTTTCTGGTGAAATGTTTGCCCGCATTGCGTTAATTTTCTGGTGAAATGTTTGTCTGCATTGTGTTTCTTTTCTGGTGAAATGTTTGCCCGCATTGCATTTCTTTTCTAATGAAATGTTTGCCCGCATTGCGTTTTTTTTCCAGGTGAAATGTTTGCCCGCATTGCGTTTCTTTTCTGGTGAAATGTTTGCCCGCATTGCGTTTCTTTTCTGGTGAAATGTTTTCCCGCATTGCGTTTCTTTTCTGGTGAAATGTTTGCCTGCATTGCGTTTCTTTTCTGGTGAAATGTTTTCCCGCATTGCGTTTCTTTTCTGGTGAAATGTTTGCCCGCAATGCGTTTCTTTTCTGGTGAAATGTTTGCCCGCATTGCGTTTCTTTTCTGGTGAAATGTTTGCCCGCATTGCGTTAATTTTCTGGTGAAATGTTTGGTCGGGGTGGTTAGGTATCAGGTAGGGTGTTTGTGCGTGGGGAGGGTGGCATTAGGTGTCAGGTAGGATGTTTGTGGGGGGAGGGGGGTTAGGGTTAGGCATCATGTAGGGTTTTTGTGTGTGTGTTGGGGGGATGATTAGAGTTAGGCATCAGGTAGGGTGTTTGTGTGAGGGGGATGATTAGGGTAAGGCAACAGGTAGGGTGTTTGTGCCGGGAGGATGATTAGGTTTAGGCTTCAGGTAGGGTGTTTGTGCGGGTCGGTGGCGTTAGGTGTCAGGTAGGCTGTTTGGGCGGGGGTGGTTAGGGTTAGGCATCAGGTAGGGTGTTTGTGCGGGGGGAGGGTGACATTAGGTGTCAGGTAGGATGTTTGTGGGGGGAGGGGGTTTAGGGTTAGGCATCATGTAGGGTGTTTGTGTGTGTGTTGGGGGGGATGATTAGAGTTAGGCATCAGGTAGGGTGTTTGTGCGGGGCGGTGGCATTAAGTGTCAGGTAGGGTGTTTGTGGGGGGGAGGGTGTTAGGCATCAGGTAGGGTGTTTGTGTGTGGGGGATGGTTAGGCATCAGGTAGGGCGTTTGTGAGAATCCGCTCAGCTGCCTGCGCAGGCAGGCAGCCTTTTGACCATTGTTTAGGTTTGCATGCTGCAGGACTCTGGAACAGAGACCTGTCTTTCCATTGCAAGTTCCGGTCTGTTCTCTTGCTGGGGAATTTGCATACATTCGTTATGCAAATCCCCTACCTGCCTTCTTTGATGACTGGCACTATAAGAGCTTTATGTTTCCCAGAAGGCTTTGCTGGTCATTTCCCTTCCATGGTCTGTTCCTGATGGACACTGCTGGAGTGTCAGCCGTTGCTATCTAGTATAGTTAATTCCTGGGGGTTGCATTAGGCTCCCCTTCTAGCCCAGTCAGGTTGTATTATCTGTTTGTTTGTTCTGTTGCCATTGTCCTGTCCCAACGGTGGTCGACAGGAAACGGTTCTGATCTCTGTTCTTGGAGTATAGCTGGTGCAGCGGTTGCTACCAGCTATCTCTTCTGTTCTGTCTCCTGGGATCGCGCTAGCTACTTTTCGCTAGCGCTGGGGATCCTTCTGTTCTGTCTTCTGGGATCGCGCTAGCTACTTTTCGCTAGCGCTGGGGATCCTTCTGTTCTGTCTTCTGGGATCGCGCTAGCTACTTTTCGCTAGCGCTGGGGATCCTTCTGTTCTGTCTTCTGGGATTGCGCTAGCCACTTTTCGCTAGCGCTGGGGATCCTTCTGTTCTGCTACTCTGTACCTGGATCGCGCTAGCCACTTTTCGCTAGTGCTGTGGATCCTATCTCTCGCTTGTTACTGTTTTCGTGTGCCTGTCTTGTCTGCTACGCTTGCTGGAGGCTCGGTGAGGTAACCGTTAAGCAAGCGCTCGCGTCCTCTGTTTCATGTTTGTCTGTTAATGGTTAGGTAGGCGTGCTTGTCTCTATTGTGCTTATCACGTGGAGACCGCGCATAACCGCGTGCACTGTTGCGAATGAGTGTGGTGTTCGCGGTTAGCTAGCGTTTGTTATTTTCCGTATCTCCTCATTGTATTATTTGCTGTGCCTTTGCTACCCTCGTGCCCTGTTTTGCTCAGTCTTGTGTCTCTGTTGGCAATCGCCATTCTTGCGATTGCATTCCCACTTCGTTTCCGCCGTTGTGTGTTCACCGTCGCTGGGTGGCGACTAGTTTGGTGGAAACACATTGGTTCTGTCCCTTTGCTCTGTTTCTTGTGGGCTATCCAGCCCTGCCTGATCGTACCTTGTCCTGGATCTGTACAATTCCCGTCTGGCATCTGTGGCTGTGCAGCGACTGTGTTCGCCTGCACTCCACAGCGCCATCTGCCAGAGGGAATTGCCCTCTGCGGGTGCATAGCACCTAGCCTGGGTGTCCTCAAATGTACGCTTGTGGAGGAAATCCGCCGCGTCAGCGCACGTCTGGTGCGCTGACCGCGAATACGATTCCACAATCGTTACAGCGTTCGTGCGGGTCGGTGGCTTTAGGTGTCAGGTAGGGTGTTGGAAGGGGTGTTCAGTTAGGGTAAAGCATTGGATAGGGTGTTTGTGCGGGGAGGATGGTTAGGGTTAGGCATCAGGTAGGGTGTTTGTGCAGGGGAGGGTTGCATTAGGTGTCAGGTAGAATGT